>NC_083352.1:78929175-79233550 GCF_030254825.1 Meriones unguiculatus | reverse complement strand
GTCCCTCCTGTGAAGGGAGCAGAAGCTCCAGGCTGCGGCTTCTGTGCATTGTAACCAGCGCTTGGGCTCTGCTGTGAGTCATTTCTCTGCCTATAAACGACATTTTACCCATCTTTTGGCTAGTAAGTCTAATAAGGTTCTGGCTCACCGAATTGGATTTTGGTGTACTGTTACCTTGGTCTGTGCTGGGATGAGTGTACACGTGTATGTTGTGTCTTCCCAGAAAAAGTCTCACACAGTAGTTCTGGGAATCGAATTCAGGTCTTTGGGCTTTTGCAAGAAGCGCTTTACAGTCTGAACTAGTCCATCCCAGCATGATCTAAAAATCTTAAGCAATAGGCCCCTTCAGCAAACACTGTGTGAACTATTTTTCTTTTTTGATGAGTTGAATGGTTGGCTTGGGATTTGTTGTACAGTTTCAAATACACTTAAGATACGTTAGACTACAGATTGTGGAACAGCCGCGCACAGCTGGTGTGGTGTATCTCTGCCACCTCAGAGCTCAGGATGTTGAGGCAGAAGGGTCAAGAGCTTCAGTCCACCCTGGAGAACACAGATCCCTGCCACACCTATGGTAACCAGGCCAAGAGACCAGGAGAGATTCAAAAAATTATCTCCAAGCTAAGCAGCAAATTCCATAATTATCAGTATTGCATTCATGTATTGTGAGAGTCAACATAATTTCCCTGTGGTAGAATGCAGAGAAATCAAAGCGATAAACAAGATCTCCCAATTCATTGGAGCACAAAATTTAAATCTGTGCTTGCTAACAATATTTCAATTTCTGGGGAAAATTTAACATGGAGAGACTGAATAATTATATTTCCATCTTTGCTCTGGGAGAAATCTGTTTATTTATCGCTTTGGTGAAGAGTGCTAAAAACCTGGACCTCTCCACTGTGATATTTACCTTTGTCAAATAAATTTATTGCTTAACATCCTTTTGATTTGATCTTATAAACATACTCATCAACTATTCACTCTAGGTCTTAGAGAAAAAAAAAGCAGCTCACTTAGACTTTGTGAATAGTAAATTATTGTTAAGATTTATTTTTATTATTTGTATTTATTTTTATTGTTTGCATTTATTTTTGTGTGTGGGGGCAGAGTGGGCATGCATATAATGCCTCCAGGAGCCAGAACAGGGCACTGGATCCTCTGGAGCTGGAGTTACAGGAGGCTGGAGGTCCTCTAATGTGGGTGCTGGGTCTTTTGGAAGAGCAGCAAAGAACTCTTGGTCACTGAACCATCTCTCCAGCTCCCTTAATGCAGCACATTCTTGATTAGAGGGAACAAATATGAAAAGCTGCTAAAAATAATAATTATTTGTGTGTAAGTTTATATGTCACAAAACATTTTTGACCTGCTTTGATTGACCGCCAGCTGTTAGAGTCAGGAGTTAAAGTGCAAAATGTGGTTTGACCATGCAATGGCCTTTATAGGCTGGTATCTTGTCGGCTTGCTCCCCGGCGGATGGTTATTCTAAAAAGTTTAGAAGACAGGAGCACATGAGGTAGTAGGTTACTGAAGGGCCATGTTGCCTGCTCTGCTTCCTGCCCTGTTATCTGCTTTTCCTCTTTCATGGGATGAGCTGCTCTCATTCACCCCACACTACATATTTTTACATATTTTGTTCAAACACACAAGGCCGTGAAACCACAGACTAGCCCCTCTGGAACTGAGTGAAAATAAATATTTTTTTATCCTTTAAGTTATTTATGCCAGGTAACTTGATTCTTAGCAATACAAAACTAACAGAGTATATTTTTCCATAAATTTGTTTTTAATCATTTTAAGGGTATGCAGCTCCTCATTAAAGGGATCTTATTCCCTTTAATGTAAAAACCTGTTAACTCAAACTTAACATAAAGGAGATTTATTTTCATACTATCAGCATTAGAGGAAAATAAACGAGACTAAAATGGGTCAATATCAAAATGCAGGACATTTTACCTTTCCACTGAATCACTCATTGCATCATTCATTTCTCAAATACCTCTTGGGCATCTGTGATGTCATGGTGGTCTCGTCCATCAACAGTTAAATCTTGAGACTTCACTGGGTGGCTGATAAGAAGACAGCCTTGGGTCCAGAAAATTTGTCCCTGGGCATCTTATCTGTCTGTCGGTGCCCGTTTATCTTTGAACGTTCACTCTGTTCTTCTAGCTTTGTTTTATGTTAAAACACGAGTGATAATAGTAATCCCTGCTATGGCTGTGTTGGGCAAGAATTAATTGAGACTTTAACTGCTGAGCATGCATTGTGTTGGGGTAGCGTTTTTGTACACTGTGTGAAGGTTGTCTTTGTATTGTGCAAATGTTGATTTGTGTTCCAGCAGAGAGCTGAGTACTGGCAAGACTTTGGTATTTTTATTCTTATGGCTCATCACCTGCCTCGCTATTTTGTAAACATTCACCTCCCTAACCCTCTGATTGGTTTAATAAAGGTCTGATGGCCAGTATCTAGGCGGGAGAGGAAAGGTGTAATTTCTGGACTGAGAGAAGGTCTCTGGGAGAAGAATCAGATGCTGGGATTTCACCAGCATGACACAGGAAGGAACAAGTGATGGACTGAGTGAGAGAGAAGTAACAGGCCACATGGCAGGAGGTTGGCCAGGACTGGTTGGTCAGAAGAGCTGAGAATCTGCCCAGCTACAGTGCCTAAGCTTTTAGAATAATAACAAAGCTCTGTGTCTTTACTGTAAGGGCTGGTGGGTCCAAGAGAGCCCTGCTGTCGCACTGGTTAGTTTTCTCTTTGCTGTGACAATATAACTAACAAAAGCAGCTTAAGGAGGAAAAGGTTTATTTTAGCTCAAAGCTTGAAGAGGTACAGTCAGTCCATTATGGCAGGGAAGACATGACAACAGGGTGTGAAGCAACTGTTAATTGCACTCAGGGAAGCAGAAGAAAGAATGTTCATCTCTCTCTCCCAAACCCATCTCCCAGTCACTTTTATTTATTCATTACTCCTGTTCCTCACTTTTATAGCTCTTTGTGATTTTTATCTTATGTATTTTGATCACATTCAGTATCCACTCTTCTCAATTCCACCCTCAATGACCAAGAAACCTGACTGTGTTCTTTTTTTTTTTTTAAACCCATCAAATCCAATTTGCACCCAACCGAGGATTGAAGTAGATACTAAGACTCACAGCCAAACTTTGGGGAGAGCACAGGAAGTCGTAGGAAAGAGCGGAGGAATAAAAGGACCTGGAGGGGACAGGAGCTCTATAAGAAGACCAACAGAGCCAACAAATCTGGACCCAGAGGGCCTGTAGAGACTGGTGCACCAACCAAGGACCATGCATAAAGAGGACCTGGATCCCCTGCTCAGATGTAGCTGATAGGCAGCTCAGTCTTCATGTGGGTTCCCTAGTAAGGGGAGCAGAGGTTGTCTCTGACATCTGACATGTACTCTGTTGCCTGATCTTTGAGCACTTCATTCTAGTGGGGTGGGGCATTGCCAGGCCACAGAGGAAGAGGATACAAGCAGGTCCAGTCCTGTAAGGCTAGGGTAAGAAGGTAGAGCAGGAGGGCTCCCCCTTTCTAAGAAATAGGGTAAGGGAATGGGGTAAAGTGGGAAGAAGGGTAGGACTGGGAGGAGATGAGGGAGGGAGCTACAATCAAGAAGTAAAGTAAATAAATTATAAAAAAATTAAATTAAATTAAAAAATAAACCCATCAAAACTGATCTGTGCAGCCCATATATTTTTGGATGTGTAGCCTTCAGCAGGAATCACACCCTTGAAGGAAACTGACTTTCCTCCCAGCAGCTATTAACTGCCAGTGGCTCCTTGGTAAAGGGTGGGTGTTGTGCACGCTGTCTACCCTGCTGTGAATTCATGTGTGTAGCTCCCTGCTATGTCCAGGAAACACTGTTTCCTTGTACTCATCTACCACCTCTGGCTCCTACCGTCTTCCCACTTCTCTCTCCCGTCAGAGTCCACAATGATTCCTGTGCCTCTGGAGGAGAGGTATGACATAGACGTCTTGTTTAGAGTCGAGCCTTGCATAGTCTCTTCATACATAGCTTCCATATAAGCTCCAAGTTTCTCCTAAAGACTTGGTAAAGTGGCTCAGAGGGCTGTGAGCAGTATATGCTTAAGGGGCTGGGAAGAAGCTGAGAGAATGGATAGACTTGTTTCAGGCACAAAAGTGAAGATGCTTCCAACACACTCAGTAATCAAGATAAATAATGTCACTCACAATGACATATAAAAGTGATCCAGGGTTGGGACAATAACAGTCAGTAAAGTGCTTGCCACTCAGACCTAAGGACTTCAGATCTCCAGACCTTGTGTAAAATCAAGATGTGGTGGCATGCACCTGTGACTACAGTGCTGGAGGTAGGTAGAGATAGGAGAGAGGGAGATCTCTGGAGTCTGGTGGCCAGTGTAGCCAAAGGGTTGGGGGGGGGAAGTGAGCTATAGGTTCAGTGGGAGACTTGTTTAAAAGAAAAAGTTGGATAACTATAAAGGCACATATCTGAAGCCAATCTCTAGCCTCCAGACATACATGCACAGGCATGCACACCTTCCCAACACACACACACACACACACACACACACACACACACACACATGCATACGCACGCGCACACGCGCGCACAGAGGGAGGTAAATAATAGATAAATAAATAAATAAATAAATAAATAAATAAATAAATAAATAACCTATGGGAAATTGTGATGAGCAAAATAGAAATGATTTAACTATTTAAAAATTACACGCATTCATTCTGTGTGTGTGTGTGTGTGTGTGTGTCTCCCGGGGAAACACTGGGCCTTCCTGCTCCCATATCCACGATGGGATGTTGACATGCTCCATGTCACGCATGTGTTGTGGAGGTGATCACAGTGGCCGTGTGCTAACGGTAGCAATGGCTGTCACAACACAACGGCAGCTTTTCTCATCGTTCCGTCCTGTCCTCCAGCTCTCATCTTCGTTCTTCTTACTTCAACGGTGTTTCCTGGGCCTTGGAGGGGGTGATACAGATGTCAACTGCAGTCAGCTTCCCATTCACAATTAGTTTAATGAGACTTCTGCTTTTCTCCGGTCCCCCAAACACTCTCCATTCAAACCTATCCATACTGTAGTGTAACAATTCAGTGTCTATTATCTGGGTTAGGTTGCCTCCCCATCAGTGTTTTACTTGTCTTTAGGGAGGCCAAGAAGGAAGACTGATGGCTACAGATGAAGAACACTGCAAGACGTTTGGATAGCTGTGGACCCGTGCTGCTGGGGTAGAGGAAGGCCTGTGACATTGAGGCTGTACTAGTTCCTTTGCGCCTGGTGTTGTGATCATGACAGTCAGTGCGCAGGAGCACAGGTGTTAATGTTACAGAAAGGCTGTGCACGTAGTTTGGCTTAGGGGAAGGCTGGGAGGACTTCCAAAATCGACCAACACAAACGCATTCTCAGGGGGTGGTTTGTGGGGTGTATCGCACGGTTGTGTGCACTGTGTTCAGGGTGTTTTTTGACCCTGTGTAACTAAATAGTTTTATTTACTTAGTTGCACAAGGTTAATATTTTCACTGACTATTTTAATAAAGGTAAACACTGGAGCTCAGAGATCTTAATAGCAGAACTAACTAGAGGTGAATGATAGAAAATGACTAAGGTTGCATATTCAGTTGAAATTTGTACAGGGTCTCCTGCAGCCTTAGGCGGGCCTCAAACTCACTGTGTACTGAAGAGTGACCCGGAACTGGTCATTCTGTCTCCATCACCTCCTGAGTTCTGAGATTACAGGCATGTATGAACATGCCTGGTTTATGTGGTGCTGTATGGAACCCAGAGCTTCCTACATGCTAGGTAAACAATGCATTACATCCCCAGTATAAAAACCACAAAGGCCCAAAGGTTCTCTTCTACATACCTGGCCCAATTTGAGGAGGTCGAGAATTAGGCCTGCCAGAAGACCAGCTCTTTTTTCATCTGTCTCCTCATCTCCTATCTTTGTCATTTGGTTTTCTCCATCTATACCATGAAAATTAGTTTTGAATTTTGTTTGATGAGGAAGAGGATTTTCCTCGAGTGCCATCTTTAAAAAGAACAAATCTGATGGAGTGCGAGTGGGATTGGAGGTCACTGAGCCCTGGCAACCCCACAACCTAATTCTACCAGAAAACTCCTGAGCTGCCAGTGAGCACAGCTTAGAACCATTGAACTAGATAAAAAAAGTCCTTTTCAGTTCTACCATTTTTTAATGGCCATGGATCTCAAAGAACTTGAGAGACAGAAAAATGTGTGTGTGTGTGTGTGTGTGTATGTGTGTACATTTGTGCATTTGAATGCACATATATGAATGTGTATGTTTAGAAGCCAGAGGCCAACTTAGATTCCTTGCTTGATTGCTCTCCATCTTATTTTGGGGCAGGGTCTCTCACTAAATTGGGTTTAGTGAGTTGCTGAAACTGGCTAGTCAGTGAATCTCAGGGTTCACCTGTCTCTGTCTCTCCAGTGATGAGATTACAAGCACATGCCACCATGGATGGCTTCCAACATTGGTTCTGAGTAGTAAACTCATGATGAGAGGCAAATACTTTATCAACTGAGCTGTTTTCCCATCCTTTCATCTTTCTTATTCTTTTAAAATCCTATCATTGCCCTCTTTATAAATTGAGAATCAATTTCAGGGAAACTCTTGGAGTACTGATATTGTAAAGGCTAAAGGTGATTAGATTGTATAAGAGGGTAATGAGAATATTAAGTTGATCTGAAAACTGGTCCCATCTTAAGAGCTGTAAGCAACTGGTAAAACTTTTATAAAAAGAATTTTTTTTTCATTTTCATTCCTAAAAGAAATCCATGTTGGGTTGTCCTCATAAACTGCAATTATTTTTAAATAGCACTAATGAATAATTTAAAGACCCACTGGGTTAGGCAATTAGTTTTAAGTGTGGATTAATTGCTTTCTCTATAATATTCCGTATTTGGTTTTTGGCATAATACGAACAGATATTTCATCTTCTTTAAATAATATTTTATGTTTTCTAAAACGTTCTGATAGGTATGTATTTATGATGACTGTTGTAGTCATCATAAAAATGTGATTGCATCTTCTTTCCTGTATTTGGGGAATTAAGAAAACCATGGGTTTTCTCCCCTCCCCTACCCTTAGTAGGCAGGGTATATGGTGCAGGTTAGGTATGAAATATCTATGAAGATTTATGTGTGGTTGAATTACTTCTCCAAGTAGCAGTGTTCTCTCCAAGTAGAGCTTTATAGAACTGATTGGATCAGACGAGCTTTAGCTTCATGAGGAGTTAATCCACCAATGGCATCCTAGTTTCTCTGATGCCTCTTTCTCCTTTTCTCTTTCTCCTTTTATTCTTCCTCTTCTCCCTCCTCTTCTTTTTCCCTGTCATCTCTAGCAAAAATCTTGGTGCTCTCTAGCCTTTGGACTCCAGTTCACCTCCAGCCACCCCTGATTCTCGGGACATTGAATCAGATTCAGCTACATCAATAGTAACTCAAGATAGCCAGCTTTTCAGATGAGCTGTTGTGGGACTATATAGTTTTATAATCACTTGTCCCAAATAAATCTCATGTAAAGAGTCTACTGAGTTACTTTTGAGAACTCTAGCATACACTGTATTCATTCTTTCGCTTGTCTCTACGGCTGCAAAATATTTGGCAAGAAGCAGCTTAATGAGAGAAGAGTTTATTTTATTTTATGGTTGGGAGGGTCCAGTCCATCAAGACAAGAAAGGGAAGGCAGCTACAGCAAGAAGTTTGTGGGAGGAATCTGAAAGCAGCTAGTCTGAAGGAAAGAACTCTGAGTTGAAGCAAGGCCAGGCTTACATAACTCTCAAGGACACACCCCTGTGATCCACATAGACCTGACAGCTGAGCCTTCCACTCCAAAGGCCGTGATAAGGGGTTGTGTGTGTGTGTGTGGGGGGGGTGTCGATGTTTCATACTTAAAACATAGCATACATCTTAGAGGCAAGTTTCCCCTTCCCTGGTGGTCTCTGAATCTGCATCAGCTCTCTGCTCTTGCCTTTAGTAAGACTCCTTTGAATGTCATATAACCTCTTTAACCCTTTCTTGGATACTTTGAAAACTATATGTAACACAGGAGTTGGAAGGATGGCTTAGCAGCTATGAGCACTTCCTGCTCTTGTTACCTCACCCCAAGTAGCTTTCTCTGACAGCTATCCTACTCAAACTTACACACAGCCTAGAGTCTTCTGAAAGGGGCTCAACTGAGGAACTTTCCAGAGCAGGCTGGCCTATGGCAATGTCTGTGAAGGATTACCTTGACTGATAATTGATGAAGAACGACCCAGGCCACCATGGGCAGCCTTATCACTAGGCAGGTAGGCCTGAACTATGGAAGAAAGCTAGGTAAATATGATCAAGTAAGCCAGTAAGTGGCCTCCCTATTGTTTCTACTCTAGCTCCTGCCCTGGCTTCCCAAGGTGAACGGTTTGACCAGAAAGTGTAAGCCAAACAAAAGCTTTCTTCTCCAAGTCGCTTTTGTCATGGTGTTTTACCATAGCAACAGGCACGTTAACAAGAGTAGGTACTCACAAATTACTTAACATTTTACGTCTATTTTTGTTTTTATTGACTCTGGCTCTCTTGCTACCATCTTAAATAACCAATAGCATTTTTCTCTGAACAGTATTCCAAACACTGTGTGTAGACTTGTGGGAGTTGAAATTTCTGGGTTCTGACCTTGGTCCTGAAAGAAGAGGGAGATAGAAAGACACAGAGGGTCTGGAGCTCCACAAGGAGATCAACAGAACCAAAAAATCGGGGCGCAGGGGTCTTTTCTGAGACTGATATTCCAACCAAGGACCATTCATGGAAATAACCTAGAACCTCTGCACAGATGTAGCCCATGGCAGCTCAGCATCCAAGTGGGTTCCCTAGTAAGGGAAACAGGGACTGTCTGACATGAACTCAGGGGCTGGCTCTTACCAGCCTTACCAGGCCACAGAGGAAGACAATACAGCCAGTCCTGATGCAACCTGTAAGGCTAGGATCAGATGGAAGGGGAGGAGGACCTCCCCTATCAGTGGACTGGGGGAGGGGCTTAGGAGAAGAAGAGGTAGGAGGGTGGGATTGGGAGGGGACGAGGGAGGAGACTACAGCTTGGATACAAAGCGAATAAATTGTAATTAATTTAAAAATTTAAAAAAATCTAAAAAAAAAAAAGAAAAAAGGATTCATAACAGTGGCTAAATTACAGTATAACATGAACACTCTCACTAGAGAACTGTGGCATTAGGGAGTTTGAAAACCACAGTCCTAAAGGGTCTATGCTTTTTACCAGTGCCACTAGCTAGGGGCCAGGTGTTCAAACACACGAACTTGTGGGGGACACTTCAAATTCTAACCACAATTGTGACGTTACAATTAATTTGGAAGTTTTGGACAATAGATATGCAAATAACTTCTCTTGGATAGAACAGAGAAACCTGAAATGATGGTTTGATGCCCTATAGAACTTTAAAAGATATTTTTTAAGTCTTCCTAAAACAAACAAAACCCAAAATACCTCATCTTAATAGTTCTTTGCAAACTGATCTTTAAATACCCAGCTCTTCAGATATTCTTTGAACCAATCTTAACATGTCATTAATGAATCAATTGAATAAGATCTTTGACACATGTTCATTTTATATTTACATAAGAGTCAAGATACTTTCTTTTTGAAAATGATTTGTGTAGGCTCCTTTACAGCAATGCCCAAGTGGATGAACCTGACAGATTCCATTAAAGTACATCGCTTGAAAAAATGCATCTGGGGCTGGTGAGACAGCTCACCTGGTCAAGTGTTTCCTGTGCAAGCATGAGGACCTGAGTTCAATCCCCAGAGCCAGGATTAAAAACCCACTTAGGGTGTGTGTCCTTGTAATTCTAGCCTCGCTGAGGGAGAGACAGGTAAATCCCCGAGCTTCCGTGGCCAGCAAGCCTGGTCTGCTTGTTCAGGTTCAGTGAGAGACCCTGCTTCTGAAAACAAAGTGGGTGGCTCCCGGGTGATTTTCTGTGAGTGTATGACATAGACCCACGCTTAGCTGGGTAAGACAGACATTTCATTTTGTTAGTCTGTTTAATTGTTTACATGCTTGAATGTTTGTAAGCAAAAATCAATTGAGAGCTTGCTGGAAGAAGAAACCTTTGAGAGCTGACCAAGAGAACCTTTCAGTTTACTTACAGGATTGCTGTCATACTGGGAATACACCCAGGACCTCATTCATACTGGGAAAGTTCTCTATCAGGGAGCCATGCCCCCAGCACCTTCCTGGGCGATTTTAGGCTCTACCACTTAGAGCTACGTTACTTAGAGGGTCCAATTATAGTCTCTGATTGTGTTTTATTTTGTTTTTGGAGGCAGAGGCTCACTCTAATCCTGGCCATCTCAGAACTCAGTATGTAGCCCTGGCTGGCCTTGAACTTGCCATCTTCCTGCCTCTACCTCCTGAGTTCTGGATTACAAGTATGTATCACCATGCCTAGATATTCTGGAGGTTTTGATTTTATTTGTTTGAGTCAGGGTTTCCATCTCCAGCCCAGGTTTCCTTAATATTAACGATGTAGTCTGGGCTGGTATCAAATGCATAGCAATCCTCTTTCCTCAGTCTCTCAGTTTAGGACATCACAGATGTGAGTCACTATACCTAAGCCGTCAATTGATTTTGACAAAGATGCAAAGATGTCCTCTTAAAATTTTACATTTATCTTTTGTGTGCGTGCACGCATATATATGTGGGCACGGTACACACACTAGGGAATGTTGGGGGGAGGGTCCCAGAAAAACCTGTAGACACCAGTTGTCTCCTTTATCACGTGGGTCTTGGGGATCAAATTCAGGTCGCCAACAGTATTGGTGGAAATCACCTTCCCCCTCCAGGCCCTCTTGTCAGTATGCAAAAATCTTTTGAACAAATGCTGAAACCATTGGATTATCATAAGACAAGCCCAGAGAGTGAGTCTTAATTCATATCTTGTAACATATACAGAAACAGATCCTAGACACTAAATATTAAGACCAAGTTAAAACTTCTGGGAGAAAAACAGGAGTTTTCTTTGTCATCCTGAATGAGACATGCTATCAAAACCACAATCCTTAAAAGAATGAAAAAAAAATAATGTGAATTATGCTTTCTCAGAAATGAAAACGTTTGCACTCAGAAGACACTATTCAAGGAATGAAAAGACCAACCACAGACTAGCACAAAAAGCTTCTGAAACATGTATCTTAACAAAGTCTTGCCTCCAGGATATATTACCCATTGAGACCTAACCAGAAGGAAAACAAACAGCTCAATTAAAAGGTGGCAATAGACAGAGCCTCAGAGAAATGGCACCATTGGTAAACATTTTTGTCATGCAAAACGTGAGGCCATGAGTTTGAATCCTTAGAACCACATAGAAAAGCACCAATTTATAATCCCAGCACTAGGGAGGTGGACACTGATGTGTCTTCGGGGTTCTCTGGCCATACACACTAGCCCAATAGGTGATCTCTAGGCCAGTGTCAAAAAACAAACAAACAAACAAACAAACAAAAACAGACAAGCAGAAACTGTAGCGATGGCTCAGCAGTTAAGAGCACTGGCTGTTCTTTCAGAGGACCCAGGTTCAATTCCTGAGCTCAACGGCAGCTCACAGCTGCCTATAACTCCAGTTCCAGGGTATTTGACATCCTCATACAGACATTCATGCAGTCAAAACATGAATGCACATACAAATAAATACATTATTTTTAAAAAAGCAGAGAAGCAAAGAGAGCAATTGAAGAGCAATACCCAAGCAATACCCAGGCTTTTTTCCGACCTCTATAGGCAAGTATACATACATGGACTTGTACCATCACACATGCATGTGTGAACAAACACAAATGCACAGGGTAATAAAAAAAAAAGAGACGTGAAAAAAACTTTTTCAAAAAGAAATGGGGAAATATGTAATAATTATTGGGATGTTTAATCTTGGTTGTCAGTTGGATGGGGTCTAGGATCAACTAAGAGAGAAGTTCCTGAGTGCATCTGTTAAGAGCATGCCCCAGAAAGGCAGCAGAGTGGGGAGATCTGCCCTCACAGTGGGAATCAGCTTCTGGAGCAGTGGTTCTCCACCTTCCTGACGCTGCCACCCTCTGGTACGTTCTTCATGTTGTGGTAACCCCAGCCATAACATTATTTTTATTACGACTTCATAACAGTAATTTTGATACTGTTATGAATCATAATGTAAATACTTTTGGAGATAGAGGTTGGCCAAGGGGTCATGACCCACTGGTTGAGAACGACTGATCTAGGAGCTGTCTAGATACAGGAGGACTGAGGGAATAGATGATGCTTTTTCCTGTTTGCCTTCACTCCCTGCTGGTGAAGGCATCCACCCTGATGCTGCCCCTGCTGAGTCCTTCACTGACATCAGAAGAGAGCTTCTTCAGCCTTCCAATGTGCTCTGTGGCTCTCTAGAAGTCCTCCAGCCCACCAGCACAAGATTGAAATTCCTGAGGTATTCAGTTTTGGGGATTAAGTAGCTTCTGGGTTCTCAGTTTCTCAGCATGTGGATAGCCATTGTTGGATTTCTCAGCCCCTGTTGTGTAAGTCAATCTAATAAATCCCTATCAATCTATCTATCTATCTATCTATCTATCTATCTATCTATCTATCTCAGCTATATATATAGCTGAGATATTCCATTCCATTCCATTCCATCGTCAGTTCTGCTTCTCTATAAAATTCTACCTATGCTAATTAAAAACACTATAGAGTACTTACCTAGAATACCTCAGTGAGGGGCTGGGAGGTGTTGCTCAATGGTGGAACACTTGCCTATAATTCCCCAGTGAGGTGTAAAAGGTGTGACTTGGCCAATTAGGACTTGCTGCAATCTGCCAGTAAGAGTTTAGGGACATGCATGATTCAGTGGTAGAAGCCCTCAGTTAGGCACAGGAACTATAGATTGGTGGTAAAACACTTCTGTAGCATCCACGATAGCCCTGGTTCCAACAGCCAGTACTGCCAAACAAAGGGTTCCATCATTTCTCTTTACAAAGACACAGATGCCATGAGTCTTTTTTTTTTTTCTCTTTTTGTTTGCTGTGTCTCTGAATTAATTCCACACAGTTGTAGGACTTGCAGGGGAAAATATTTTAGTTAAATCAAAAGCAACGTTCAGCCTGCTCTCATTCAAGTTCCTATAGCTGATGTGTTATTAGTTTAAATATTTTTAAACCTGAACATTTCCTGGGAATGCCCTGGAGACTGGTCCTTTTCTTTCCTATCTACAATACATCCTTGTTCTGGAAGCAAACAGTGATCCATCCCTCATATACAGTTCACACTACTCCAATATGAAATTTCTTTCTCTGTTCTGGGATTATTGATCACAGTAATAAATGAGCCACTGTCATTCAACTTCATAATGAAGTAGGTTTCTGCTCTGTTCTCACGCCTGCCTGGAGGTTCTACGGCTGGAATTTAGCTTCAGCAGGAAGGCCAGCCTTACAGTTTCATTGAAAGGATTGGACAGCAGAGGAGAAAAATTAATGTATTTCCCCTATTTGTTGACAAGTTCATACCTGAGAGATAGGTTAATCAGAGAACAGTATAAGAACAAAATTACGGTATCTGTAGAGAGGCTGACATAATAATTACACTAAGCAAAACAAGCCACAGCTAAAAAGACAGACCTTGCATGTTTTCGTTCATGTGTTGATATATATATTTATATACATATAGATAGATAATTATGTACATATGAGGTAGAAAGGGGACTATCTGGAATGAGGAAAGGGGCTAATGGGTTAAGACGGGGGAGAAATGAAGGGGCCTAGAGAATGGGCTAGTTAATTAATGATGCAAAGTTGGCTGTTTGGAATCATCTAGAAGACCCACCTTTGGGCTTGTCTATGAGGATGCTTCCAGAAAGGTTAATTGATCAGAGAGGACCCATGGACTGTGGACTCAACTAATAATAAAAAGGAAACAGAACTGAACACCAGCATCACGTCTCTCTGCTTCCCAATTGTGGATGAAATTTGACCAGCTGCCTCCCTCACATGATTTTACCCTCAAACTGTGAACCATAATGAATCCTTCTTCCTTCTTCAACTTTCTTTTGTTGGGTATACTGCCATAGCAACAAGGACAATAACTAATACAGCCCCGAGACCTGCTTTACGTATAAAGAATCAAAACTTACTCTTTTTCATGTGTTTATGCGAGTAATATCCTTACATGGTTACATGTTAGCATCTGCTCACATGGAAGCCGGAGACTGACAACAGGTGTCTTTCTCAGTTTTGCACCACTTCCTTTACTGGGGAGGGGTTTCTTGGCCAGACCTGAAGCTTGTCAGTACTGCAGAGTCTAGCTGGCCAGCTTGCCTGAGTGTTCTTGGTCCCTGACTATGGAATGCTAGGATTACAGACAGGTTCCCACATTTTACATAGGGGCTGGAGATGCAAGCACTGGTCCTCATCTTGCAAGCGCTTTATCCAGCCCATCACACAGCTCCTGAAAGTTAAATTATTTAAATGAAGTGACTCCTGTTGTATTCAAATGGAAGCCATCTGGCTTCAGAGCTTACCTTTGGAGTTTAAGTAGACTGTTTCTGTAGCTAACTCAGACCCTTGCTGGTCTGTAAGTTAGTTTCCTACAGATTTGGCCCCTGTGTTTTCCCTCAGATTGGTATCATATCCGTGCATTGGGCATGCTTGTGGAGTGGCAGTTTGCAGAGGCTTTCAAGACAAACTACACTGAGCGTTCGTTCATTTGTTACCCAGCGTGACCTGTTCACTTTACAGAGAAGGTAACCAGGACCCGGAGAGGCCAGCAAACTTGTCGTCCAGACACCGTGGATGTCACAAAGAAGACTGTATCGCTCAGAGCACCAAAATGCTGAGGTCCTCCAGCCAGTTGTTTTGTCTTGGAGGCTCCCTCGTCTTGGGACCAAAATATCCTTTGATGCAGCCACAATGTAGCCACAAGCTGCTCAAAATATTCCCTATTCTGGCAACAAATAACTCACAATGTCATTACCTGTCTGATGCCTTTTGAAGCAGCGCAGCTCCTGTGAGTGCTCTGTCAGTGGAATGACAGCCCCTCATGTTGTAGAGCTCCCAGAGGGTGACATTTGGCTTTTGTGCTTTAAAAGGCCCAAGACAGATCACAGAAAGTGCCAGTACATTCCAGAAAGAAAAAGGCTTACTTTAGAGTGGCCAGTGGATGACGCGGGGGAAACGTCTGATAGTATTTATTTGCTCTGTCTGTTGAAATCTGTCTCGGGTGTGGTTTAGTTAAGGGAAAAAAAACCCAAAACTCTGTAAGGGCTGGGGGAATGGCTCAGCTGGCAAACTGCTTGCTGTAAGCAGGAAGATGTAAGTTTGATACCCAGACCCACATCTAAAACAAACCAAAAAGCTAGGAATAGTGACACATGCTTGGAGTTCCAGTGCTAGGGAGGTTGGTTCCAGGTCAAACTGAGTGATCCTATTGTTAAAAAACACGGTAGAACCGACTCCACAAAGTTTTCCTCTCACGCCCACACTTGTGTTGCGACATGCACACCTCTCTACACACCTCTATACCGTGACTCAGCAGTTAAAAGCTTCTTGGTGTTCCAGAGAGCCTCTGGGTTCCCGGCACTTATCCCGGCAGTTTACCACTAACTGTAACTCTAGTCCTCAGAGATCTTACACCATCTTCTGGCTCCCCAGAGAACCCTCACATGCAAATCCGAGAAGACAGAAGGCCTGTAGAGAAAAGAGAAACTGAGGGTGGGGGTATTTTTGTGACAAGCTGAAGACTTAAATCAGGGTAGGCTATTGGGATGATATGAGGAGGAATCAAGCAGACACTCCTAGAGCAGAGGCCACAGAGCCTGAAAAGGACACCCTCTAACTAGCCTAGTCTCCTAGTAGAAGGAGGGGAACACCAACCCACCCACAAAAACTTCAACCCCATATTTACTCTGCCTACAAGATGTGCAGGGATAAAGATGGAGTAGATAGAGCAGAGGTTGAGGGAATGCCCAACCAATGACCCACCGTATGGGAGAGCGCCAGCCCCTGACACTGTGAACAATATTCTGCTAAGCTTGCAGACAGGAGCTTGTTGGGGTTGTCCTCCGAGAGGCTCTACCCAGCAGAGCCTCAAACAGATGCTGAAAGTCACAGCCAAACATTAGGCAACAAGTAGGGAGTCTCGTGGAAAAGTGGGAGCAAAGAGAAAAGGATCTGGAGGTGACAGGAGAGCCACAACAGAGCCAACTAACCAATACCCAGAGGGGCTTTCTGAGACTGAAGCATAAACTGGACCTAGGCCTCCTACAAAGATGGACCGGCTGTGCAGCTTAGGCGTCATGTGAAGTGGGGGCTGCATTGGACACAGACCCACTTGCTAGCTTTTTGTTCATTTCCCCCTAGTGGAACTGCCTTGCCAGGCCACAGGGGAAGAGGATATACTCAGTCCTGATTCAACTTGATGAGCTAGGAGGGATGGGAAAAGGAGCTCCTTTGTTCTAAGGAATAGGTGAGGAGGAAGGGGGAAAGAGGGAGAGAGGGAGACTGGGAGAGGAGGAGGGATGGAGCTATAACCAAGATGTAAATTGATCAAAAATAAATAAATTAAACAAACAAACAAACAAACAAGGTAGAGTACAGACATGTACCACCACCACGCCTGTCCTCAACTTGAGTAATTCTTGACTTTATTTCCAGTACAGAAATCAGTCAGCCTTTTTTTTTTTTTTCAAATAAAGATCTAGATCACAAGGGTTTTCATTTTTTGCGGGCTGTGCAATCTGTTGCAGCTACCTACTCAGTTTTGTCTTTCTAGCTCCAAACAGACTTAGATAAAGTATAAGGAGATAAGCACAGTCTTGCTCCAGTACAACAAAGACTGGCATGAGGCCAGATTGGGCATGTAGTGTGTTGTATTAGTGACTTCTGAGTGATGGTGACAAAAATAGACAGAAGCAACTTTTTTGGGCCATGCGTGAAGCTCAATTGACAGTGTGCTTGCCCAGCAAGCCTGGAGCTCTGGACCCCATCCCCAGCACCAGGAAAAATCAGGGGTGCTCCTGCAGCTCTGCAGTCCCAGCACTGGGGAGGCAGCAGCAGGAAGGGTCCTAGAATTTGCTGGCCGAAAGTTTAGACTGCTTGGTAAACTTCAGACCAATGAGAGACCCTGTCTAAAAGAAACAAGGTGGACTGTCACCCAAAAGATGACCCTCTGAGGTTGTACACACATCATCATCATCATCGTCATCATGGATAGGGTATCTACATGAGAGCAGGATTTGTTGCCTTAATGCATAAGCCAAGAGATTTAAATCGTACGCCCATCTCCATCTCACTAGCTGTGTGAACTTGGAAGCGACACTGGTCTCTGAGCTTCGAGAGCTTCAACTTTGAGGAGCAACATGAATTCTGCCTGCCAAAGATTTCCGTAAAGATTAAACAGGATCGGTATCAAAGCTCCGTGGTAAGACCTACTTTTTTAATGTATAAATACATAGCAAAGTGCTTTTCTTTTAATATAAACCGAATTCTCAAAGAGATTAAACCTGAAGGGGATTTAATCCGTCTAGCAGTGGGCACCGCTCTTGAAGTTGTAATCCACCGTGGAAACAGGGGATCATTTAGACATTGCCAGAGTCTCAAAGGTCTAAGAACGGATTTTTTTTCAGACATCTCCAAGGCCAGAATTTTAATAAAATGTACGTTCGGTGTAAATTATCTTACTCGCATGAAAATTTGCTTTCTGGTACAAGTAGAGAAGGCTGTAATATGAGTTCCAGGCTGTATTATTTTTGGTCCCATCAGTGTTCTCCTGTGCGTTCCTAAGAGGAGCGTGGATAAGATAAGGTCACGCCCTACTCATCCCCAGTGATTCTTAGGATGTTTATTCCATAGAGTGTTGCAGGAGGTGACCATGCGGCCGGGTCCAGTATCCAGCATCATGGGGAAATATCTAGCATTCATCAGTATCCAGTGTCACGCGGAAGAATCCAGCATTCATATGTCCTGATTGTTACCAAGAGTGCAATTGTAATTTGTTTGCTATTTCTGTTGTTGCCAAGGCCTGGTTAATCTATCCATTGAAAGTCCGTAAGAATATTAACAGGGAATCCTCATAGAATTGCTGCAGGGTTTTTAAATGTTTGTGAATTACCCTGACAGGCTTTTAGTTTTAACTCACATTAAGTAGATTTCATTATTAACAAGAATACAAGCAAATTAAAATGAGGCCATTAACATTGTAAACACACTGCATTTTTTTTTAAAGGCAAGTTTGAAAAAAAAAAGTTGGGAAAATGCATTTTTGAAGAATAAACCTCCTAAAAAGTAGAGAGAGAGAAAAAAAAAACAAAGTTAGGCAGCCAGTTAGTAGCACAGACATACCGATTGTTTAAAACCAGGTATGAAGAAAGGTTGCCTAAAAGAAAGTGAATTAGATGAAAAATCGGGGCATGAATTTTGGGTTTTGGCTAATTTTTCATACATCAGTTTGCTGCCAGGTAACTCATTATATGGTCAATTTGTGAAATAAAAAAAAAAAACAAAGAATTTACAGATATACCAAAAATGTGTTTATTTTATCCCCCCCCCCCCACGGTGCTGGAGACAGAGTAGCGGGGTCTTAGGTATGCCAGCTGTATTAATTATTTGCTGCTCTTACAAAATAGCTCATAGAAGCAACTTATGGGAAGACAGGCTGATTTTTGGCTCACAGCTAAAAGTCCATTGCCATGGGAAGCAAGGTGGCTGGGGCAGTCATCCCGTGGCATTTAGAGCTGGCAGTGGTTGGTCACACCACATCAGAGCAGAGACCCAGGTCAAAGGTTCCATAATGCCCCTAAACCGCCATCCTGGGTCTACATATTCAACCACCAGCCTGCAAAGGACGCTGCACATTCAAAAGAACGGCAGGTGAGGACTCTAACTGAGCTCTATCTCCAGCCCTCCAAATACTCAGCAGCAGCATCCAACTCTCTAGACACTAACCGGGCATCGCTTGATTTACTTCAGTCCCCCTATCCGAGTACTAACCAGACTTGTACCCGGCTTAGCTTCCGAGATCAGACGAGATCGAACGTGTTAATCTAATTCAGTCCTTACACTCACTACTTGGAATTGGGGAAGACTTCACAAGTCTTAGTGCCGTAAGCCTGACTGTGGTCAGATACTGTGTTTTCACATCCACTACCATGTGATCAGCCTCTGCATGCTTCAGCCAAACCTTCTTTCCCCAAAGTCATGGGTGGGTGGGTACCTGGCATACTCACTTCTGCTCTGCTTGATTATAAATTAAAATCACTCCTAATCCCAGATCAGGTTGTGTAATTTGCAATAATGGCTCACATGGGAGTCAGGAAAACACTTGACATGACAGGTTTGATGGTTTATTATTTTTTAAATTTTATTTAATTTTTATTAATTACAGTTTATTCACTTTGTATCCAAGCTGTAGTCTCCTCCCTTGTCCCCTCCCAATCCCAGCCTCCTCCCTCTTCTTCTCCTAAGCCCCTCCCCCAGTCCACTGATAGGGGAGGTCTTCCTCCCCTTTCCTCTGACCCTAGCCTAACAGATTGCATCAGGACTGGTTGCATTGTCTTCCTCTGTGGCCTGGTAAGGCTGCTCCCCCCTCAGGGGGAGGTGATCAAAGAGCCAGCCACTGAGTTCATGTCAGAGACAGCCCCTGTTCCCCTTACTAGGAGAAACCCACTTGGAGACTGAGCTGCCATGGACTACATCTGTGCAGGGGTTCTAGGTTATCTCCATGTATGGTCCTTGGTTGGAGTTTCAGTCTCAGAAAAGACCCCTGGGCCCAGATTTTTTGGTTCTGTTGCTCTCCTTGTGGAGCTCCTGTCCCCTCCCCCTTCTTTCATATGATTCCCTGCACTCTGCTCAAAGTTTGGCTATGAGTCTCAGCATCTGCTTTGATAGTCTGCAGGGTAGAGTCTTTCAGAGGCCCTCCGTGGTAGGCTCCTGTCCTGTTCCCTGTTTTCTCCCTTTTGGTGTCCATCCCGTTTGCCTTTCTGAGTGAGGATTGAGCATATAAAGAAGATTATAACAGATGCATATAAACTGAGAGATGAAGAGGGGCATAGGGTGAGATACTCGAAAGAAATGCAGTTTCCATGCTTCCAAGTTACCACCTCCCCAGTACTTCATTGTCTCATTGTGTTATGTCTGGGACCCTCCTTTACCTGGAGTTTTATTAGGGTCCCATTACATAGATATTATGGATTAAATCACTGAACATTAGTGATGAACTCAACCTCTACACTGTCTCCTTAGAGTTTGGGGCCAAGACTGAGAATTTCAAATCTTTAATAGCATAGCTGATCCCTTTGTTCGTCAGCTGCATTTCCCAAGAGTCATCTCATTAGCATAAACTCTGGTCTGATTACAAAGAGATTTATACTGAATAACAAAAAATGTTCTCACTCCTGTCCCTTGGAAAATTCCATGCTAGGAACCAAGGTGAAGGCCGAATATACACTGCTTATTATATGACAATATACTAGCTAGGCATCATAAACAGAGGCTGAAAAATAAGGGTGGAGAACCTATTTCATTATGAGACAAAGAAAGAGATAGAGTGAAGGTGAAAGTGATAAACTGCTAGGAGAGAGGGTGACAATTGGGGTGTGATGCTTAAGTTTAACTGTGAACTTGACTCAGCCTAGAACCACCTGGGAAGAGTGTATCAATGAGGGACTCTGTATGTTGGGTTGGCCTATCGTTTGGATGTCCAGGATCCACAGAAAAAGCCAGGTGTGGTGCACGCCTGTAACCCTGGCACTCCAGGGGATGCAGACAGATACCGAGAGCTCACTGGCCAGCCAAGTCTAGCCAAAATGGCAAGCTCCAGGTTCAGAGAGAGAGATACTGTCTCAAAAAACAAGGTGAAGAGTGATAGAAGACAATTAACTCAACCTCTGGCTCCACATGTGCACACCATAGGCATTTATACCTGCACACACACACACACACACACACACACACACACACACAGTGATTTAATTTAGTGTGGTACTGCCTCCCTTTACCTATAAGGCTTCTGTGTTGCGTCTCTAAGAAACACACAGATTCCAGAGCAGGTGGCACCATTCCTGGTTTTAGAGTCTGGAACCGTATGAAATAGAAAGAGCTAGCTGCGCACTAGGCATGTCTATACTGACTTTGCTCTTAGATGGCTCAGTGGGTAAGAACACTTGTTGCTCTTGCAGAAGACCTGGGTTCCACTCCCAGCATGCACATGGCAGCTTGTAGCCACCTGAACTCCAGTTTCAGAGGACTCAAAACTTTGCTCTGACCTTCACCACCACCAGGTAAGCAGGGGGCACACTTATATACATATAGACAAAACACTCATACAAATAAATAATAATAAATAATTTCTCTCTGCTCTTGACTACAGATGCAGCTAGTCGCTTCAAGTTTTTGTTTTGATTTACTCTCAGTGATGGATCATGACAGGGTCGGAACTGTGAGCTAAAACCCCCTCTCCCATAAGTTGTTTTGTTGTTGTTGTTGATGATGATAATGATGTAATATATCACTGCAAGAGAAATGATACCAGAATAGGAGGTGTGAGAGATGACCCCGCCAGTTAAGCAGAGGACATGGAAATCTTGGTGTTCAGAAAATCATATCTCAGTTTGGCATTTTCTCTTGCCAAATGCTTTGAACTAACTGCAAATTAACTGCTGAGCCATCTCTCTATTCCTAGAGCTCACATTTTAAACACCACATATTGTAGTGAGAATTTTGTAATTATGGTTCTTAAAAAATAAACACAGAAATGTTTGGGAATGTTTTCTTTTTAATCCCAGGTGTGGGGATATGGGGCCACCTCACAGCAGCTGACTATGATTTGCCCCGAGTTCTAGCAGTCTAGTTTTGCCACCTGCGGAGAGTTTCTGTGAGTGTGTGGCGTTTGAAATTCCGGGAACTTTTCAGAGGATGTATAAATGCTTAGAGCCCCAAGAGGCATGGTGGCTGTTGTTGGTTGGTTGTTGGTTGGATGCTGTTAGTTACTATTTGTCAAGTGGTCCTGAGCAAAGGAACAAGAAGAAGAAATTAGATATCCTGGTGGTGAAGGTCAAACTTTCCCCAAGGAACTCAATGTCCCTCATCAGCAGGAAGTAGTCTAACAATAGCTTTGCCCCCTTTCCCCTCTATCCTTTTTTCTCTCCTAGCTGGTGTTAGGGGGTTAATAAGGGTGAGACGGGTGGAGGAGAGAAAAAGGAGCACACAGTATGATGTATCATGTTTTAGATTCAAGACATGATTCTGGGCACTGGGAAGATGGCTCAGTTCTTAAAGTGTTTGCCTTGTGAACATATAGGATCTGAGTTCCATCCACAGAACACACATTGAAAAACAGCTCGGTGTGATAGCTGGCTCCCAGCTATCCCAGTGTAATCCCAGCACTAGGAGGGTAGAAACAGGACCACTCCTGGGGCTTCCTAGGCAGCTAGCCTAGCCTACTTAGTGAGCGCCAGGCCAGTGAAAGGGGCTCTGAGCCAAAAAAACCAGTGTTGAAAGCGTTCCTGAGGAATGACAAGGGAGGGTGTCCTCTGGCTTCCACATACACAAGCACATACAGGAACACACTTACACATGCCTCCCGCCCCCCCCCACACACATTAGAAAAAAAAATGATGACTAGATGGCCCAGCAGTTAAGAGCACATGTTATTTTTCCAGAAGACCTGTGTTCAGTTTCCTGCCCCTATGTCCAGTGGTCCAAAACCATTGTAACTCCAGCTCCAGGGGATCCAATGTCCTCTTCTTGCTTTCACAAGTACCTATACCCACCCACCCACCCTCACACACAAAAGTATGCTATATAAAAATTTTTGAAAAGTCTTTAAAAATGCAAACAGAATATTCTGGACTTCCCAGGGGGAACATTTCCCTCTTCATTCCTTTCGTCTGGTCAGAAGAACACAGACATCTAGTTAATTTTCAAAATTTTCTACAATTTCATTACGATATTTAAAAAGTGAAGTTCTGGCCAGCTGGTCATGCCAGCGTCACCTCTGAAAGTTTCACAAAACTATTTGATTAACATTATGAAATATAAGAGAGGCTGCCAAGGTTGCTATAGGAACAGTTGTAAAATCAGGAGTAGCAGGTTCTCTGTAAGGGGCCGTGGTAGGGAGGGCCCTCCCTACCACGGGGAGAGAGATACCTCTTAGTTCATCCTCGTTAGGGGGAACAGCCTGCTCTTCCCTGCCAGTTCCCAGAGCCCGGCAGACCTTACTGTGTGTAAGGATGGTAATGAATGCCTGAGTTTCAGACCGAACAGATTTGGGTCTGAATTCCCAATTCACCTCACTGCCTGGGACTCTGTTGCATGAAGCAAATCGTCCCAATCATATTTACCTCCAACAGCTGGTGTGACTGCTCGAGAGGACATACGCAATTGGTCTAAAATGGTGTGAAAATCAGTAAGAACGAGACACTCTGTAGGGCTATTGTGCAGAGATGAGCGACTCTGGGACAGCCTTGGTGGTATTCTCTCTCTCTCTACATATGTATATATAGATAGACAGATAGATGTGAGTATATATATATATATAGATAGATAGATAGATAGATAGATGTGAGATCTATCTATCTATCTATCTATCTATCTATCTATCTATCTATCTATCTATCTATATCAGTTTTTCAAGTCAGGGCTTCTGTGTGTTGCTTTTGCTGTCCTGGACTCACTTTGTAGATCAGGCTGGCCTCACAGCCTGCCTCCCTGAGTACTGGGATTACAGATGTATACCACTATGCCTGGCTTTGTTGGTTATTTTCAAGGCAATTTGGAGGAAGATTTCAAATCCATTAGACCTTGATAAGGAAGGCCTGCGAAGAACTAGGAGCATGTCAGCCTCCTGGTTGAGTGATTTGGACATCTCTGCACTTACTTGTTGTGATACTTAGCTGTTGTGATTCAATCAAAATTTGACATGCATTCTGTTTCTGATCTTGTTGTGGGACTTTTTCTTGGGGAGACATGAACAACTGTCTATTCATCCCAGATAGGTACTGATGGATGGACCAAAGAAATGGTTCCCCTGAACTCTAGGTTAGTGAACTAGTGAGTTCATTGGACTTATTTTCAGGACTGACTCAGGGGCAGCTGCACCACCCCAAATCCTACCCCACCATGGCTGACAGTTCCCAAAAGCCACATTCTTGGAGCTCCATGCACAGCTTGTAGGCAGCGTCAGCAAAGGGTCTTTCTCACTAGCCGTTGTTACTGCCTCTGTAATACTGGAGGTGTGTGTGTGTGGGGGGGGTACATCTAAATCTTGTAAGTTTCATAAGCTTCCTGGGATGTGTAAGTTTCCTTTGCTCCTTGAGCCTTACTAACCACCTTCCTCCCTCCAGGAGGGAATGTCTCAATTCAAAAGGAAATGCTGCACAAACAGAACTTTTTGTAAGAGAAGAGGCAACTGGGGTTAGCAATTGTTATGGTTTGATGGTGAGATGTCTCCCACAGGCTTATCCTCTTTGTGAGAGAAGAATAAGCAACTAAGAGTTAGCAATTGTTATGGTTTGATGATGAAATGTCTCCCACAGGGCTGTGTGTTTGAGCGCTTGGTTCCTAGCTGCTCATTCAATTCCAAAAGCTGTGGAGCTATGAAATATGGACTCCAGCTGGTTTGTCATAGGCCACCAGGGGCGGGCCTTGAAGGATATCTTATCTTTGGTTCCAATCTTGGTTCTGATTCCTGGTTGACTCTATTGAAAAACTATCACAAAATTCCCTCTTCCATGGACTGACCGATGCTGGCCACCACAGCAGACTGTGCTAGAGGGAACTGTGAGCCAAAATACACCTTTTTCTTTGTTATATTGCTTCTGTCAGGCATTTTTTTCCATAGCAATGTGAGAAGTCACTAATACTGCAGTGTGTGGACTACCAGGCTGTGTCTGTTACAATCCAATCGTGCTGGGCAGCTGCTGTCTATTTTACCCATGGGTGAGGAGAGAAGGAAGGCAGAAGAAGCCATGCCTAGGGTTAGGTGCCACGAAGGCTGTGAGAACGCTCAGAGGACCTGCACTCGTGCTATAATTTAAACAGGATCATCTCCTGGAACTCATCCTGGAATTTAATTCTCAAGTCACAGGCAAATGGTATTAGGAGGATGGAAAATTGGTGGAGCTTTGGGAAATGATTATGTTTAGATGAGGGTGTTAGGGTAGAGCTGCCAAGATTGAACCCAGTGGCTGTGTAAGAAGAGGACCAGATGGTCACACACAGGCTTGATGAGGCTCAGGAACTGTCTCAGGACTGCTCCTTCAGAAAGTTAGCAGATGTCAGTGCCCTGCCCTTGAACTTCCAAACCTGTGCAAAATACATCTTTTGAGAAAGTTGGCTGTATTGAGTATTTCTTGACAGTAATTAAAAGGTGATTGCTACAAACTGTTACAGACAGAACCTCTGTTCTATTGTGAAGGAAAAAAGTGTCTGCCTGAGTTGGAGGGGATGGGGGACAAACCTGCCAGGTAAAACTCAAAAAGTAGCTAAATATGGATGGAAACTGGAGGTTTGGAGCAGAAGGGAGTCTGGGTAGGATGCAGGTAACAGCAGCAGGATGGGGTGGATAAAAAGGATGGAGAGGAGGCTCTGGTCACTCTGCCCTTGATGGACAAGTCTGCTGGCTTAGTAAGGCTGAGCTGTCACAGCTGCCTGAGAGCCCGGCCTTAGTGCCCCTAGTGTGAGCTCAGAGCCAAATGTAATGTCACACGCCTGTAATCCCAGCACATGGGAGGCAGAAGCAGCAGAACGATAATTCAAGGCCAGTCTGGGTTACACAGTGAGACCCTTAAACAAACAAACCAAAACAACAACAACACTCACCGAAAGTTCCAGGTCTCGGGATACATTTCAGTGGTGGATCAACTGCCATGCTCTGGGTTTGATCCCCAGTATCTAAGTAATTAATTAAAACATTTAAAAGCCAGAGACCCGATTATTAAACACATGAGGCCATGAGAGACATTTCACATCAACACTGAGACCTGACGTCTCTGAACTCAACGCTGACCTACCACACTTATGAAACTCCTGTCTCAAAAAGCAAACAACAAAACAAAAGCAATAGGTCTTGATTCTGAAGTAAAAAAAAGAAGAAAATGCTTTAAAATTTAAGTTTTATTTATCATGCAAATGGCTCTTAATGCCAGTCTAAACAGTAGACTCTATAATCAAGTCTATGCATAGAGCAGATCTCAGATAAACAAAAGTATGTTATAGCTACCATATAATGTCTGATCAAATATAGTTCATTCTTCAGCCAAGTGGAAAACTGTTGAGCACAGTGCAAGCTCAGTTCCAGTCCCACTGTTGTTCCCATGTTGTAACATATGTCCTACATCAGAGTCATCAGTGGAATGGTAGCTAGTCCTTGACCTCATCACCCAACGTTCTAAGAACATTAGTGTTCTAGATACTCAGACTGGTGAGGACTTGAGTATGAATGTCCCTTGGAAACGCACTTGCATTTGTAATAATTATAGAGGTCACACATACACACACACACTCTCTCTACCAAACCACAGGAAATTAAGAAGGCCTGAGCAAACGCTGGCTTAACAATGGCGTATTCATTTTCTCATCATTAGGGCTGGGATGTCTGACTCAGTTGGTGCAGTGCTTGCGTGGGGTATTACGAAGCCCTGGCTTCCACTCGAAGCACTGCACATACAAGACACAGTGAAGTTACTTCTGTAATCTCAGAAGTCAGGCGGTACAGAGGAAAAAGCATCAGAAGTTCAAGGTCATTCTCAGCTGCATAGAGAATTTGAAGCAAGCTTGGGATACGTGCGACACTGTCTCAAAATACACGAAAAATAAATAAGTAAGCATAAAAAGAATTTTTGAAGAAAGATAATCCTCTTGTCATTTCACCTACATACATGACAGAGACAACTTCAAAGAGAAAGATTCTTTCTGACTCATGATGCAGAGTGTTCAGTCCAATATGGAGGGGGAGCATGACTGTGTGAGTGGCTTTTAATAGTGGAAACTTCTGGTAGCTGGTCACATCATGGCAGCAGACTGGAAGGAGCCTGGAAGTGGGGCTTATGTATCCATAACCTTCAAAAGCACTCCTGTACCCCCCTCTGCCAGGCATACCCCCACCACTACATGCCCACAATTACCTGCCAGGAACCAAATTTTCCCACACGCGATGCTGCGGGGGGGACACCAAACATGCACTCTTCCTCTTCCAGCATCTCTCAAGCGCTAAGCTTACAACTCATGGGCCACATTGTGTGTGCACACCTGTGAGCATGTGTGTGGGTGTGGGTGCGGGTGCAGAGGCCAGAAGCCAAACTCAGGTCTGCAGATGTTTCTACGCTGGTTTTTGGAGAGAGGGTTTCTCACTGCTGTGCTCATCCATTCATCCAGGGTGGGTGCCCAGCCAGGCCCTGAAATCCTCCTGTGTTTACCTCCCGAGTGCTGCAAGTGTAAATACTCACCTCCATTCCTGTTTCTGCCTGTTTGGTTTGTTTGGTCTCAACGTGGGTTCTGAAGACCAAACTCGGCTTCTCGTGCTTTCGGGACATCTGAGCTATCTCCCCGGCCCGGGGTATTTACTTGTCTGAGAAGGATGAAGGCGGGAGTGTGTGCATGGCCTTGTGTGTAGGTGTGGGCATGTGCACGCTAAAGCGTGTGTGTGGAGGGTGGAGGACAACGGCAGGTTGCCAGTCCTTGCCCTCCCATCTCTTTGGAGACAGGTGTTTTGTTGCTTGCTGCTGTGTGGGTTGTGCTAACTCGTCCATGGTTTCCAGGGATTCTCCTGTCTCGGCTTCCCAGCTCCTGGGAGGGGACGAGGATTACAGACGCCTGTCCATCTGTGTTCTGGGAATCAAACTCAAGTTCTCAAGTTTTCACAGCAATCACTACCACTGGAGCTATCTCTTCAGTCCTAATTTTACATTTCCTTAGCATGTAAATTTATGGAGGAGTTGGGAACCTGTGGGATATCAGAATAATGTTTTTCCCCTTCTTCTAAATAATGAAACCTACCACTAATTCATATATTCATCCAACTAGTATTTATTGAACACCTCTTCCATGCAAAACAGCTTACAGGAATTATTGAGGATGACTTCCATTCATTGTTTTTATGTTTCGGTGGGGAGATGTCATACCACATTGTTCCTGTCAACGCTTTGGTACCAAAGAAACAGAAAAAGAAAAGATACCTGACTTAGGGGAGCAGAGGATGAGGCCATTAAATGATTACAATGTCCTGAGACTGAGACAGGCAGGTCAGGCTTTCAGAGGAGAACCTAGCAAGCGTCACAAAAGTCATAGTTTCTCTGGGTTTCCCTGAGTGTGGCTGGAGGGTTGAACGCAGAAAATCCTGAAGGGACAGTAGGCCCCTGCTGTCGCTAGTATTGGGTATTGGGGAGCTGGGAAGTCTCATTGTTTCCACATATTTATATGCAGTTCCCTCGAGTTCAGTTTCTCTGTCCTCCCTAAGCATGAGCTCTGATTTCTGGACTGGCTATAGCTGATACCTTACGGAAGGAATTCAATAGTTGGTAAGTGCTCAATAAATGTCAGATATTTTTATTATCAAGATAACTGGCTGCCATATTTCTGCACAGTTATAGCTCTGGAATCTGTATGTTTCTTAGAGACCCAACACAGAAGCCTTATAGGTAAAGGGAGGCAGTACCACACTAAATTAAATCACTGTGTGTGTGTGTGTGTGTGTGTGTGCAGGTATAAATGCCTATGGTGTGCACATGTGGAGCCAGAGGTTGAGTTAATTGTCTTCTATCACTCTTCACCTTGTTTTTTGAGACAGTATCTCTCTCTCTCTGAACCTGGAGCTTGCCATTTTGGCTAGACTTGGCTGGCCAGTGAGCTCTCGGTATCTGTCTGTCTGCATCCCCTGGAGTGCCAGGGTTACAGGCGTGCACCACACCTGGCTTTTTCTGTGGATCCTGGACATCCAAAGCCATGGCCTTTGCTTACACAGCAGTTTACACAGTGAACTGGAGCCCAAATCTCTTCATCTTGAGTTTTGTGACAGAGTCGATTGCTGACTCACAGGTTCACTGATTCAGCTGGACCGGCTGGTTGGCAAGCCCTTGGGATCCGGCTGTATCTATCTCCCCAGTGCTGGGTTACAAATGTGTACCCCACACCGGGTTCTTTATGTAAGATCTGGGGGTGGGGGTGGGGATGGGGGGACCCGGGTCTTCATTCCAACACAGCAAGCGTTTTACCAGCTGAGCTATTTCCCCAGCTCCTAAATTAAACCTTTAAAGTTAACATCTTTTTGAAATCTCACGGTGGGACATTTGACAAGAAAATTTGCCTTGAAAGAATTATGGCTTCCGCCTTGCTGGGTCTAGCATTAGCAGTTTCCAGGTGGAAATAAACCAGGCTCCCATGATGCCACATTCCTCTGGGGACCACGCAAAGGTTCTGTTGCTGTGAGTTCCTGAGCAGAACAGAATGTGGACCCATTATCCGGAGTCCCTGTAGGACAGGGTGGATTCAGGGGCCAGCAAGAGAATGTGGACCCTTTGACTAGAAGCGCATTCCTTCCCACGCTTGCCTGTGTAGGGACTGCTGACGCGTATGGAATTGCAGCTACCTCATAAACACTCTGGGGCCGTGATATTGTAAACCCGGAATGCTTTTGCTTTGAAATGTCAGACCTTTGAGTCTAAAATCCAGACTTTAAAGGACTTAAGAACCTGGCAATTAATCAGCGCTCTCTGTTCAGGAGGAAAGTGGATGGGTTTGCCGGGTGATATGCAGATGGTGTGGCTGGCGATAGTCACTTGTCACTGCGGTATTCAAGCACCCTTCTGTCTGGTCCCCACCCTCACCCTTTGTAGTTTATTGTTTGCTGTTTAGAAGCTAGACCACAGCATTGCAGTGAGGCTTCAAATCACTGAAACGACTTTTCTTTGTTCTTGAGAATTTCAACACGTATGGAATGGGGTACGAGCGTAACCACCCCATTCCCTCCTTCTGCCCCTGAAAATGGTACTATTACACCCAGGAGCATACCAACTACCTGTCCTTCCTCCCGCCTTCATGTCCCTTTTTTTTTTTTTTTGATAACTTGATAAGGCCCAGTTTGTGCTGCTCATATATGAGTGGGTCATACACTGGAGTATGGAAATCCTACCAGTGGCCAAGCCCTTCCCAAAGAAGGATTTTTCCCTTCCCCAGCGGCTACCAATTGCCAGCGGCTTCTTGGAGTGGGGCTTAGCACCTGCTTACCCCATTCATGCTCTAACTATAGCCTCCTTGATCTTGGGCTGATAACCAAAGCTGCTGTGAGTTCATGGGTGTTATAGTCATATCATGTCCAGAAGACAACTTCACAGCTCTTCCCCTCATCCTCTGGGCTCTTACATTCTTTTTACCTCCTCTTCCTTGAATCTTAGGGAGACAGTTAAATCAGATTTTTCTTCTGAGAGTGCATGTGCATGCATGTTTGCATGCAAACTCGAGTGTGGAGGTCAAAAGACCCTTTGACTGTAACTCCCAGGCCCATTCATACTGTTGTATTTTGAAACAGCATCTCTCCATGGCCTAGAACTCACAGTTTTGGCTAGGCTGGCTAACCAGAGACCCCCCTCTTCCCTAGCACTTGAATAACAAGCACAGGCCACTTACTGTGTATGCTTAGAACACCAACAACGTGGGTTCTAGGGATCAAATTCAGGTCAATGTGCTTTAAGGGCAAGCATCCTTCCAACTGAGCTTCTCCTGCTTGCAGATCTATTTTTAAAAATGGTACTATTACACCCAAAACAATTCCAACTACAGTGTTGACTACACCAGGATGGAAATGTTACTGTTTTCTGGCATGCTTTCATGGCCACGGAGGAGTCTCTGACCTCATTCCTTTCATTAGAATTAGGGATTTACTCTTTACATGGATTCCATTTCATTCAGCTTTTGTCCTGATTTAGTTCCTTATTCTCATCTATCCAAACAGCTTGCGTTAGACATTAAGACATTAAGAGTGTGTTTGTCCATTTTTTTTATTGATGTCATGATGTACCTAAGGCTGGGCATTTTAAAGAAAAGGTATTTGCTTCATTCATAGCTTAACTATCAGTACTCCTTAAAGTTTGAATCTGGAAGCCCCATCAATTTAGCCTTGGCTGTCATATCATTCTGTGGCACATGATATCATGGTAAAAATGTATGTAAGTAAGAGAGAAGAAAGGAGGGGGAGAGGGAGATAAAGAAGGAAAAGGGGGAATCATAGTCAGTCTGGAAGCCAAAGAAAGCAGTGTCGGTCTGGATTTTCTTTGTGTGTAGGTGTATGTATCTGTATACGTGTGTGTGTGTGTGTGTGTGTGTGTGTATACAGATGCATGTGCACACAGAGCCCATGAAATAACCTGCAGTGTTGTAGTGTTGTTCATCAGGCACTATCTGCCCTTTCGTTTTTTTTTTTTTTTTTTTTTTTGTAGACAGGGTTTCTCTGTGTAGCCTTGGCTGTCCTGGACTCTCTTTGTGGACCGGGCTGACCTCAAACTCACAGAGATCCTCCTGCCTCTGTCTCCTGAATGCTGGGATTACAGGCATGGGCTACTGTGCCTGGCTTATCTGCCCATTTAAATGATCAGTTATTATCATTATTCTTGTTAACTTAGTGTGCACGTGCTATGTATGTTTTTGTGTGAGTGCAGGTGTGTTCATACCATGGCCAACATGTGGAGGTCAGAGGACAACTTTGACTGTCAGGTCTCATTTTTTTTTTTTTTTTAACATGGCTTTTAGGTATTGACTTCAAGTCCCAGTGTTTATAGGGCGAATCTTTACAAATGAGCCACCCACCACCCCTGCCTAGGTTCTGATCTTTTAGAACAGCCCTCTGTGAGAATGAACTGAGGTCCTTCAAGAACTAGATTGACTTTCTGTGTTAACTGTAACCCAGTGATCATCCACTGGGTTCTCCATCCTCACACTTCCACCATCTCACATCACCACATCGGGGATCAAGATTTTAACACATGATGATGTGTCGGACACTCAAGCCACATGCAAACCATAGCAGATGGTGCACACAGAGAAAAGAAGGCTTCATTGCTACCCCCCGTGAGCTCAGGCAGGCATTAGCCAAACAGAAGGCTAGGTGTACAGAACCACTGACAGAAAGAGAGTAGCCAAGGATGCATGGAGGTCCTAGCAGGACAACAGGAGGGGGAGACAGGGAAATGCAAACACTGTGGACCTTCCTTCTTGGAAATTAACCATTACTGACTTACACTCATGTATCATTTAAGGCAATTGAGCTTTCATTTTCTTCCACACATGATGCCAGAAAAGAGTTCAACTTCACACATGGGTCTGGAGAGCTGCTCTGGCAGAGATCCCATGTTAGGCAGCTCACAACTCCTCTAACTCCTGCTCCAGGGGATCTAACATCCTCTCCTGGCCTACAAAGACATCTAGACTGACACATAAAATAACAAACAAACAAAATAATACGAACAATGCCATTCTGGCAGAGTGGGAAGAACATTAGATTTTTGGCTATTAGAACCCATTAGTTTGGATTCATATTTCACTGATGACTTTTTTTCAACCCTAATTGTTTTCCAGGCTTGGTTTTTCTTGCTGTCAAGTCAGGGAGGATGCTGTGCTTCTTAACACTGTATTTAGCAGGGTCTTTTCTTAAACAGTGCATATTTTCTTTCATCTATGGGTTCCAGGCTACACAGATTCATAAAATCTGGTTTGTACAGATGGCATGAAATTAGAAGTGAAACTGTCTAAGAAAGAAATGGGATTGAGAGTTTGGGGGTGAGGGGTAGTTCTTAAAAGGCAATCTCTCCCAGGGCCTAGAAGCCATGAACAATGTCATTGCAAGTCCCATCAACCTAGAACATAACAGAGAAGTGTCTGGCCAGCAGTGGCAGCCGCACTTGAACCCGGCCACTGGCTCTGGGAGAGCTAAGGTTTGGAGGGGACTTTGCTTTTACAGGCCCCATCTATCAGGTCTGTCTGTGCAGTGTAACGGGGCAGGAAGTGTCTGGCTTAGATGTGGTGCCTCTGCCATGCAGCAGGGTGTGACAGACGCCTCCAGCTGGCCAGTGAGTCAGGTGCACACAGATGGCTCGCCCCCTTTCCATCTGTAGAGGTCCATTAAGGATGAGGATTTTCTTGTGTGTGCACATGGAAGGGATGCACACTGTGATTGTGTGCGTGGTGTGTGCATAGATAGGTGCTTGCGATCCCAGTGAGAGACTGCCTCAACAAACAAAAAATAGGGACCGGGAGATGGCTGAGTATTTGAGAGTTCTGCTATGCAGTCATGGAGGACTGGAGCTCTGACTCCCAGAAACTCATATAAATGGCAGGTGACCACGTGATTACAGCCTTGGAAGACAGAGACAAGGGAGCCCTAGAGCAAGCTGGCTAGGGAGACTAGCCACATCAGTGAGATCTGGGTTTGATTCAGAGACCCCGCCTCATTGTGTTGTTGGAAGAATAACTGAAGATAATCCCTAACACCTGTGCATCTATGTACATGGAAAATATGCACCCATACACACATGTGCAATGCACACACTCACACACATCCTTACATCCATGTACACCCATGCACATGCAAGATATGCAGAGAGACATACATGCACAACACATATACACACATAAAACCCCATAAAGTGATGACACCTTAGGTTTGGTATACACACACACCAGATGCATGTATGTGCATATATACCCATGTGTGCATCAATACAAACATGCACACACATATACTTGCATGTGCACAGAAATCCAGTATTGCCTAGAACGGACAGGTCCCTGGCACCCATTCACACTCCATCATTGACTGAGAACTGTTTGGAAGATTATGGCCTCAGCTCAAATATGGAAGTGGAAGTTCAGCCCCTCTTTTTCTCCCCGCAATACCGTCACCATCACCATGCTTGCATAGTAGAGATATAAGCCAGGACCGTGCCCATTTGCTAGGCAAATGCTTTACCTCTAGGCTGCATCCCAGATTCCTAGTGCAGTAGAGCATCCAGTTCTTTCTTACATGTTATTTTATTATGTTATTTTATTATTTTGTGTGTGTGAGATATGTGTTTCAATCATGCATGTGTGGTATGTTTGTGTATGGCTTGTGTGTGCTGGTGTGGGAGTACATGTGTGTATGTTCGTGGTTGTGTTGTGTGTTTGTGCTTGTGTATGTGTTGTATGTGTGTGTTATGTATGTGGAGGTGAAAGTCGGTTCCCTCTTCTATCACGTGGTTTCTAGGGGTGAAACTCAGGTTATCAGGTTTGGTGCCTTTATCTGCTGGGCCATTGCATTAGCCCTGCCTCATCCAACAGCAGCTGTGTTCTTCAATGAATGGCTACAGCAGCACCTTCCCTAATATCCTTCACTCAAGGTGCATGCTTCCTTCATGAGCCTTTTCATCCCATGAACACTAGAGCAAAGCCCAGCCGGGGGATGAGTGTACTTCCTTAACTCCAAGGTGCCCTTCCCCTAAGCATCTGAACAAATTTCACCAGGGCTGACCTCCCAGGTCTTCACATTTGCCCTAGCTATCCTTGGAGCAAAGCAACAGCCATCTTGGCGGGGGGGAATGGGTACCGGTCAGTGAGATCCCTAATAAAAGATCGTCTCAGCTTGGCGGATTGATTCTTCACACTGCTTCAGGGAGGTCTGCAGGGTCACGAGACCCTCACCTGAGTATCCAGCTGCTCTCTACCACCAGTTATACACAACGCTGCCTAAATTGCATGTGGCCTGGGAGAAAGGCTGGAGCATAGATGCCAGGGAAGAGTAGGGGAGAGGAACTCCTTCTATTTGGCTTCAGGGATAGGCTGTCCTACAGAATATCCCTGCTCGCTAAAGGCACCCTTGCCCCTGTAAATAGCTCCTCACCCATGCTCTCGAAGGAAGCATGGTTCCCCACTGTGAATTTTGGTGGACTCAGCCCTACGTTTGTCATCAGGACCTCGGGGGAACCGGTAGACATTGTTTACATGTATTCCTGGGAAGGACTTTTAGCAACATTACCATAAACTGGCCAATCAGAGGCCCAGGGGTGAGATCAGGAGAGCTCAGGACATGTAGAGAGAGAATGTGAGATCCTGAGCAGCTTGATGGAAGGACCTGGATTTTTCAGGGAGAAGCTAGTGAGCAGGCAACTTTTATTTCTCAAGAAAAGGCCCTCACACCCGCCTTCCCAACCTTCTTCCTGGGCTCCATTCCAGGTCCACCAGGCGACAGCGCACCCACATGCTGGCTCCGGACTCACCATTTGGTTTTTAGGAAATTCAATTTTGGAAAACACATCTTGCTTTCATTCCTTTGAGCTGGTGCCTTTGAAGATGGTGTTTAGAAAGAGGCTGTGTGGGCTCCAGGCCAGGAGGCAACATCCCTGAGTGTTGAAGGAATCAGCTTATTCATTGTAAACCCCACAGCAGATTTACCACCATGGGGCTGATCGGCAAATGTCCTGCTCTGTTTGGTCCTGTCCTTATAGCTGGTGGCGTTGCATCATCTCTGAATCGTTCGTCCTTGTACTGTCCTCTTGTCCCCACATTCCTGCCTCCAGGGAACCATACGTGTTCTCCTGTTCTCTCTCTCTCTGTCTCTGTGTGTGTGTGTGTGTGTGTGTGTGTGTGTGCGTGTGCGTGTGTGTGTGTGTGTGTGTGACTTGCCAAGTAGGCTGGGCTGGCCAGCAAACCTCCAGAGATCTGTCTGTCTCTGTGCACCACCACACCGGGCATTTCCGTACCGTTTCTGGTGTTCAAACTCAGAGCATGCACTTTATGCACTGAGCCATCTCCCAGCCTCCGATAAAGTGCTTGTTAAGGGGTCTTTGCTATAAGTATTTAAGTGAAGAAGAAATTCTTCATTTCTCAGGGAATGGCCTGAAAGAGAACCAGTGTCTATCACAGAGTAAGACAATACTTCCCCAAGTAGTCAGCCAGGGCTGAGATTTGAATGTCTACTAGCAGCTTGTGTTTAAAATGCTTTCACCCAAACCTGGAGGTCCTGTTGTAGAGGAACGTGGAGCCAGGCCAGGAAGCGCATCACTCTGCCAGCCCCTGCACTCACGCTGCATGCACATACTCAGGCACCCAAATACCATATAGAAATACATTTTTAAGTAATTGATGATCCTGGACAGAGGGCTTAGCAGTTAAAAACATATGCTGGTCTTGCAAAGGACCAGAGTTCAGTTTTCAGCTCCTTTGTGCAGCAGCTAGCTTCTAACTAACTGCCTGGCTGCTATTCCAACCCCAGGAAGATCTACTCCATGGGAATCCAACACCCTCTTCTGGTCTTCTTGGATACTGCACCCACATACACACACACACACACACACACACACACACACACACATGCACACTTGAAAATTATAAAATTAATCTTTATAAAGTACCCTATGATGATATTTTGCTGTTTCCTGCCCATTTCAGTGCTAGTACATCTGGTCATTGAAACACTATAATAATCCTTGCAGCTCTGGCTGTGATGTGTGAGATACCAGGATAATTGACTTCTTAGTCTTAACTTGCTCATCACTAAGGGCAACAATAGTGCTTGTTTTCTTGTGAGGTTCCAGTCACGTGTAACATTCTTGGCATGGCATCTGGTTTGCAGCACACTTCCATGGGCATGAGCTGGCATGAGTGCCATCATACTTCTTGTTGTTTTTAGAATATTCTGGTCTCCTAACCAGTAGGAAAGCTCACTGTCGAAGTACTTACTGTGCCAATATGAGCACCTGAATTTGGATTCCCTGGAACCTATAAATTCAGGGTGGCCTGACAGCTGGATTATAATTCTGGCCTCAGAAAGTAGAGACAGAGGATCCCCAAGGCAGGCTGGCTAGCAAGACTAGTCATATGGTCAAACTCTGGGCTTGACTGAGAGATCCTGCCTCCAATGAATAGAGTGAAAGTGAGTTGATGGAAAATGATTCTGTGCTGGTTAGATTTCATCAACCTGACACACTCTGGAGTCACCTGGGAAAAGAGAATTTCAGTTGAGGAATTGTCTCCATTGGATTGGCCTGCAGACAAGTCTGAGGGAGCGTTTTACTGATTAATGATCAGTGTGGGAGAACCAAGCCCACTGTGAGCGGTGGCACCCCTGGGCAGGTGGTGGCACCCCTGGGCAGGAGGCCCTGGAAGCTGTAAGAAAGCAGACCATGAGAAAGTTTTGTGGAACAAACCAGTGAGCAGCACTCCTCCATGACCTCCTCCATCAGCTCCTGCTTTCACATTTCTGACCTGGCTGAGGCTCTGTCCTGACTTACCTCAGCAATGGAGCGTGACCTGAGAGCTGTAAACTAAAAATAAAACCTTTCCCCCAAGTTGATTTTGTTCAATGGGTTTTATCACAGCCATAGAAACCCTAGCTAAGACACCTGGGTTCCCTCAGGGATGGACTGTACCCTGTAAGCCAAATAAATAGCCCCTTCTGACTGTAGTCGCTTTTGATCAGTGTTTTATCATGGCAATAGCAATTTAGAACGACAATTCCTAACATCAACTTCAGGCTTCTACATGCATGTATAAACATGTGTGCCTGCAGACATGCAAGCATATGCACATGTACACCACACATGGCCCTCCAGAAACCTTCCATCTCAGTGAAGGTCTCTGACCAGAAATCTATCCACTTTCCCTGCTATTCCCCAGCCAGCTTTCTCTCATTTGCCCTCTTTCCCTTTTTCCCTTTTCCCTCAGCCCTTTTTCCCTTCCAGTGTGTCTGGAACAATGGAGAAAAATTGTTTAGCGACAGTCAAAAGTCTCCCCGGGAAGTGGCAAAGCTTTCATGGTCACTATAGTAAGGAAGCAAGCTTTGGGAGAAATTCAAATATCAAGCACAATTTGGTACTTGACACAGGAAAGAAAAAGCCTTTTGGTTTCTCTTCACTGACATTTTCCCTCCACTCTCTGTCCGGCTTTTCTTTCTTTCTCTCAGGGGTGTGTGCGTTATGCCACAGCAGAGGCTGGAGCAAAGGCAGCTTGGGCAGGTGAGCATCTTAGATCTCCTGGGGCTGGAATTGCAGGCAGTTGTGAGCCATCAACATGGATGCTGGGAACCAAACCAAGATCTTCTGCAAGAGCAACAAGTGCTCTAACTGCTGAGCCACCTCTCCAGCCTCAAGGTGGGAATGTTTTAATGAAGGCCAAGAACTGATAACCGATGAGCAATTATTTATAAATGTACATAGTGATCTTAAAGTCCTTTTAAATGTTATCTGTATTGAATGGAAAACAGAGGGAAACTTTATTTTTTGTATATGTGTTAACATGTCCCTCATCTGTGTGTTTATATGTTCATGTTTGTACAGGCATATGTGTATATTGGGGTGTGTGTGTTTGTGTGTGTGTTTGTATGTAAGGGTCAGAGGGAAACTCTGGATTTTGTTCTTTAGGCACCATCTACCCTGGTTTCTGAGGCAGGAGCTCTTACTGGCCTGAAGCTTACCAAGTGGGGCTAGCTGACCAGGGAGCCCACAAGCATTGGTCCCCATCTTCATGCCCAGTGCAGGCACTACTGAAAATTTTTTTGTTGCTTTGGTTCTGGAGCTCAGACCCAAGTCTTCATGCCTGCACACCACCACCGCCGCCAACACCACCAACAACCGTGCACACATGGATTCGCGCCTGCTCGGCCTTGCTCTTACTGACAGCAGGGAGACGGAGCTCTCTCACTTCCTGGAAGGAGCCATCTCTTCCTATGAGTGACTGATTCGATTCCTTCCCCAGTTCAGGCTTCCAATCCCATCTAAAATGGCAACTCCAGCACTTGTGGAATAACCGTTTTATCACACAGCTGCTATTGTAAACAGGGAGGCCTTGGTGCTGGAGGGTGGCGGCCATCTTTACAACAGCTCCATCTAAATGCAAATCCAGATCCCCTGCCAGACAGGGAGGTGAAAGCTTTCCTATTAGCAGGCAGGAGATAGGAGAGTTAATTTAATGCTAAAACATTCCCAAGCAAGGAGAGCAATTTCCCCTGTTGAGCGGTGGCCTCATTTTCTCTCCATGACCACTGTGCCCATAATATGATAATTTTTACCTTTTTAAACTTTGCTGAAGGAAAAAGGACAGTCATCTGTCTTTGGAAATGGTTCCTTATGCGTTCATTTTTATCTACAAAAATGCAGGTATTTGTCTACTTGGTGAATGAATGGCCTGGGAAGAGCCAAAAGATGATGACTGCTGTGCCGCGCTGTGTTGGGTTCAACACCAGTACTTGACTATGTGGGCTCCCTACAGGCAGGCTTGCTGTGTGACGGTGCGAGCCGCGCCAGACCATCGGCTCTCCTCCGCGTAATGCCTCTCTCTTCCTCTCTCCTGGAACTGAGGAGAGTATGTAAGGATGGCTAAATTCTTTTGGATAGCGTTTGGTTATGGCTTGAATGTGAAGCGTCCCCCATAGGCTCATGTTTGTGAGTGCTTACCCAGCCCCCAACTGACAGGACGATTTTGAGAGGTTGTGGAAACTTAGGATGTGGAGCCTAAGTAGAGTGAGTCAGGGTGGGACTAGGGTTGGGGTTCAGGGTGAGGATGGATGTGGGTGGGCCTTCAAATGTCATGGCCTGGTCTCACTTGACTATTTCAAGGTGTGGGTACAAAGTGACCAGACGCCTCAAGCTCCAGCTGCCAAGCCTTTCCCATCATGATGGGTGCTACCCTCAAACCCTTCCTTAAGTCTTTTTTGACAGGTGTCCATTTTGACTAATAAACTTTGTGGGTTGAGGATGGGCTTGGGGTTTCTATTTTGGGGTTCAAAGAGGACACTGAGGCAGATTGTCCTTTGGGGGAAGGGACTTGCTAAATGATTAATTAATGTCATAGGCAGACAGGCGTACGTTGTGGGTTCTGAGGAGTGTACGGGCCTGAGACGCAGGATGGAAGGTGGTTCCTCCTTATAGATTTCAGTGGAAGGGAGAGGTTTCCAGTCCTGTGGTTGATCAGCTGCTTGCAGTCAGGCTGTCTCTGATTCCCAGGTGGCAGCAGAGGGGGAAGAGGGCCTTGCATTTTGAGGAAGAAAGGAAGGAATCTTGCTAATCATAGGTGACATGGAGGGAGAGGCGAAGGTAGGAAGGCACACCCACTTAGGGTGTGTGTCACAGGTGTGTCACAGGTAGCCCTTTGGTGTTGCAGAACCTGGTAGCCTGGAGCTGCAAACTTCTTTAGGAAAATGGGATTACGGTGCCTGCCCTTCTCCTGGAATCTGGGCACCTAGGGAGTGTGTTGGGGATTAGATATTAACAGACAGGTGCTCAGTAGGAGGCTTTCTGTTTCCTTTATGGCAGGTAGGAGACAGAGCCTACTTTGGGTGGGCCTGGCTTAATTAGGGGCTAGCTCCAAACCTGACTATATGTCCACGCTATGCCTCTTAGGCTGCAGCTTTCTCTTTTTGCTTCTTGATGTAAGATATAAGAGGCCATGTGGCTAGTTCTGGGTGCCACACTGGCAATCCCCAGCTGGCCTGCATCGCCAAACCTGGTGAACTGTATCTCTCTAGAGCACGAACCTGTCTCCTTTATGTTGCTTCTGTCAGGTATCTGTGCCAAGTAGATACTGAAGAAACTAGTACAGTGGGTAGGGAAGTGGATCCATGGGGCTGGTGAGATGGCTCAGTGGCTATGAGTGCTTGTTGTGTAAGCATAAAGCCCTGAGTTCTAATCCCAAGCACCCACTTTTAAAAAGGTAAGCATGACCAGGCTGGCCTGTAACCATAGCTCTGTTGAGGGCAGAGACAAGAGAAACTGCTGCAGTTTGCAGGCTGCAAATTTAGTTCCAGCTTCAGTGAGACTAAGACAGAGAGCGATAAATCAGGATATTCATTGTCCTCTTCTGGTCTGCACATGCAAGCACACACACACACACACACACACACACACAATTTCAAAGATAATACTAGCTAGCTGATACTTGGTCGATAAAATTGGTCTGCTTCCGAAATATCTTAAGTTCCTTGCTCCAGAGCATGCAGCACTTCTGTGACATTAGTGGGTGGACATTATAGATAATCCGGTCATGTGCCCGGATAGAAGGAGGAGTGGAGGGGTGAGTACCTTTTGAACATACAAAGCTGTTCTTGCATTGTAGCCCACTGCAGCCTGAGGAAGAGGCTGGTTTCTACTCCATCTAAAGTGAGGAGACCGAGCTGCATGTGTCTTCTACCCAAGACTGCACAGCCTATAGGAGGTGACAGCTGATTCTCATTTTGGGTGAATTCTGTACTTGTGGGTTTCTTCCCAATAAATTATTGGTAAGCTCAAAAATCAGTGATTGTGACTGTTAGGCCCAGCAAGAGCCTAAATATAAGAAGGTATGAAGAGAACTCAGGAAACTAATCATCCATCGATGCAAAAAACGCAAGAGGTTCCTCTTGACCATTGCGCAATGGGGTCACCCCTGCTGGTCAGCTAGGAGTGGCACAGGGAGACAAAGACCTTGGGTTTTTAAAAGACACAAGGCGGGAATCTCCTGGGGTTGCTTTCTTGGCGATTTAGATTGGATGAGGTGTTTAACTTTTAAAATAATTAGTTAGTTCTGGTCACCCTTAGGTCCAGTCAGCCCTGTCATAAATATCTGATCATCAAGTCAGTTTGGAATTTCCTGCCATCCACAGTTAAATGTGGGAGGGTGATTAACTCATCCCATGTCTGTTCTGAGGAGTGGGGGTTACAGGCTTTGGATCAAAGGTCAGGAGAACGATTGGGGCCATTTGGCCCGGTTTCTAAACAAAGCCCATCTCACCAGCACAAGCCGGTGATTTTTTTCTCCATTTAGTAGAGATCTCTGCTTGTTCTCTTCCTTATCTCTGCCCTCACAGATGCCTAATGTCAGGAACTTTTACATTCCTCCGTTCTCTGGAGAAGCACTAAGAGGCTTTAATTAACATGGGCCTAAAACTTGCAAATATAAGCTATAAGGCAATTAAAAGAAACATAGGTTACAAAGTTAGTCTGATTCTTTCATGACCTTTCTGTAGCAGTCCAAACAATATACAGAACTGCAAAAATTTAGATTTGCAGCATATACTACACCACACTACACTACACACACACACACACACACACACACACACACACACACACACACTTCCACAGTTGAGGTCAAACAAGGTGACCTCAAACTCTTGATTCTCTACTTCCACTTCCCAAGTGCTGGTATTTCAGGTGTGCCACCACAGCTGTTCTGTTTGGTGCTGGGTTGCAACCCAGGTTTCAAGGACGCTGAGGTAGTGCTCGCTCTACCAACTGAGCCACTTCCCAGCTGCCTTCCTCCTGTCTGTAAGCCTCCTCCCTGCTGCCTTTTATTTCTATTTCTCTTAAGTTAAATTTATTTAGTGTGCCTGTGTGTGTGTGTGTGTTTGCCATAACACCTGTGAGAAGGTCAGAGGTCAGGTGGTTTTGAAAACTGATTCTTTTTCCCTGAGGCAAGTCCTGGGGAATCAAACTCAGAAGGTCAGGATTGGTGGCAAGTGCCTTCACCTGCTTGTGAGCCGTCTTGATTCTTTTACCCCCCAGCCTCACCTCTTCTGGCTGTGCTGGTGGCTGAACTTAGAGCCCTGTACGTATGAAATGCTGCTGAGCTACACCCAGGCTCTTCAAGTCAACTCCTACTATTGCATCAGAGTAAAACTGAGAAACATGCAAACCTATTCTTTTTTTTTTTAAATTAATTAATTAATTAATTTATTCACTTTACATCCCAATTGTAGCTCTCTCCCTCCTCTCCTTCTGGTCCCACCTCCCACCCTCTTCCACCTATTTCCCCTCCCCCACCTCTCAGAAAAGCCCCCCCCTCAAGCCACCCCAACACATCAAGTTACATCAGGACTGAGTGCACCCTCTTTCTTGGTGGCTTGGCAAGGCAGCCCTGACAGGAGGAAGTAATCAAAAAGTAGGCAACAGAGTCCCTGTCAAAGACAGCCCAGCTCCCCTTACTAGGGAACCCACATGAAGAGCAAGCTGCCCATCGGGTTCATATGTGTAGGGGCCTAGGTCCAGCCCATGCATGATCCTTGGTTGGTGTTTCAGTATTCACAAGCCCCTCTGGGCCCAGGTTAGTTGGCTCGGGTCGTCTTCTTGTGGAGCCCCTGTCCCCTGCAGGTCCTTCCATCCTTCCTTCCACTCTTCCACAAGACTTCCTGTGCTCCACCCAATGTTTTGCACAAACCTATTCTTTATCCCAACTCCCCACATGATCTGATGGGGAGGGAGAGCAGATTCCAGTGGGAGCAGGAGCCAGATTCAGGAAGAATATTCCAGAATTCCCCTCAGTCAAAGAAACCAGTGCTGCAAATCTCAGTCTGTCTAGGTCAGTTCTTCAGTTGATGTCTAAGTTTAGATTCTGTCAAAAATGTGTCAAAATAATCAAAGAAGACACCGCTGAATCCTAGCCAAATGTGACTGATGGCTGTTTTTCCGGAGACACAGCCAGAACTGGTGAGAATCAGAGGGAATGCTAACTCACAGAGATGGGAATGACGGGAGTTAAAAGACAGAAATGTAATTGTTTTAGTCAGTACACTGGGCACACTGTTGTCCTGACAGAACAAGACACTCTTCACTAGACAGGACTGGTTGCTGCTTTCATGCATGATTTCTCTCACAGCTGTGACAAAATAGCTGACAAAAGCAACTTAAGGAGGAAACCCTTTGCGTTGGCTTGCAGTCTGAGAGGACACAGTCTATCAAGGTGGGGAAGGGGCAGGAGCAGGGGCGCAAGGCGGCAGCTGGTCACAGGGTACCCACAGTCAGGAAGCAGAGAGAGAAAGGCTGGTGCTCAACTCATTTTCTCTTTTGTATGTAGTCCTGGCCTCCAGCCCATGGAATGGTGCTGTCCACATTTAAAGTGGATCTTCTTACCCTAATTAGCTCAGTCTAGACCCACAGAGGTATCTCCTAGATGATTCTAAACCATGTGATGGTCAGTGTTGATTGCCAACCTGACAGGATCCAGAATCACATAAGAGACACACTTCTGGGCATGTCTGTGAGGGATAGTCCACATTAGGTTAACCGACATGAGGAGACCCATCCTAATTGTCGGTAACTCCATCCCATGGACTGGGGTCCCTGACTAAGTAAAAATGAGAAATCAGATTCAGCAGGAGTATTCATCTCTCCCTGGTTCTGGACATAAACAAGCCCTTCCACACTTTTTTGTTTGTTTAGTTGGTTGGTTTTGGTTTTTCGAGACAGGGTCTCTCTGTATAGCCCTGGCTGTCCTGGACTAGTTTTGTAAACCAAGCAGGCTTCACAGAGATCCACCTGCCTCTGCCTCTGAGATTGCTGCCTAGCCAGTGCAGTGCCATCCACCGTAACTGGCTCCTCCCACAGTCTTGCCACGACCCATTTCCCTGCCATGACAGACTATATCCTCACACTGCGAGCCCAAACGACCCTTCCTTAAGTTGCTTTTGCTAGGCATTTGGTGACAGCAGCAAGAAAAATAATGAATGCCCCTCCCCCTAATGATCTGAAGCTCCACCCACTAAAACCTACCTTTTAACAGTTCCAGTTTCCACATCCGATGTAGCACCACGCCCAGGAAACATTCCAGAACCAGTCTGTAGCAGGACTCTTGTCAGCCAGACCTACTTATTTTAAAGCATTCTGAGCTATCTGCCGAGAAAGCGCCTGTTATTTCTGGTAAGAACTGGGTGTCACAGGCGAGATTCGTCTAGAGGTGCTGGGAAGGAGCCTTCCCAGTGGCTTGGAGCCTGACCCCTCTATTTTCAATCCCACTTTCCTTAAAAGGGATTACTCACTGATCAAAGCAGGAAATGGAATTTGAAATGCCATTGATTCTTAGTGGCCTAACCCTTTCTGTCTCCAACCCCCCTTTCTTTCTAGCCTTTTTCCTGCTTTGTGTCTGAGGTGAGGGGGATACCCCAGGGAGTTAGGAGTTGGGTAATTTTGCAGAGGATGGAGCAGTGAGAAATTAAAGAGCTGAAAGACAGATTTGAACAATGCAGATGGCTTACAGTCCTTGCTCGCTTTTGGATGTCCTCGTTCCAATTAATACTGTCTCCAGCCTTGAGGTAAGATTTTAAAGTGGGTAATAAGATCTCTCAAATCCCACTGTTTTGGAAGAATCTTTATTGTCTAATTCCCTCTCGCTTTTCAATAATGCTTTCAAGGGTTTTCAAAGCCAGACTTGTGGAAATGCAAGACTCTCCCTCCCTTCAGCCTGGGAAATAAATCAAAATAATTGATTCTTCAAAGTCCTTAATTGGTCAGGAATACTGACTGGATCCTTAAAAGATTGAGACCCATTTGTTATATAAATTTTAGGATGAAAAGACCTTAAGATAGAGTTAAGGTTTGAGTCAGGTGTAGAAAAAAAAAATGCCAACATTATCTGTGTCTACAGTGGAAATTTTAAACAGATCCTCTGCTTGTTGGTGGATTACTTTTTGAAGTTCCCAGTGTATTTAACCTAGACAGCGGGAAGGTTATGTAATGCTCTAGCCTTCATTCTCTCATTTCTGTTGGATTCCAACTTGTATTACAAGTGAGTTCTCTCTCTTAAATTCAAGGGCTGGCATTGCATGGGATGGTTGGCGATGCTTTCATTCATCCTGGAGAGAAACTGGCTCTTATGAAGAATGGGAAATTAATATCTTCATCATGTATTATTGCTTGTGTGAGACAAGGTCTGGTCTTAAACTTCCTAGATATGCAAGGATAACCTTGAACTCTGGTCCTCCCACCTCTGCCTCCCCAGTGTTGGGATTGGATTACAGATGTGTTGAAATTACAGGTATGTGTCACCCATACCCAGTTTGTGCACTGCTGGGGATTAAATCCAGAGTTTCACACATGCACTCTCCCAACTGAACCACATCCACAGCACACACATTCATTCTTAAGTCTAAAGAGTGTAATGGATTCAAGGAGAAATCACATCTACATTTATGCTCATCTTTAGCTTTATGAAGCTCAGATATTACAAGGCTGATACACAGGCAAATATTCATTTGAAATATGGAGACTCTGAATTTTGTAACATAAAAAAAAAAAAGAAATCTGGTAACGGTCTGCTACCTCAGCTATTCAGGAAGCTGAGGTGGAAAAATTACAAGTTTGAGACCTCCTTGTGTAACTTGGGGAGACCCTGTTGAAAAAGAAAAAGTAAAGAGAAGAGTGGAGATGGTTCAGCGGTAAAGTACGTCCTCCTAGAATTCACCAGTCAGGGTCTGGGGCATGGCTCAGTGATAGAGCCTGGTAACTAAAGTTTCCCAGCAAGGTCCTGTGTGTGTGGCTCAAGGGGTAGACTGCTGTCCTGGCTAGTTTTATCTTGACTTGACTTAAGCTAGAGTCATCTGAAAGAGGGAAACATTAATTGAAAAAAAAAATACCCCCATAAGATCCAGCTGTAGGGCATTTTCTTAATAAATGATTAATTGTGGAAGGCCCAGTTCACTGTGTGTGGTGCTTTCCTTGGGTTGGTGGTCCTGGGTTCTATAAGAAAGCAGGCTGAGCAGATCACAAGCCAGTCAGCAGCACCTCTCCCTAACCTCTGCATCAGCTCCTGCCTCCAGGTTCTTACCCTATTTGACTTCCTGTCATGACTTCCTGTCATGACTTCCTTCAGTGATCGGCTACAAAGTGGAAGTGTAAGCCAAATACTGTTCTTTTTCTGAGACAAGGTCTCCATAACTTTCCCAGGCTGGCCTTGAATTCACTGTAGTCCTGGCAGGCCTTACTCTAGGATCCTTCTCCTCAGCCTTTCCAAATAACTGGGACAGTAGGCTTGCACCACCAGGTTCTGCTTTGTTTATTTTAATCTAAATTATGCTTTAAAAACAAATCCTCATAGCTTAAATCTGTCTCCTTTTCTATTAGCATCTTTCTTTCAGATATTCAAGATGGTTCATCTTATTCCTCCCCACTCTTTCATCCTTTTTTTCTTACATTTAAAAATATTTTTGTTGTTTAAAACTTTTTGTCTTTTTATAGTTATGTATTTGCTTTGTGGATTTGGAGGCACACATGTCTGTGTGGAAGTCAGAGCACAACTTTCGAGAGTTGGTTCGTTCCTTCTACCACACAGGTTCAAGCAATTAGGCTTGGCCAAAAAGCACCCTGATGCCCTAAGCCATCTCACCTGCTCCCCTCTCCTCCTGCCTCTTTTTATCTTTTGTCTTCTCACCTTTAATTACTAAACTGGCTTTTAATCATTGCTCATTTTTTTTTCCTCAGCAAAGGTTTTTCTTGTGTTTTTAACTTCCATATATTAGGATAGGAACCTGATCATTGTTGGAAGATAAAGAACAACCCCCACCCCATTTGTCAAAATGTCTTAAAGGTTCCACTTCATCCAAACTCTTTCAAATGCATCTGTTTTAGAAATGGGCCACCCACACCCTTAGGGTGGGAGCCAGGACCAGAGCAATGAAATTATCTGTGTGCATCAGGGATCAGGCAGCCCTTCCACATTGTTCTCACGTACATCAAAAGATTGAGGTGGGGTGGGTTCCAATTAATGGAAGACTATTTATAATAGTCCTCAAAAGACACTGTGCCTTTTCCAGAGGGAAGAATTTTATTAACGAGTGAAGTAGGCTAAAGACCTCCTTGTGCTACAAAAGAATAGAACGGATTATTATTTGAGAAGTGCAAATGTGCATGGCTGTATGTGTATGCCACTGAAGGGATTATCCAAGTCTACAGTTATGGAGGGATTACGAAGGTTTGCCTTAGGACAGCAGACTAGAAGAGTACTAAATCTGGATTAAGGCTCTTCCTTCTTTGTTTGTTTCCTTTTTATCTTTCCAAAGATTGATTTATTTTATTATATGTGCATGAGTGTTTTGTCTGCAAGTATGTGTGGGTACCTTGTGTGTACTGATGCCCCTGGAGGCTAAAAGAGGGTGTGGGATGTCTTGTAACTGGAGTTAGAGTTGTAAGTTTCCAAGTAGTTCTGGGAACCCAACCTGTGTCCTCTGCAAGAGCAACTGGTACTTTTAACCGCTGAGCTGTCTCTCTAGCCCAAAGGTCTCCTCTCCCATATTTCACATGATATATCCATGCAATTCCCTCTTAATATTCAGGCCTAGAATTCAATCAATGGGGCCTGGAGAAATGACTCAATGTTAAGAGTTTGTGCTGCTTTTGTGGAGGATGTGAGTTCAGTTCCCAGCGTCCATCACTGTTGGATGGCTCACAAATGCCTGTGATTATAGCTTCATTTGATCCTGCACCCCCTTCTGGCCTCTAAAGGAACCTGCATTCACATGCACATACCCTGTCAAACAGAAATAAAAATAAAATTTTCAATCAGGAAGGTTTATGAATGGGCTGGAGTATTAATTATGCCAGGGATTTTTATCATTCCTAATAGTCAGAACTCTTTGTTGTGTTTAGATAAGAAGGGGAAAGAGAAGGAAGACTAAGGTTGAGGATGGGGAAGAATAGAAAAATGTAATTGTCAAATCTTTTCAAGAAAAAAAAAAACAATGTATTTAGATTGTATTTCAAAACTAGCACTGGGTTAGTTTGACTTATGATTTTCATCTTTTGTTTTTCTTTTAGGCATCAAATTCACACATAATTCAGTTTTCAAGTACTTGTGAGTATCTCACAGGTAAAAAGCTGAACTCTAGCTTTAACATGTACACATAATTATGACTACTATCCTATTAAGCTTAATTGCCTGCTTGACATAGCCTAGAGTTACCTGATGAAACTGGTCTGTATACATGTCTTTGGGGATTTTCTCAGTTGTTAATTGATGTAGGAGGGCCCAGCTCACTGTGGGCAGCACCATTTCCCAGGCAGGTGGTCATGGGTTTTATAAGAAAGCTAGGGAAGAATGAGCCCTCGAGGCAGCCAGCAAATAGCATTCCTCCATGTTTTCTAGTTTAGGTCCTTACCCTGACTTCCATCTGTTTGATAAAATATCTTGACAAAAACAATTTAAAGGAGAGAGGGTTTATTTTTGTCTTACAGTTCAGGGGTACAACCATCACAGTGGGAAAAGTTAGGCAGCAGGTGCTGGGTGTAGCTGGTCTCCAGTACCCATAGAGTTATAACGCAGGAAACAAAGAATTCTTGTGCTTATATAACGTTTGCCCTCTTCAATAGTCCAGGGCCTCATCCCAGGGACTATACCATTCATGGTGGGGAGGTCTTCATGTTTCAATTAACCTAATCAAGATAACCCACCATGGGCCTGTTCAGAGGCCTATCTCTCAGGTGATTCTAGATCTCATCACGTTGACAATTGAGATTGACCATCACACGTGGGACCTGATGTTGGACAGTTGAGAGAAGCTGGGATAGGTACCCATTATCATGTGGTCACAAGATGACTGAAGTGGGCATATTTCAACTAAAGTTGAATTTGATGGTTGGTTGTTTTGCTTGATGTTTTAGATATATTCTGTTTGTTTTCATTTCAGGGGTAGGAAATGGAAGAGATAATTTGCATAGTGAAAAGCACGAAGATTCATCTTTAAAATTTTTATCTGGGCCTCGTGAAATGACACAGTGGGTATATCACTTGCCTTACAAATTTGAGACCTGAGTTTGAACTCTCCAGAATCCATTCCAGATATGATAACATGTGTCTGTAATCCCAGTATTCAATGGTGAAGTGGGAAGCAAGACAGGAGAATCGTGACTTTCCACACATTTTCTTTCTCTCTCACACATGCATACACATTACATCGACATTTTGTTTTTCAAAAAGATGTGCTCACTATTAACCAAGTAAAAATGACATGTTTCTTAGTTAGCCTTGTCACAGACACATCTGAGAAAGCCTTGACTGAGAAATTAACTAGATTACACTGGCTTATAGATATGTTTTGGCGGTATTTTATTGATTATTTATTGATATAGGAAAGTCCAGTCCACTGTGTCCAGTACCATCTCTAAGCAATTGGTTCTGACACATATAAGAAAACTAACCAGGCATGAGCCTTGAAGAGAGCTGGCAAATAGCATTCCTCCATAGTTTCTGCTTCAAGTTCTTGCCTTGAGTTTCTGCCTTGATTTCCTTCAGTGATGGACGTGGCATGTGCTAGACAATACAGTCTTGACACTTAATTCCACAACCTCCCAGAACAGCACCGCCATGTGGGAATCCAGCATTCAAACGTGGGTCTCAATGGGAGACATTGCATATTCAAAACAGAACAGTGGCCACTGTCAGCTTCCACAGTGGAAGGCTTGCAAAATTAACTGAGTAGATCTTAATAAAGTTTTGCCACCCTAGTTTGGGCTCATCTTTTTCTCACTTTGTGTCTCTGTCTCTTTTCCTCCCATTCTGTGGTCTCTCTTTGTCCCCATAGCTTCTCTAAATATAACTTTTGGTTCTCCATTATTCTCCATCCCTGCCTCTCTCCTTCCCTCCTTCTCTCCCTTATCATTCATTTCTCCTTCCATCATCTTTCTCTCCCTCCCTTTCTGCTTATCTCTTTCCCCGTTCTCCTCTTTTTCCTTCCCTTTTTTGTCTTCCCCTATCTTTTTTTTTTCTTCCCCTTTTCCCATAGAAAAATGCCTGCTCTGTGGTATCACCTCATACACTTTTTTCTTAAAAATTAAAAGTAAGCTGTGTCACCTTTAGGAGTGTACCCAGGGAAGCATCTTCAACCTGCTTTCCTTTGACATTTAGAGACTTCCTTATATCTTGTGTACAGTAAATAGATGAATGTAGCACTGTTTGTGAGCCTGGGGAAACTGAGGAGGCATTCAATAGGCAGGCTAGGTACTGAATTTCTAGAATGAGTTCTTTTAAAAAGTTCAGCAGATGTGAACATTTTTTTCCAGGCTTTCAATTGTGCAGGAAGAGCACAGAAGAGCATTAATGTCACCGGTGACACATCAGTATGTCATTTTTTTTCATGTATATAGGAGCAGGGATGTATGTCTTTTAACATTCAAAAGAATTGCATAGTAGCCTTCCCTGAAGACAGAAAGATTTCTAAAAATGTGGGACATTTGCAAAGCAATGTTTTAAACAAATGGGCAGAAGGAAGAAAGACCAGGTGAGTAACCAATATAGATAAAAGCATACCTGTACCAATATACGCCAGGTAAGCCTAAACTTTGGCAGGTAACCCATCTTTGCTGGTTAATTCCTGACCCCATTGGAACTCACTTAACAGCAATCCATTTATTTTGAGTTGGGGTTAAAGGCATGTAGCCATGCCCAGCTAATTATTTTTTAAGGATTGTGTGTGTGTGCATGTGTGTGCTTACACATTTGCTCACAGAAACCAGAAAGAGGCTATCAGAGTCCCCGAAGCTGGAGTTACATGTGGCTGTGAGCTGTCTATCATGGTGCTGGGAACTGGCCTCCGGTCTTCTGCATCTGCAGAAATCCCTTTTAAGTGTTGATTAACCCTGATGGACAACTAGACTGGATTGAGAAGTACCCAAGAGATTAGTAAAGTTCACCCAGGGTATGTCTCTGCATGAGTGTTTTCAGGACGACTGGATCGTGCTTGATCTGATCTAATCATGAATTAAGCCATCATTGGGTTAAAAGTGTGAACAGACTATTGAGAGGTGATGAAACAGAAAGATAAGCCTGAGAAAAGCTGATGGCACAAAGAGTATGTCATTTGGGAGCTATGTCTTGTCATCATGGCCCATGGGATGGTTCATCTTCACTGATCAGTTTTAAAATCTCCATGGAAACAGATCTCTGGGTGTGTTCATGAGGCCATTTCCAGAAAGGCTTAACTGAGAAGAGAAGACTTATCCTGAAGACAGCAGCAGTATCCCATGGGTCTCAGACAGAAGGGGGGGGAGGAGAATGAAATTGAGTTGAGAAGCAGCATTCATCTCTCTCTCTTTTGTGACTGTGAATACAATGTGACCTGCTGTGTCAAGCACCTACTGCTCTACCCTCTCTACCATGATGGAATGTGTGCCCTTGAACTGTGAGCCAGAATAATTTTTCTTCCTCAAGTTGCTTTCATCAAGTTGTATTTGATCATGGCTCTGAAAAAATTAATTATTTTCTCTCTTTCTCTCTCCCTCTCTTTCATTCCCTTTTTTTGAGAAAGGTCTCAAGTACCTCAGACTGTTCCCTTATTACTATGACTATGTACTTGAGGATGACATAGAACTGACCCCCTTGCCTCCACCTCCCAAATGCTTGGATTACAGTATTGGGATTACAGATATAATCCAGTTTACAGGGTACCCAGGCTACAGGCTGCTGGGTATGGGACCCAAGGTTTTTGCATGCTAGGCAATCACTCTACCAGTTGAGCCATATACCCAGGCCTTACTCCTCGTTTACACAGGCATCTGTCTATTATGGGCTGTGGATGGATGCATTCCTTAATACCTGTGGTAGATTAGTTTCAGAACACCCTTCCATATAGGCTCCAAAGCCTATGCTTAAGACCATCACATAAAATAATGCAACGTTTGCATAGAGCTTATACACAGCTTCCCATATACTTTACATTATAGATAAGTTATAATACTAGAATAATGTTATAGGCGTAGTTGTTACACAGCAATCTGATGGAAATACAAGGCTGTGGACGTTCAGTAGAGGTGTGAATCTGTAGGTACGCTACATCTGCGTGAACACAGAGAAAATGGGTCCATGATGTGGACTGGGATCTGTGAACAGAGAGAAAATGAACATGGAGGGTCGATATTGAGCTGCCTGACCTCTGTGGGAGCCTTCCTGTTTCTCCTCTGAGGAGGAGAATTGATTTGTCGAGCACACATCCACATTTCTCCACCAGGGCAGATTCGTTCTGTCTGCGAGCCACACATCATGCTTTCAGAGTCCAGCTCTGAAGCCTGCCGTGGGCAAAGCTAGAACTCTCTGGCGTTTCTTTTAATGTATCGGGATGGAGAGTCCATCTTCATATTTACGTGTTTCCCAAATTCAGAACTAAAAGAATATGATGGGCTGCATATTGCTTACTAATGTTCCTGGGTAGATAGGAAATGTGACAATCTGTTTGTGTGTTTGAGTCAGGCCCCCTGCTGGCCCCCTGCCCCAGACTTCTGAGCGCTGGGATCACGGGTCTTTGTCACCGGGCCTAGTAATGTGATGCTCCCACTTGCGTTTCTTCCACTGAGATGGTTCCCAAGGCTCTGCTCTTTCCAACGGGAAATCAACCACACACTAAGTGGCTCAGAGCCAGGAGTAAGGGATGTTTGATGGGTAGCACCAATGGCTGCCACAGCATCAGCCGTTCATATGTACTCATCACTACACATAAAAAAAAATGTAGTCATGAGGTTGGAAGGGAGATACTGAGGGATACAGGAGGAGTTAGAGGGGAAGGGAGGTTTAACATGCTCAAAATACATCATATGCGTGTGTGAAATTCTCAAAGCATAACTGTAAATGAAAAGTTTGCAGTCTCTCTGTTAACAAACTTAATTCTAGCCCTCTCATGTAAGTACTCTGGTAAGTGTGTGTGTGCATGTGCACGTGGGATGTGTGTGTGATACATGTGCATTTGTGTGTGGTACATGTATTTGTGTATGTGTGTGGTGCATGCACATATATGTGTGATACGTGTGTGTGTATGTGTGTGTTTTGTGGTGCATGTGTAAGTGTATGTGGTTTACGTGTGTGTGCATGAAGAGGCCAGAGGACACAGTCAGTTGTCATTCCTTAGGTGCCAACCACTTTGTTTTATAAATAACGCCTGTCACTGGCCTGAAACTTGGGTCACAGAGCTATGCCTGTCTCTCCCTCCACAGTGCTGTGACCGTAGCATAAACCACCACATGTGGGCTAACTTAGAGCCTCATGCTTGACTGGCAAGCGCTGGGCCAGTATCTCAGCTCAAGAGTAAGTTTTGTAACTGACAAGGAAGCTGAGGTTCAGGAAGGTTAAGAGCATTCTAAGGTCTGAGTAGTACTTGAGAGGAGAGCTTTAACCCAGCCTCTCACCCCTTATCTTTGACTATATCTTAATGGATGGCTCTTGGTTGAAAAGCACATTTTCTGTAATTCACTGGGGATGCCCACATACTAGTTTCTTCTACTTGCAAGAGACAAGTCAGGAGCAATAAAGGGCAGACACTTGGGGTAGATGTGTTAGGACTATCTTGCAAAAGCAGCTGTTGTGCCGGCTGCACAGATCTAAAGGGACTGGCTGTTTATCACGGAGCTCTGGCTTTGGAGGAGATGTTTCAGAACCTCTGAGACTGAAGGCAGAGGCCAGCCCTGCGTGTGGAGGTGGCGATGTCATTAATATCAGAGGCTCTCAGCAGTGAGTCCCAGTCACCCAGGTGACGCTGGCAGGGGGCTACGCTAGCATCTGTACTCAGACACCCCTTCACTCCTCAGGAACCTACTGCATTCTGCTTTGCCTCCGGTAATTGAGCTGCCTGACCTCTGTGGGAGCCTTCCTGTTTCTCCTCTGAGGAGGAGAATTGATTTGTCGAGCACACATCCACATTTCTCCACCGGGGCAGATTCGTTCTGTCTGCGAGCCACACATCATGCTTTCAGAGTCCAGCTCTGAAGCCTGCCATGGGCAAAGCTAGAACTCTCTGCCTCTCTTCTTGACAGATCCAAAATGTCAAGGTGCAAGAGAGTCTTTTATTTACTTAATTGATATGTGGCTACAGCAGGCACATCTATCAGACAGGGTCAGATAGGTCTAGAACCCCTGTTAGCATCTTGGGACCCCAAGATGAAACAACCAAATGTTTCTAAGGGCTGTTATGTTTTGAATGAGAAATGTTGCTTATGGGCACGCACATGCGTGCACACACACACACCCCTCCACTGGTCCCCAACCAGTGGCGCCATTTGGCAAGGTTGTCCAACCTTTAGTGGGTAGAGCTTTGCTAGGAGGAAGTAGGCCTCTGAGGGCTGTCCTTGAGCCTTTGTGGCCTAGCACAAAGAGGTGGAACTTCCCGTTCCACCTCTGTTTCTGGACTCTTAATGCAATGCAACTGGCCGATGTCATGTTCCCCCAGCCCTGCTTTTCTTGCCATGGTAGACTGGTAGTCTCTTTCTGCAACTTTGAACCAACATAAATCCTCCTCTTCCTGAAGCAGCTTTGGTCAGGATTTTGTCACTGCAATGTAACCTAAGTCAAGGACCACAACCAAATTTACCTCAGGAGTCCCCGGAGCTCCTGGGTGGGCCGTATGGAGCAGCGGTTCTCAACCTGTGGGTTATGACCTCTTAGGTCAATTTGTAACAGTGGAAACAGAGCCTACATATCAGATGTTTACATTACGATTTGCAACAGTGGCAAAATTACAGTTATGAAGTAACCATGAAAACAATTTTTATGGTTGAGGGTAACCATAACATGAGGAAGTATAGTAAAGAGTTGCAGCGTTAGGAAGGCTGAGGACCACTGCCCTGGAGGCTCTCATTGCCCTGAACATCAGGGAATATATGGCATCGTGCTACTAGACAAGGAAACCCCCCAACCCCATCTCACTGATGTAAGTACAAGGTGATACAGGTATATCTAGTTTTTTACAAAAGCTGAACGAAGGGAGAAACATGGAAAGAAAACTTCCACAGTCATAAGTGAAGCTGAATGAGCTGTCACAGACCGAGCATCTGTGCTAAGAGAAAGCTCAGTGAGGAGGTGGGAACAATTTTCCACACTTAACAGATGAGAAGGCTGTGGCTCCTCGAGGCATGATCACATTTCTAGAAATAGAGGAACTAGGGTGCTCTAGCTGCTTTTCTGTTGCTGTGCTAAAAATATCCCTACCAAAAAAAAAAAAAAAGCAATCTGAGGGATGAAGACCTTATTATAGTTCACAATTCCATGTTATAGTCCATCCCCCCACTCTTCCACAGCTCAGAGCTCAGCCTAGGGAATGATGCAGCCCACAGTGGACTGAGGCTACCCACAGCAATTAACAAGCAGGCACACTTTCATAGACACACTTTTAATTTTAGAAAAAATTAAAAAGAATTAACATTACTTTTTTATTTTATTTATTTTTATTTTTTGCAATATATTCATTTTATATCCCAATTGTAGCCCCCTACTCCCAGTCCCATTCTTCCTCCCTCTCCCCCCACTAGTCCACTGAAAGGGGGAGTCCGCCTCTCCTTCCATCTGCCCCTAGCTTATCAAGTCTCATCAGGACTCTCTGTATCCTCTTCCTCTAGGGCCTGGCAAGGCTGCATCACTAGTGGGAAGTGATCAAAGAGCAGGCAGTCAAGTCCATGGCAGAGGTAGTCCCTGCTTTCCTTACTCAGGCTCCCAGGTGGAGACTGAGCTTCCTATCAGCTACAACTGAGCAGGGGTTCTAGGTCCTCTCCATGCATGGTCCTTGGTTGGTGCATCAGTCACTGCAGGACCCCCTGGGCTCAGCTTTGGCTTTGTTGGTCTCCTTGTGGAGCTCCTGTCCCCTCTGGGTCCTTCTATCCCCCTCTTCTTCCATAGACTCCCTGCATGCTGCCCAAAGTTTAAACTAAAAAGATCATCCTGAGTGAGGTAACCCAGAAGTAGAAAGACAAGAATGGTATATACTCACTTATAAATGGCTATTAGACATATAACATAGGATAAACATACTAAAATTTACAGACCTAAAGAAGCAAAGCAACAAGGAGGACCCTAGGGAGGATGCTTAAATCTCATTCAGAATGGCAAACAGGGGATTGGAGCAGATACTAGTACTTTCTTAGTAAAACATTTCTCCCTACCTCCTCCTTCATACATATCTCCTAAATACTGTCTTGCGATTAAACATGATTTTTACTTTTTTTGGCTGCGTGTGTGCACATGGATGTATGTGTAAACTCGTATTCATGTATATATGTGCATACACATGTGGAAGCCAGAGGTCCACTTTGAGTGTCATTCTTCATGTACTATCTACCTTTTACTTTTAGATTTTATGTTTTACTATTTGTGTGTGCGCGCGCGTGCTAGTGTGCACACATGAGCGCAGACAATACCCTCTGGTGTCAGAGGTGTCTGATACTCCTCAAGCTGGAGTTACAGGTAGTTCCGAGTCATCAGTGCAGTGGCAGGAACTGAACTCAGGCCCTCTGCCGGAGCCCTGCATGCCTTTAAGCTCTGAGCCATCTCTCTGACTCCCTGCTTTGTTTTCTGAGATAAGATCTCTCGTTGAGATTCAGTTAGGCTCGGCTGGCTGGCCAGGCCGCTCCAGGATCTGTCTGTATCAGTACTGGAATTACAAGCATACACCAGCACACCCAGGTTTTTGTTTGTTTTGTTCTGGGGGTTGTTCTCAGGTCCGCACAAATGCATGACAAGCAAAACTTCATTGACTGAGCTATCTCTCCAGGTTTTGTAGAATCACCTTCCTGTCTCAAGATTTAACAACCTTGTCCTGTTCACAATCTGCTTTTTTTTCTAATATCTGCTATTCCCCAAAGGATGGTCTTCGGTCAGTGGGGGTGGTTTCTCCCTCCTGGCCTAAGAAACCTATCACAGCAAATAGTCTCTCTATCTATCACAAAGACAGTGGGGGGCAAGCTTTGCCCACCCTTAGGGCCTGTGTTTCTTTGGGTCCTCTGAAGGACTGAATACACAGATGGAAGGAGGCATCCAAGGAATTTATTAAAGAAGATGTCTAAAGGATAATGGTGAGAAAAAACAGGGCCAGAGATGCTACCAGACTGCAATTCTAGTTGGGCTTCTGTGAAAGAAGAGGGGGGCTGAATGTGCAGGTGAGTCCAGAGTCATTCCGCCCCACACATTTCTCGTCTTGTGTGCATGGGTAGGTGACTGGTAAAAGCACTGGTTTAAATTGAATATCTGAGTATCCTCAGTGACTGGTTGTGTGCCACCTGGCGAAGCAGTTGTTGTTACAAGGGTCTGACAGTGGAGTGGGGGCTGCCTGCAGCCTCATCCTGACAGGCTCTTGTAAAGAGAGACGTGGCGGTACACCTTCATGACCTGCTATGACAGTTTCAATGTGAAATGCCCTCCTCAGTCTCCTGTGTGTGAAGCCTTGCTCTCTAGCTGGTGGCACCATTCAGGGAGGATGTGGAAGCCTTCAGCTTCAGTTAGGCTCGGCTGGCTGGCCAGGCCGCTCCAGGATCTGTCTGTATCAGTACTGGAATTACAAGCATACACCAGCACACCCAGGTTTTTGTTTGTTTTGTTCTGGGGGTTGTTCTCAGGTCCGCACAAATGCATGACAAGCAAAACTTCATTGACTGAGCTATCTCTCCAGGTTTTGTAGAATCACCTTCCTGTCTCAAGATTTAACAACCTTGTCCTGTTCACAATCTGCTTTTTTTTCTAATATCTGCTATTCCCCAAAGGATGGTCTTCGGTCAGTGGGGGTGGTTTCTCCCTCCTGGCCTAAGAAACCTATCACAGCAAATAGTCTCTCTATCTATCACAAAGACAGTGGGGGGCAAGCTTTGCCCACCCTTAGGGCCTGTGTTTCTTTGGGTCCTCTGAAGGACTGAATACACAGATGGAAGGAGGCATCCAAGGAATTTATTAAAGAAGATGTCTAAAGGATAATGGTGAGAAAAAACAGGGCCAGAGATGCTACCAGACTGCAATTCTAGTTGGGCTTCTGTGAAAGAAGAGGGGGGCTGAATGTGCAGGTGAGTCCAGAGTCATTCCGCCCCACACATTTCTCGTCTTGTGTGCATGGGTAGGTGACTGGTAAAAGCACTGGTTTAAATTGAATATCTGAGTATCCTCAGTGACTGGTTGTGTGCCACCTGGCGAAGCAGTTGTTGTTACAAGGGTCTGACAGTGGAGTGGGGGCTGCCTGCAGCCTCATCCTGACAGGCTCTTGTAAAGAGAGACGTGGCGGTACACCTTCATGACCTGCTATGACAGTTTCAATGTGAAATGCCCTCCTCAGTCTCCTGTGTGTGAAGCCTTGCTCTCTAGCTGGTGGCACCATTCAGGGAGGATGTGGAAGCCTTCAGCTTTGAGGTGTGGTTGGTGGAGGTGAGTCTCAGGGAGTAAACTTTTATGATAATCTAGCTGCTTCCTGCCCGAGTTACCTGCCTCCTGTTTGCCATACAATGCCACCAGCTGCAAGCTTTGTCTGCACCAATCCAGCTGCCATGCCTTCATTACTTTGACAGCCTGTGTCCTTTAAACCTCTTAACCAAAATAAACTTTTCCTCCCATGAGTTGCTTTGGTCAAATATTTTGTAGAACACAGGAGGTGACTTTTTTTCTCTCTCTCTTAGCAAATGTATTGGCTTCTTACATTGTGTCAGTGTTATTGCCAAGGTCAGACAGTGGAAAGTTAGACCGACCTGTGTTTGAGATGGACCTAAGTCTTCCGTTTCCCAGCAGTATGATTGTGTCTCAGTGTTCTCATCGCTTGAGTTCCCCATTAAGACCATTTGAAATGACTTTCAGTAAGGGACTCTGTGTAATAGGAAGTCAGTCCTCTTTCACTCTGGTTTGAAAGTCCCCCTAGAAACTTAGGCTGAGATTTAATCCCCTTGTGGAGAACTAAGTGATGGGACTGAGTGGTATCATGAAGAGGTGATTAAGGGCTGAGGATTCAACTTAGATGGAAAAGTGCTTTCCCAGCACGCATGGCCCCCTGAGTTCCATCCCCAGTATAGCAAGAAAGCAAATATGATGGTGAGGTTTGATCAGCACAATCTGGAAACATTGGGGAGTCTCAGTGAGGGACTGCCTAGATGATGTTGTCTTTGGAGGGCATGTCTGTGGGCAATTACCTTGGTGACGTTAATTGATGTGGGAAGACCTGCCCATTGTGGGTGGCATCATTCCCTGGGCAGGGGCCTTGACCTGCCAGCAATGATGGACCCTTGAGCTATGAGCCAAATAAACCTTTCCTCCCTTAAGTTGCTTTCATAGCAACAGGAAATGAAATCAAGACATTTGGCACGGCACACCCATGTCATCCCAACACTCAGGAAGTGGAGGCGGGAAGATCAGAACTTCTGGGCCTCACTTATTCTTAGATTGAAGTACTCACATTTTGTTTTTCATTTCTTTTTGCTCCCACCTTTTTCCTTTAGCATGCAGGTAAATATCTGATATATGATGCCATTTAAATGCAACTAAAAGTTCCAAATCAAACTTTATTTTGAACTGTACTTGAGTAACCTACTGTAAGACAAGACATTTTCTAACCCAAGGCATAATACTCCCTCTACTTGTTTGTAAGATCTGTACTGACCTGATAATGTAAAAAGCTATGCCAAAAGCTGACCCTAAGTAGCCAGCACTCACTACATTGTGTCAAAGGAATTTCATATACTTTAAAAAAAAATGGGTCTAGGGAGATGACTGAGTGGGTAAATTGCTTGCTGCACAGGCATGAGGACCTGAGTGCAAATCCCCAGAACCTACGTGAGGCCAGACGTAACAGTGCACATCTGCAATCCCTAGAGTCTTATAGCGGGATGGGAACAGACAGAAAAAGCCCAGCAAGCTCACAGGCCAGCTGGTGTGCATAGCGATGAACAACTGCGGACCCTGTTCTCCAAAAAAAGGTTAAAGGAAGGGATTGACACATGGGGTTGTCCTCTGACCTCGACATGCATGTAGTGGCAAACCACCTCCACACCTGTGTGTGTGTTCGTGTATGTGTAGATGCATGTGCTGTGTGTGTAGGTGCATGTTGAGGCCAGAGATCAACCAAGAGTGCTGCTCCTTGGGAACAGTAGGGCTTATTTTATAAGATGCAGTTCTTTTGCTGACCTCAGGATCACCAATTAGGGTAGGTTGGCTGGCCTTCAAGCCATGTAGATTTATCTAGCTTTGTAAATCAAGACTTGGAACTGTAAGTGTGTGCCACCATACCGTGGCTTTTTATGTGGGTGTTAGGAATGAAACTTGGATCTTTATGTCTTATAAGGCGGGCACTTTACTCACTGAGCCATCTCCCCAGCCCCTGGAAAACATGGTGGTCTTCATCCAACATTCACTGAGCCATTTGGGATTTGAACCTCTTCAAACTATGAGCTTAATAACCATTCTGTCTCTATAAATCAATTACCTCAGGCAATTTGTTACAGCCATGTGAATCTGATTGTGACAGAGCCTATGCACTTAAACTTAGTGTTGAGTAGGGGCAATTGAGCATGAAAATTATTTCTTGCAACAAAATGTACAATTTGGAGAGATTTGGCTGGTAGTTAAGAGCACTTATTGCCCTTGCAGAAGGCACAGTTCTCAGCACCTATCTCTGGCAGCTCACAACTACCTGTAATGCTAGCCCCCAGAGACTGTCACTCTCTTCCAGATTCCAGAGGAGCTTGCACTGTCACACACACACACACACACACACACACACTTTAAATATTTTTAAAAGTTAGAGTTTCACATGGTTCTGAACAAGTGTCTCTTTTGAATGTTTTTACTTCCTCCAGGTTACATGGGTATGACCCTCTCATACCTCAGATTCAGCTGGGATCCTGAGAGCTGCTGACTTTGTCGAAGGCTGCTCTACTCATGCAATGTTTACTCCATTTTCTGAGTTTTCAGACTCCCTCTTTTTAACACTAAGATGAAGAGCAATTACTGCCTCCCTCTGAACTTCTCAGTGCCCATTTAATCTGCCCTGTTTTGCTCCTGACATTTCCAGTAATTCAACTTGGACGTTCCTCCAGGATATAGCAACCACAGGCTGCTTGGAAGCAATCACTGATGGTAGAGGTCTATTTACCCTGCGCTCAGAGCACTCCGGCGTCCAAGCTTGACTCTGTGAAATGACACTTGAAAGAAGAGCTGTCCACAGCGTGCCTTTCCTACATTTCTCTTCTTTGTGCCTGACCGAAAGAGCATCTACAGCTATTCAGAAATGACTAGCTGGAAGTAGTCCACAGGGCTGAGAGATGAGCTCAGAACCAGGAAGAACAATGATTCTGAGTCTGAGAAATTCAAAACTAATACAAAACCCAACATAGAGGGCATGTGTGCCATACCAGCCTGAGCCAGCATTCTTGATCTTAAGGGTTTATTTTATTATGTATGTATGTGCACCACATGCACACAGGTGCCCTTTGAGTCTAGAAGAGGATGTCAGATCCCTTAGAGCTGGAAATATAGGTGCTTGTGAGCCTCCCTTCAGGGATGCTGTGAACTGAACTTGGGTCTTGTACAAAGAGGAGCACGCGCTCTTAACTGCCGGGCCATCTTTTCAGCCTGCACCTTTGATTTTAAAGTCCTACAGATATTCGTCTCCATTTCATTTACTGAGTACGCACTTTGTGTCAGGCAGCCCTTAAGGACTCGGCAGGCATTATATAGATGGATGCTCACAGCAATGCTGTGAATCACAGGAGGTGATGCCACAGCTCTCATCTGATAGATGACGATCTAGCATGGATGTATGTCACATGGTGTGAGGGTCCATCTTGATCGTCAGCTTGAATGAACTGAGATGTGGGGAGTGGACCCACACTTCATAATAACGGATTTGACAGACTCCGAGTCATGAAAGTCAGGCATTTTATTTTTGTTGCTACGGAACCAGCCCAAAGAAAATGCACCGCAGGAACACAAAGGGCAGTTTTTATAGCCCTGAACACACATCTCTTCCTTATTTCCTTGCCGGATGACTGCTCAGGAGGGTACAATCTTCCCTGTACATTGCCTAAGGTTAATGCTTTCCTATAGGCATTAGATTATGGCCCTGTTCCTCTAAGACAAGAGGCTTACTGCTACAAGAACCAGGCCAGAGCTGACAGGCCCTTCTGGGAGCATCACAGCCAGGTCCACTGTGGGGCAAACTCCAGGTTAGATAGTGGAGACTCACTTGTGCCTTTCCTGTAGTACAGATAGTCATCACACTAAAACAAAGATGGGGAGGGGTACATTAACTTTATCTCTGTAGTCCCTGGACTATTCACCTCATGGGTAGTCTGTGTATTATACTAGAACCCCCTACCCCCGGGGGATGCATTATATGACTTAGGTCTTGCCTTTGTTCCTGACATCCTGTTATTAGAGGCCCCCCAGATTGGCTTACTCTTATACCAAAGCTACCTGTGATTTTTTTTTTCATATCCTGATATACATCTCTGATGAACTTAAGATGGTTGGAAGTACTTTTATATTGAAAATGTGTAAGAGGTGGCACATTATTTCTTATAAGAGATGCCTTGGAGATTCATGAGGCACAGTTCTTGGGGTGTGTCTGGTATTTCGAGGGGCAGTTAGATTATGAAGGCTCTGATGTCATCAACACATGAAGTCATCATTCATGGCATGATGGTGTTATTGAGTGACAATGGAAACTAGGCAGCAGGGCCTCAGTAGAGAAAGTAGGTCACTGAACTTTGTGTCCGTGAAAGCTATATTTTTCCCTAGACCATTCCTGTATCCATTTCCTCTGTTCCTATCTGCCATGATGTGAGCTTTTCTGATGCACTATATCCTCCCACTGAAATGGACTGAATTTTCTGAAACCATGACTAAATCTTCCTTTAAGTTAGTTTTCTGAGTTATTCGGTCAATAATATAATATGTGTCATATTCCCAGCTATTAAATGAAGTATCCATGGTTCATGTTTTCCTCTGATTCAAAAATAATTCTATATATTTGAGATAGGGTGTCAACTATATGGCCATGACTGGCCTGGAACTCAAGTATGTGAACCAAGTTAGCCTAAAACTCTCAAAGATCTACCTGCTTCTACTTCCTCAGTGCTGGGAGGAAAGGTATGAGCCACCATGCTTGGTCAGTAATTATATTTCTAAGAATTGTTAGCAGGTATAGATAGAGGTTAGTGCCTTTATTTTATAAGTGAAGGGGACCATTTTTCTCCCAGTTAAGAGATGCATGCATAGTTTGGTTATATATTTTAAGGGGGAGAGGTTGAGAAGAAGAGAGAAGAGAGGAGGAGGACATGGAGAAAAAGGAGTAAAGGAAGGAGGAGAAGAAACAGGAGGAGGAGGAGAAGAGAAAGAAGAAGAAAATAAAATTATCAAGCTTAGTGCTTATAGGCAATGATCCATGAGAGAGGACAAATCATATCGGACTTTGATAATCATAAACCAGTGTGTTCAGATGAAGATACAAGTGACTGTGGGGTGCTCAGCCCTAAGTGGGACATCAACTTCATCCCCCCCTCTTTTAATGCTCAGGGAACTTCAAAGAGAAGAAGGTGGGAAGACTGTTGGAGCCAGAGGTTGGAAAGAACTGCTGAGGCAATGTCTCCTCAAGACATGGCTGCTCCACTCATGACCTCACAGCAGCTGTGGCTGCTTGCACAAGATGAGGCCAGTCAAAGTTCCACACAGATGGGAGGATAGTATGAGCCCTGCCCCCAGCTGGGGAGCTGGTGCCAGATGAAAACTGCTAGAGTAGGGAGAAGTAGCTCTTTTAGAGGATGAAGCTCCTGGTAGGTTGCGCATGCACCAGTGGAAGGCTCCACATCCATGCACATGTGGACGCCATTTAGAATCAATAAGCTATAAAGGTCGGGGTGGGGGAGCAGGGGCGAATGAAGTTGAAAGGGAGGAATCTGGGAGGAGTGTTCATTCCTTCTATAAATGTATAAAATTCTCAATGAGTGTGCTATAAAAATGCTTTCAAGGGCTGGAGAGATGGCTCAGTATTTCAAATCGTTGGCTGCCCTTCCAGAGGACCTAGTTTGGCTCCGAGCATCCACATCAAGGGCTCATATCCACTTGTAACTCCAGTCCAGGAGTTCTGGGGATCTGGCACTTTCTGATGGTCTTTAGGGTACCTGAACACATATGTTCACATATCTAAGTGATAGGCAACACCACACACACACACTAAAAACAATAGACAAATATTTTTACAAAGCAATTTTAGTTCAAAGGCATTTTTTTTATAATTGTGCCCATGAAGTTCCAAAGTCAGTGTCATCTGAGGCAAGTGAACAAAGGCCACAAAGAAGTGTGTGGGAGCATTTCAACTGCGTTGAAAGCTGGAGCATCCATGAATGGAACTGTCATCTCAGTGTACCCTTTTAACTCCAGGAATCCCTCCTTGCTGCCTGCCCCCATGAAATAACTCAGTTGTTTTATTTCAGTCTTACACTTGTGTGACAAACTGTCCCAATTTTAGCAGACTAAAGCTACAGTCATTTATCATCTTGAATTATGTTAGGTCAGACACCCGGTGTGCTTGGCTGTGTTCTCTGCTTATCGTTTTACAAGGTAGAAATCAGGATGTTAGCTAGGATGGGATCACGGATGGAAGGTGTGAGGAAGAGCCTGCTTTCAGCCCATCCTGGTCATGGGCAGTCTTGAGTTTCCTGTGCTTTCCTCCTGCCTGGCTGTTGGTCAGAGTCCTTCTTTACTCCCAGAGGCTATTTTGGGGAGGCAGGGATGGGGAAGGGCTTTGCTATAATATGGCCCTTCATTTCCAAAGCCAAGACCACCACATAGAGTTTGGCTTTTGACTCCAGCCTCTCTGACTTCCTCTTCTGGTGTAGGCCACCAGCAGCTCCTGCATTTAAGAGTTTGACAACTGGGCTAGGCCACAGCAGTCCTCTCCATATTTGAAGGTTAAACTGATTTGGGATTTCAATGACATCTGCAAGTTCTCGTCCTTGGTGCAAGAAATTCGAGAGTCATCTTTAGAAATGCCTACCTCAGTTGCTGACATTCTTTTTGTCACATTCAATCAGATCAGGAATGGACAACTGACCCAAGCTAGGCCAATTAGTGTATTGCTTCAGATCTCTGAAGTAACCCTCTCTGCCTAGGAAGGTGGGGGGAGTTTTTTTTTTTCTAATCAGCAAGGAGCACTGGGGAAATTTTGAAAGGACAGAATAACATTCGAGTGTGTGCATGCACCTGTGTGTGTGTGTGTGTGTGTGTGTGAGAGAGAGAGAGAGAGAGAGAGAGAGAGAGAGAGAGAGAGAGAGAGATATTAAAAAGCAGTATGAGCAGTGTTGAGGGCTGGAGTGATAGCTCAGTAGCTGAAGCGCTTGCCTTGAAAGTACGAGGCGCTAAGTTCAATCCCCAGAACCTACATTTAAAAAGCCAGGTGTGGTGGCATGTGGAGACAGGTGGATCCCAAGGACTCACCATCAGCCAGTCTAACCTACTTGTTGAGTTTCATATCAGTGAGACTCTGCCTCAAAAAACAAGGTAGATAGTGCCTCAGGAGTTGTTCTCTGGCCTACATATCTTCACACACATGGTGCTGAGACTAAGATATCAGAATCTAAATGTTAGGGTACCTTGAAACACACATATCTGTGGCTCCTTTTAAAATAATGTATTTTTGTGTAAGTGTGTATGGGTACCACAGGGGTCAGAATAGGATGTCATATCCACTGGTGTTCTTCTAGTTTTCTCCTTTATTTATTTTCACATCAGTCTAGGACTCACAGGAGGATGTGGGTGCCTTAAGATAGGCCTTCCCTTCTCAGTGGCATGCCCAGAAGTGTCTCCTGGGTGATTCTAAATACAGTCAGTGTTAACAGTGAATGTCAGCCATCACAGCCTTGTAAATTGAGAGTCGGTGGAGACTCTGGTGCTCTGATGTAAGCCAGGAATAAGATTATTGTTAATTAAGATGAGATGGTACCCATGGATATGTTTGTAGAGGAGTGAGTTCCACGTGGGAAGCAGAGAGCTGGGTATCTGGCAGACAGGTAGACTGTGATCTGGAGCTTAGATGAAGAGACAGTTTGTGTGTCTGGCTTGGTTTGGCCAGAATATTGGTGGCTCATGAGTTTGTGGTGGGAAGGTTAACAAATATCTTGTTCCTTGGCCCTCACACACTGGAGGGTTGGCCCTGCCCTGGGTTAACAGGAAGGTGGAATGTTGGCATATTTTTTAAAGCTATCTTTATTGGGTTCTTGTATCTGCCACTCTTATTCCATCCTAATCTCTCCAACTTCCAACACTAGGTAGGAGAGGAAGAAGGTTAGAGGAGAAAAGGGGTGTAGATCTCTTTAGACTACTTCCTGCTGATTAGGGGCATTGGGTTCTATGTGGCAAGTCCAATCTTCATTGTCAGGATATCTCCAACTTCTTTCCTCTTTGCTCACGACCACTTGACAAACTGCAACAGCAACAACCAGGAGCAGCATGGGGAGCCGCAGTCTCCACCCCTCTTGGTGCTGTAGCATCTTTATACCCTCTCCAGAGTCCCCAGAATTAAACTCTCCGAGGCTGGCAAAAGTCACACCCCTCCTAGAGCACGAGACAATCATAATTAACAACTATGGACAAACTGAAGCAGCCCCATGTCTCACACCTGGGATTAAAACAAAAACATTCACATAACATAACTGGGTTTTTAAGTAACCAAGATTCTCACTACAGTGGGAGGGCCTTTAAGAAGTGGGGTCTACTGAGAGTTAAACAGTACCTTGGAAGGGTTTCACATTCTTGGAAAGAATTAACCATGGTCTACCAGGACTGGGTTAGGTTTCATAGAACTGGATTGACTGTCACAAAAATGGGTTACTATAAAATGAATTTGGCTTTCCCAGCCCTATCCTTCACTTTCACCCTTGGGTCATGTGACTCTCAATCCTTACACATGTGTGTACACACACACACACAGACACACACACACAGATACACAACAGTCATATGTGCCTACCCACCATGAGGTCTTCACATTAAGCCAAGCCTGGTGGCTTGAGCCTCAAAAATCCTTGATCTGAAAGATATCTTCTGTTTTGTTGCTTTGTTTTGTTTTAAGTAATTAGCCTATATTTGATTTTAGCAACACAGAATGAATTAACCCCAGGAATTTCAGTTGAAGTCACGTAAGCTATAAGGGTACCTCTATTCAGTTCTGAAGTGCACAGGTCGGGAGCAGAAGGACTGGTCTGGGGAAGCAGAGCAATGGAAGAGAGAACATTTTACTTAGTTTGAAAAATACTGATGTAATGTATTTTGTATTGACTGGCCTTCTGCTGTCGCCTCTCTCTTACAGACACATGATATTTTTTCCTTATTTTAATTGTGTTAAAATGTACATAACATAAAACTGTATCAATCTCTTTTAAGTGTGTTGTTCAGGGGTATTAAGTGCATTCACATGGTCGGGCAACTGTTGCCACCATCCATCTCTCGAACATTCCACACGCAGAATTGAAATTGGGAGTGAGTCAGTATCGCCCGTGCTCACATCTTCCCAGCTACTGAAAAGCTTTGCTTGATTTTATGTCTCTGTGAAACTGACCTCTCCAGCTGCCCACACTTCAGTGGAATTAATGTGAATCTATCTTGGTGGGGACTGGCTTATGCTGTATTAATTGGTATAATGCTCTCAAGTTTTATTCCTTCTGTAGTAGCTGTCAAATTTTATTTCATTTTTGGATATATAATATTCCATTGTATGAATACCTCACAGGTTGTGTGCTCGCTGTGGAAATTCACCTGTGCTCCTCTCAGAAGGTGAATAGTGAAGACGGGAAGAGAATGAGGCCTCGACTCACACTTAGTCTGCTTAGAACATGGGGTATTATTTCCTCTGATGAATCCATTCCTGCCACAGTGGTTTCCATACCTAGAAAAGACAATCAGCTTCTCCAAGTGAACATTGACAGTGCCCCAGAGCTTTAAATTTAGTTTACTTTTTAAGTGTGTGTGTGTGCGCCCGTGTGCCTGTGCGCCTGTTTGTTTGTCTGTGTGCACACACACAGAAGCCAGGAGAGGGTGATAGATACCCTGGAGTTGTAAGTTACAGGTGATTGTGAGATGTCCATCATGGATATTAGAAACTTACCTCAGCTCCTCTGCAAGGACAGCAAATGCTATTAACTACTGGGTCATTGCTCTAACCCTAACTGGGGATTTTAAATGAACAAAATGTCAATTAATTTACGTTCATGGGCTCTCTTGTCTGTTCGCATTTCTCGTCCATTGTGTGAGTAGGTATGTGTGTGTGTGTATACATGCACACTTTTCATGTATTTGAGTGCATTCACGTGGAGGTCCACGGTCAATGTCAGGGATCATCCCTGACAGCAATTGCACCTTTTTCATTGAGGTTGACCCTCTCAATCAAACCCAGAGCTCATCGATATGCTAGTCCTGCTTGCTTTGCAGATCCCCTGCCTCCACCTTCTGAGGCTGGCATTACGGACAGGCTACCATGACTACTTAACATTTACATTGTTTTCTGGGTCTCTGAACTCCTTACGCCTTAAAGGCAAGGGCTTTAACCATAGAGCCCCCTCCCTAGGCCCTAACTGTTTGAATTTTAATCTCCATGAACCACACTTCACAAAAGACATTTATTCAGTTATATACCTACATAGACAGTAAAGGACTAGAAGTCATTTAACATTCCGGGCTGACCCTCTCTTCACATGGTTGCCAGGAATCGATCTCTGGCCCTCCTGCTTTCATGGCACCCGACTCAGCCACCGCCTTGGTCCCTGCCTGCTAATGTTTTGATGCTCCATTCCAGGATCCACTGTGGTCTCCAGCAATCTGTACACTTGGCCCCAGCTCCCCTGGATCCATGCAGAGATGCCTGCAATTTAGCACAATGTTTTTTGGCTTCCAGTGGAAGAACAAGATAAGAAGCGGCCAGCGGGAGAGCATTGCTGTGCTTTTTTGGTAAAGCGATGCTCTGCTCAGTTCAAGGGCTGCATTATTTTTAGCTCCTATTATTCCAATGAGCTCCTAATTGGTCATTGCGCCTTGATTCTCATCTCCCTCCCTCTCCCCTTCCCCCATTTACCACACAGAGTAATCATTCTAATCTTTCTGAAATGCACATTTCATCACGGGCAGCCTTCTGATTGCACTGCTTCTGGAGTTCTCTCTTGGTTGTGGGATGCATTCCAACCCCTGGGCTCTGCTCCATAACCTACAAGTTCTGCTGTGGTCTGGCTCCAGCCCATTTCCCCAGCATGTTCCCTTTCACTCTGCACTGCAGACCAAACTTCCCCACACATGCTCCCCTCTCTTCACCATCCATCTCCTCCCACCTGTTCTTCCTTCTGCTTCCTTTCCCCGTTTGCCTAATCCTATGCTGCTTCAAAGTTTGACCGGCGTATACCATATTCCAGGAGACTATTGCTCCTCCTCCCTGCCATGGCTCATGCTCTAAGTTCTCTCCTCTTGGCTGCATGTTACTATCATGAACTCAAACACAACCCTTATATCTCTCTGTTGTACTCATTGCCTTGAATGCCTTGAGACAAGAGTTTCTCACTGAAGGGGAAGTCTGCCATTCTCTGATTAGTCTTGCTGGCCAGTGAGCACTCAGGATCCACCTGTCTCCACCTCTCAGTGCTGGAGTTACAGGCCTGGCTTTTTGTGAGGGTTCTGGGATGTTTATCACACCCTATCTGTCAACGTGTGCACCCTCCTGGAGGCTGTAAGTATGGGATAGGGCAGATGTCCTTGCATCCTATATCTAGAACAAGCTTACCTGCTGTTGTAGCTGGTCTTCAGCTGGGGACATAGCTCAGTCAGTAAAAGCAATGGTCCTGCAAGTGGGAAGACATGAGTTCGATCCCCCAGGACCCATATAAAAGCTGAGCATGGGAATGCACACTTGTGATCTCAGTGATGGGAGGTGGAAACAGGTGGATTCCTGGAAGCTCACCTACGTGTGGAAAATCCAGGACAAAGAGAGAGCCTGACTCAAAGGAAAAGTGAAAGACATCTAAGGCCTGACATTTAAAGTGGTCTTCTGACTCATATTCCCTCCATCCCCCACCCCCATCCTCCCTCACATACACACACAACACGGTTGACCTCCATATATCCATCCTGATCCTCTCAGGATGTGTAGCAGAATCTTTAAGAAATAGGACTTAATAAAAGCTGAAGGGTATAATCCCATGTGGGTGTGCCCTCTCACTGGATGGTGGGAATCCAGTCTCTTCCTTGTTTTTCTGTGTCCTGGCTGTAAGGTAGGAGGGCCGTTATTCACTACAGGCTCCAGTCATGATGTAAGGCCTCATTATTGGCTCCAAACACCGGGCCAATCAAACCTTCAACACTGTGAGCCGAAGGAGGCCCTCCTCCTCCTAAGCGGTTACCTCAGGAACTTGTTGGAGTGGTGGGCAGCTGACCAGCACATCTGGGCATTCAGTGGGCCTGCAGTAAACACTGAGTACTCTCCTCAGTGCTACAGATATGAGCTTCCTGATTCCACCATCAGATCCCCTCATGATGAAGAACTATCTGTGCCTTCTGGGTGGGAGAAGACACCTACACTCCTGACGACATCATTTCTGTATGTGTGAGTATGTGCATACGGATATGTGTTTGTGTGTGTGCATACATGTGTGGGTGCCAGGGGACAATCATGGGTGCCATCCCTCAGGAGCCTTGAGTTTGTTTGTTTGTTTTTTTGTTTTGGTAGTTTAAAATTTTATTATATCACTGTTGTGTTTGGGTGTGTGCCATGGGGTACGTGCGGAGGCCAGAGGACAACTTGTGTGAGTCAGTTCTCTCATTCTATCATGTGATTCTTGAGAATGGAACTCAGGCCATCAGGATTGGCAGCAAATGCCTTTACCTGCTGAGCCATCTTGCCAGCCCAAAGTCGGTTCTAGCGTTGTTGTTCTTTTTACTGGGAGTACTGGGGATTGAACATATAGACTCATGTATGAGAGGCAAGTGCTTTAGCACTGGGCTACAGTTCCAGCCCAGCCTTATTTCTGAGACAGTGTCTCTAAATGGCTAGACTGGCTGGGCCAACCTGCCCCAGGAATCTGCCCACCTCCACTTCTTCAGGATTAAGGTGTGAAATGTATGCCACCACGCCTAACTGTTTTATGTGGGTTCTGAGGATAGAGTGCAGGTCCTCATATTTGCACAGCAAAGATCTTACCCTCCGAGTCATTTCTCATCCCTCTGAGGTATATTTTTTAACACTTTGGTTTTGTTTATCAAAATTCTGTCTGATCATCCAGGAACTGATGGGTCCTGCTTTGCAAAGCTCAGATTTCAGTTTTCAAAACAGTAGTTCAGCTCTTTGATATTGTCAATAATTTACTTTTGCTTAAAAAAAATCACAAAAGTTAAGTTTTTCCAGGAAAAAGATTGTGCACGAAAAGTTAAAGGATAAATCAAAGTGTGTATAAACACACTGCTGAGAAGAAGAAAAAAAAATAGTTTGAACTGGTGTGTGTGTGTGTGTGTGTGTGTGTGTGTGTGTGTGTTAATTTGTATGTGTGTGGATGTGTCTACATGCATTTATGGGAAAAGTTGTCAGAACAACACAGAATAGAAACTGTGTCAGGTGTGTATGTTTGTGTATGTATATGGTATGTGCCAGTGCGTCTGCCTTGTGGAGACGCCAGAGGTTAGCATGGGCAATTGGGTGTCTCCTTTGACCATTTCTCACCTTGTTTTTGAGACAGGGTCTCTCTCTGAACCTGGAGCTTGTTGACTGGTTTGTCAGGAAGGCCAGCAGACCCTGGAGATGGCTCTGCCTCTTTCCCCGCACTGGAGTTATAGGCATGTGCCTTCACACTTTGGGTTTTTACGTGGGTGCTGGGGATCTGAACCCAGGTCATCTTGCTTGAGAGACAGGTGCTTACTAATTGAGTCATCTTCTAAGAACCTAGACTAGAATTTTTATAGGTAAAATTGGCTGAGCTCAGATAACTTTGGAACTGACTCAAGCTGGTTCCAGGTGATAGTAATAATTAAAGAGCCCCAGCAGCTAAAAGCAAGGTCATGGCTTAGATTTACAAAACCAGGCAGAAATTCATTGAAAATCTATATAACAAGAAGGGCATGTGGTGAGGTGATGAGATGGTTCTGACATTGACAGGTTTCCATTTCCTGGCCCAAGTCTTGCAGGTGGGATGTCTGGATGCCACACAGTGACAGCTGACAAAATAAGTGTATTGATGGACTGATCAGCCACTTCCCCACTAGAAGAGAGAGGGAAGCCTGTGAGATGTGGGAGGGGGCATCTTTGGCCAAGTCCTTGAATTGACTGTCATGCAAATTAGTCATCATTTTACTACTGAGCTGGGTTTTCATCCACTGCCTTTTGTTAAGTCTTTAAGAATTGAATATAAAATCCCATTCATTTTCTGAAAAGATGTCTTCTTCTTCCTTCTCTTCTCTCCCTATTGCTCCCCCTCTTGATTTCTCTCTCTCAGTACATGCACATGCTGGCACAGGGAATGGTGTTTCTTATCAGCTCAATTACCCTAATCAAGTCAGTCTCTCATAGGTGTTCTCAAATTAACCCAATCTAAATCATTCCCTGTAGATGTGTCCAAAGACCTGTCTCCTAAGGGATTCTAGATCTGTCAAGTTGAAAGTTAACACTATATATCAGGACTTTGCAACAGGGGTGAAAAGATGGGATATCAACAATGGTAGAGTCCATATCAACTGTGACGGTAGCTTTTGACGGAACAGAATATAAAATAAATACTGCCTCAGGGCTGGATAGATACAGGCTCAGAAGTTAAAAAACACTTGATACACTGAGAGAGGACCTGGGTTCAGTTCCTAGCACCCACACTGCATCACAACCATCTGCAGCTTTGGTCCCAGGGGATCTGATGTCCTCTTTTAAACTGTATAGGCACCAGACATGCATGTGGTGCACATAAATACATACATGCAAGCAAAACATTCATATATGTAATAACAAACAGACAAATAAATAATCGAACAAATGAATAAATTTTTTTTAAGCTACCACCTCAAAAATAAAGGCCTGGGCTGATACAGTTTGGAAAGGAGAGATGATGGTTTGGCCATGGTGACAGTTGACAAGAGTCTTTGATTGGCTTGTGAAACTTGTGCACAGCAGAGTTGAAACCCAGGACAGCTGTCCATCAAATACAAGCACTACTCTTTCTTTCCTTCCTTTCTTTCTTTCTTTCTTTCTTTCTTTCTTTCTTTCTTTCTTTCTTTCTTTCTTTCTCTCTCTCTCTCTCTTTTCTTTCCTTCCTTCACCATTATTATCACTATCACCCCCAACATCAATACCACCATTACATTCAGTATTGTCATCATCAATATCATCTTCCCAGGGAGCAAGGGATATAGCTTAGTCAGTAAAGTGCTTGCCTTTCAAACAGGAGGATCTGAACTCAGTAGCTAGTAACTATGCTTAAAAACAAAACAAAACAAAACAAAACAAAAAAAAAACCAAAAAAAAAACTGAAAGTGGTAGGAAGTACTTGTAACCCCAGCTCTGGAGAGGCAGAACCAGCTGGATACCACACGGGCACACACACACACCATCACACACACATGCAGGCACAGAGTATCATCTACTTTAATAACCATGCCTATTGTTTTTATATGGGATAATTGATGCTCTTAAAGGAAGGAGCTTTGTGCTATAGCAGTCATCCTGTCAGTCTGATCAACAGACAGCATTAATCAAGTGCATAATCCATATATTCCAATAGATTTCACAGATAGATGTACAGCTAAGGACATCTGGGGTCTAACAGACACTTCCAATCATCCCATCCCATCATCTGGTCCAAATAGAGTCATCGGAGCATGCTCAGCACAAACATGTAACTTCGGCCTAGTGAATGTGGGTCCTCGGTTTGGTCCAAACAAAGATTCTCCTCATAGAAAGATGACCTTTGCATCCAGTGTAGGAGGGAGAAGTCAGTGAGCAACAGCTGCCAGGAACTGGCAAAACAACGTGCTTTCTTTATGAGGGTTATCAGGGTACAAGAGATCTTTTGGGGGGTTGGTGAATTTCTCAGAGCAAAGTTGAAGTGTCAAGCCTCCTGCTCTGAGAAGCTCTGTGCTTCCACTCTTGGAGTCCATCTTTCCTTGGGAGAACAGGCCACTTGTGGTTAGCAAAGGAGCTCTGGATTATTAGAGTGTGAGCTTGCATCTGGGTGTCGAATGCTGGTACAAGGGGAACTGTTGAGCTGTTACTTGCTAGCATGTACAAGGCCCTGAGTTCAGTAACTAGTACTATATAAAACAAGTATTTTTTTTTAATTGTCAGTACAAGTGAGGCCTGACCTGTTTAGTAGTTAAGAAGACAAATCACATGTTCTTGAAATGAATGAAGGAGGCTGACTCCCAAAGGGAGCAAAGGAGAAGGAAAAAAATCATCATGATGCTGAGAAGGGACTGGGGTGAGGATAGATTTAGGCATGATCAGTAGAAGGGCTAGACAGGGATGTTCACATGTAATCAGAGGACAAGAGCAGGTTTGGAAGCCTGGAGACTGAGTTTGGTTAGAACAAGTATAAAATACATTAAAGCAGGGTTCCAGAGTTAGGGACGTAATAAATGACTTGCTATGCAACGAAGGAGACTCAAAATTCAGTCCCCACAACATATATAAAAAGCCCAGCATGGTGGGTGGTACTTGCTTGCAATCTCAGTGCCAAGGAGAAAGAAGCAAGAGGTTTCCTGTCCAGCCAGCCTAACTACTTGGGGAGTTCCAGGCTAGTGAGAGACACTGTCTCAAAACATAAAACCAAGATGAGTGGCATCCTGAAGAAGTTGACCTCTGTCCTCCATGTTTTTTGGTGCACGGGTGCACAGGTGCATGCCTGAACACATAGGCAACCTTTACATACACAAATACACATGCAATGAAATTACTGTTAGGTAGAAGTGCTAGGAATTATTGTGAGAAGGTGAGAAGGTGCCTATCTTGCAAGGATGCAAAATGAAATAATAACTAACTACTGTGGCATTAATATGCAAAAATGGGAGTGTGCTCGCTGGAAGGGATTACAGGTCTGTGGGCTTAATATTCATCATGTCTGGGAGGACTCTGGCTTCCTATTACAAGCTACAGAGTAATTAAATGAAGGAAGGGGGCTAGAGAGGCTGAGGCATCCATGCGACTCCTGAGGTGCCTCCTGCCTGAGATTTGTACCTGGGGACCACACAGATGCCATTTAGCCCTTCCAGAGTGGGAGGGAGTCTCTGGTGAGGATAGACATCTGACTTCACTTCTGTTCCTGCTTTGTTTGTTTATTTATTCATGTGTTGGTTTATTTATTATTTATCCTTTGAGAATTTCATATTCATATTCAATGAAATATGGTTATATCCACCTCCATTTCCCTACCTCTAATCCTCCCCTACCTGGTCCTCCCAACACATTCCTCCCTCAACTTCATGTCCTCTTTTTCTGTTCATTTTTATAACGTGTGAATTCCAATCAGCTCTCAGTCTTGGGCCTGGTGAATGTCCTAACGTATATGCTGTTTTTCTCTCTACCTGATTGCCTTCCTTCCAGGCTCAGCTGCTGTGTTCCTTTCTCGGGGGGCTCTGCCCCCAAGTACACATTTCTAGCCTTCTGTTGGAGAAGCTGTAAGCAGCAGGGAGCAGGCGGCAGCAGGCTTGCCTCTACCCCTGGGGATACAGCTCCACACTGGAAGCCTTACACAGCTTCAGACAGAACACAAAACACTTCGGTGGAAGCTTTCCCACGGGGTGTGTTGATTACACTGATTAAATGCATGTCAGGCACTTAGAACAGTATCTAATAATCAGGAAAAATTGTTCAAAGTGTTTATTATGAATGTTTTTGGTGTATGTGTGTTGATGGAAGTGTGTGGAGGTCAGAGATGACCTTGGATGTCAATTTTCACCTTCCAGTGTGCTTGTAATAGTGTCTCTTGTTGTTTGCTATTGTGTACACCGGGATAGCTGTCTCTTAAACGTTCAGGGGTTCTCCTGTTCCTGCCTCACATCTCACTAGAGAAGCGCTTGGATTATAGACACATGTTGTTGTGTCTGGCTTTACAGGGGTTTTGGGGATTCGAGGTCAGGTCCTAATGCTTGTGATCGATTTACCCGCTCATCATCTCCACAGCTTAAGTGTGTTTTTAAAAGTCTCATGATGGGGGAGAGAGAGAGAGAGAGAGAGAGAGAGAGAGAGAGAGAGAGAGAGAGAGGGAGGGAGGGAGAGAGAGAGAGGAAGGGAGAGAGAGAGGGAGAGAGGGAGGGAGAAGGAGAGGGAGAGAGGGAGAGAGCACTCAGCAGTTAAAAAAAACGCTTGTTCCTCTTCTGAAAGGCCCTAGTACCATTCCCAGCACCCATGTCAGGCTGGTCGCTGAGGATCTGAGACACTCTTCTGGTCTCTGAGTGTACTCACACGCAAGTGGCATCCATGCATTCACATAGACACATGCACATACACATAAATTAAGAACAAACAAATAAAACAGGAAAGGCTCATGACTTTTCAGATTTTCTTGGAAAAATCTGAAAAATTCTGGCTCCCAGAAAGCACTAGGTTTCAGAACCAGGACTAGGTAACCAGACTGTGTGTGTGTGTGTGTGTGTGTGTGTGTGTGTGTGTACATTTGTGATATTTTTTTTTTTTTTTTTGTCTCTAGCATGGAAAAATGACAGCAGCAGTAGCACCAAGATGTGTTTCTCTTACTGTCACCATGGCCAGTCTCTACTTTGGCACACATCTCATCCTCATCCAGCCGCGTTGATTTCTTGACCTGACTTTCAACACTGCTTATAACCCTGTGCCTGCCTCCCATCCTCACACAGGCTCACACCCAAACCTTTTATTTCCTCAACTCATGCTACCTTCGTATTGAACAGCTGTGGTCCTGCTATTTATGTCAAGCTTTTCTACATTCTGGGGTCCTCTATTCTGGTCTGAGTTTCTTTTCTTTCACCCCCCTTTCCAAACTTCCTGTAAAGAGAAAGATTATGTAAAATACCCCTATCACTGCAAACATCCCTGATGTAAAAGCCCAGCTCACATGGATTATAGGGAAAGTCATGATTTTTGTGCATTACAAACAATGGTGTAGTCTTGTTTGTGAGATTCTCAAAAGATACCTGGGAAGAACAAAGCTGTATTCAAATTTATACACATTCTGCCTTTAGTATCAGAGTCTCTTCATCCTTTTAAGTCACAGTGGTCTCCTATAGCTTCCTACCTTACCTCAAATAAACCTTATAACTCAAAAATAATATTCATTGGTATATTGCAAAGTTGGGCAGCAGGGTAGATAATAACAGAAATAACACCTCATGATAAAGCAAAATGTGTTTGTGGGGTGGGAATGAGACTCCACTAGAGGGGGCTACTTACGTTAGGGTGAGTTTCTATAGGTCAGTTAGCCAGCTTGCCATTCTGTTGTAGGAGTCTGTTGCCAGAAGTCCAGATTGGCCCGTGTACACTCCGAGGAGAAGGTTAGTGTGGGCACATAGTTTCCAGTTATGTTATCTCCACTTTGTAAATAAGGGCCATGCATATAGGCCCATATAAATAAATGCTATGCAAATAAGGCCAGTCTTGGTTGGTCAATGGTAGGTTCTAGGGAAGGCTAGCTCTGGTTACTGGGCTGCAGCTACCTGGTTACAGCATTCCAGGGCTACAGTGTAGCCTACAGTGTAGGTAGCCTCAAAAGCTTCTGGACTAAGCTTTTGAAACTTTCCTGATGAGACCATTTCTCTGGTCTCTTAACTGTGGTCTTCCCTTCACAGAAGGAAGTAATCCATGTCTTCTCTCCTACCCCACTCAACCTCTACTACCAGATAAGAGCTTTCTCAATTTCCAAGTCCATTTCTAGTTATGTGGGATTGCCCAGACCTCCTGTCACTAGCCTCCTCTAGCTTTGAATGATTCTTATTTAGAACTGGTCATATCTAGCTTAGACTTGGTCATATCAATAGCCTAAGCATAGTTGCCATCTGATATGGAGAAAAATGGAGGAAGTGGCTGAACACTACAGATGCAGTTACTCATTCTCTTTCCCCTCCTCTTATCAAATATTGGCTTCTTGAAGGCTAGCACCCTGCTCACTGCCCTCTCCGTTGGACCTATGGTAACTGGCTTTGTGGGAATACATTATTGAGTAAGTGGAACTTGTAGAAATGTCCCCAAATCCTGCTGTTATTGTTACTGAATTTCTGCCTATCAGTCTACCTGGTTTGTAAGCATCCTGGGATTCTCCACCACCCATCTCTCATTAGGAGTGTTTTGATTACAAATGCCTGTGACTGCATGCAGCTTTAATGTAAGTCCTGAGGACTGAACTCAGGTCTCTGGGTCTTTTCTGGGCAGCAAGCACTTTACCCAGTTTTGTTCTTGTTCTGGATAGAGCCAGCTGCTTGGTGTCCTTGTTTTGGCTGCATGTGGTACTGATACAGGAAGAGGAGAGTGTCTTTGATAACCATCCAGCCTTTCCTCATTCCTGGGTGGGCTTGGCTTCTGAGACTAAGGTCCTGGATGCTCAATAGTCATCATAGCTGCCAAAGCTAGTAGCTTCAGGGTTCTTGTCTCATGAATATGAAGAATGAACTCAAGGGCCACAGCTTTAGGGAGAGGTGTTTTATTATAGGGGGTTTAAGAGAAAGCAAGCAAGCTGAGCTCCTGTAAGGTGGGAGGAGTCTCTGGGGGTGGGACATGGGGTTCCTAAAACTTTCCTGGGAAAGGGAAGGGGTAGGGGAGGAGCTGGTCCCTCATTCCTGTTGTTTAGGTGCCTCATACTTTCATTCACATCACAGAAAAGGGATACCCCTTCAAGGAAAAAGGATTAAAAAAACAAATCAAAACAAAACCCAGAAATGCCCTTCCTGGCATCTGGGGCCTCTGGCCATGGAGAATCAGAGCTATTTTGGGTTTAAAACTCCTAGCATCTCTGACCTCTGGCAAAGACAAGACCATAAAGGAGCCACAAGGACATTTCCGGCTCTTAGCTTTTTGGAGGTCTTTTTATGCTAGCACTGTCTAGTCAATTTCTATCTCCTATTCTTATCACTAGCAGCCAAAACCTTCACCTTGGGACTCAGATACTTCTCCCAGGGGAGAAAGCATGCATATATGAACCTCTCCAGGCTCCCAGTCTCTGCAAGCTAAAATTAGGTTTCGATAATAAAAATACTTTGAGGTCTTTAATGCTCAAGGAGCCACCAGCTGACACAATGGCATTATATTAATTTTCTGTTTAATAAAGCATATTGGATCCTCCACATGGGCTGTGCATGCCTGCTCAGGGAGGGCAGGAACACAAGGCAGCATTTCACTTGAAGCAGGAGGCAGCTCCAGATAAAAGGAGTCTAATTGAGGTGCACAATATGCTTACCCGTGTAGCTGCTGATAAAACAGTGCTGCCTTCTTCCCTCTCCCTCCCCCAAGCGCAGAAGATAAAAATCAGAGCCACTAAGTCAAATCACACTGAACAGTATCCTTTAGTGCAGGTTTATGGCCCTCTGTGTTTTCTAAGGGATCAAGGTTTGAAAGTATAGCTTTGCCGAACGTGTTGCTGTTGGGGCTGACTGTGGGCTCAGAGGAGGCAAGAGAAGCTTAAGTATGACTCTTTACAAGAAGTGGTGAGCCCATCTAATTTGCATGAGATTCAAAGCCATTCCTGGATTACTTGTTATACCTCTGGGTAACCTTTTAATTTGGGTGAAAGGGTGCATATAATTTCCTCTTACTACAACCAGTTAAACAGATAATGGAGAGTCAATTGTGAGGGTTTATTACCCACTCGACTGGTTTTGGACTCTCCTGGGAGACACACTTTTGGGTGTGTCTTTGATAGTGTTACAGAAAGGTTTAACTAGGGAGGGAAGACCAACCCTTAGTGTGGGTGGTGCCACTCCCAGGGATGTGGCCCTCTACTGAGTAAAAAGAAGAAAGCAAGTGGCAACATTTGTCCCTCTCTGTTTCCTGATAGTGGGTGAAATGTGACAGTCTGCCTCATGTCCCTCCCACTATGTTTTTTCCATGACAATGGACTGTGTTCTCTCAAACTGTGAGCCAAAGAAATCCTGTTTTCATGTTTCTTATCATCAGGTATCTGGTAATAACAATGCAAAGACTGATAGTTAGACATGAATATTCTACCTCTGTTAGACTTCTACCAATAGGTTGAAAACCTGGCATATTGCATTTCTTTTTGCTTTCAGGCAGGGTCTCATGTAGTCCAGTGTGGCTTTAAATTCACAAAATATCCAAGGATGGCCTTGAACTTTTGATTTTCCTGCCTCAACCTCCTCAGTGCTAAGATTATGTGCATGTGCCACCAAGACACATGAAGTGTTTTGGGTTTATGAAGTGTTAGGTTTCAAATCTAGGTCCTCCTGTGTCTTGGGTAAGCATTCTGACAGCTGAGCCACACTTGTAGCCACCAGAATTATTATTTTTCAACAATGGTCTTAAACAGGACTTAACCAAAGAGGCAGTCAATGCTTGGAATATGATTTGATATAATTTCGATTGCTAGACTGGCCCATGGGCCACCTAGGAGATCAGGAGAGCATAGCCATGAGTGCGTCTGTGAGGGTGTTTCCAAAGAGGACTGACTAAGAGGAAGACCTGACCCAATATGAGTAGTACCATCCCATGTGCTGGGGATCTGGAATGAATAGGAGAAGCAAGAGGAGAAAGTCATGGGTGAGGCCGAAGACTCAGTAGGTAAAGGCACCTATCACCAAGCCTGAGCTCAATTATCAGGACCCACATGATAAATGAATAAATAAAAATCTAGAGCCACTTTCCCTGAGTTGTCTTCTCTCCTCCACGTGCATGCTGTGGTGTAAGTGTGCGCACACTAAATGCATAAATACATGGAAAGTCTTGTTTATAAGGGAGTGGCTCACAAGTAAAGCATTTTCCTTCCATGTTTCCTGACTGCTTTGATGTGAGCTGCTTTGCTTGACCATATGCTATCCTCCATGATGAACTCAACACACATTCTTGAAACTGAGCAGATTAAATCTTTGCTCTCTTAAGCATTTGACACCAGGTATTTTGTCACAGTTATGGCAATGCCCTTTAAAGTAAATTACATTTGTTTGTTTATCCTCCCACCATGTATGTGTGCGTGTGTGTGTGTGTGTGTGTGTGTGTACATGCCTGCAAGCATGTGTAGTCAGAGAACAACTTAAGGAGTAACTTCTCTTCTACTGTGTAGGTCCCAGAAATGTAACTCAAGTCATCAGGCTGAGCATCAAGTACATTTACTCTCTGAGCCATCTTATCTCACTGAGATTAAAAAAGTGTTTGTTTGTTTTTCTCTCATCAACATTATCTGCACCATCTCTAAGTTCAGGTGGTACCCAAAGAAGGGGGAGTACTGTCCTTTAAAGGATTATTTGTATGTGTGCACATGAGTGTACTGCCCACAGAGATAGGAAGAGGGCATCGGATACCATAGAGCTGGAGTTACAGATGGCTGTGAGCTGTCCAATACGGTTGCTGGAAACTGAACTCAGGTTGTTTGTAAGAGCAGAGTGTACTCTTAATGGCTGAGCCATTTCTCCAGCCAAGCTCTGCTCTTCTAAAGCTACGAGAAAAACATGAACCCACTGGCATAACCCTTTTTTAAAGGTCAGGCAATCTCTTTTTGGTTTATTTTACTCCAAACCTCCTGGAGATGGTGAAAAGCAAAGTTGGGTTAGTGTTTTAGGAGAAGTAGGGGCCTTTTATTTGCCTCAGAGTTGTTGATCAGCTGTGTGTATGGGAGGAAATTAATGTCCGGTTCATTGGTGGAGAGATAATGTGAAACAAACAGTGCTTATGGTTTTTATGAGCACATATTGGAAACTGGTCAGCTGCTTTTCAGTCGTTCTTACCTGTACACAACCCAAGAGGTCAGAGAAAAAGTACTTTCCCCCTCATTTAAATTGTATATATTTATATGGTATAAAGCAGTGTTAAGATTTTAATACACTGATGAATAATCAAATTATTGACACAAATATTTAAAATTGTTAGTGATTAGACATTTAAACTTTACTATCTGAGTTTAAATATACAGGGCTGGGTAGAGAGTAAAGTGCTTGCTATGCAGTGAGAGAACCTAAACTTAATCCCTAGGATCCACATAAAAACTTGGGGACAGAGACAGACAAGTTCTTGGGGTTCTCTGGCCAACTAGATGAGCCTATTTGGCAAACTCCAGGCCAGTGAGATAGCCTGTTTAAAAAAGAAATCAAAATAGACAGTCCCTGAAGAATGACACCCAAGCTTGATCTCCGCTTTCCACACAGTCTTCAGTATTTCCATACACAAGTGTGTGCGCCTTACACACAAACACATCTAGCTTGTTCAGCAGGGACGGAGAGAAAGAGCAGCGGCCTTGACCTTGTTACATTCTGTTCAAACGTACCTCCTTACCCTGCCTCTACCTCCTAAATATCAGGAACACAGGAATGTATTCTTTGCTGAAAGAAAATATGAATTTTAGGGGTTGGAAAGATTGTTCAGGGGTTAAGGGCAGTTACTGCCCTTCCAGAACCTGAGTTCAGTTCCCAGCTTCTGTGTTGGGTGGCTCACAATCACACATGTGCAGACACATACACACACATAAACAAATTAGAAGTAAACCTTTTAAGAGAAAGAACAATATTAATTTCTAGAAATCTTTTAACATTCCAAATAACACAGTGCTGCTCATTTGGTCTCTCTTGATGCCTTAAAATTTTGCGTCAACCTGAAAATATCATAATGTTTGCAAGCTTCTTGATGAATTGGAGCTTAGGGGAAAAGGAAGGGGACAGGAATGCACTTGTATTTATCCTTATACAAAAAGCCAGTCCTACTAAAAGCAAACTCTCAGAATTGCTCTCTTTCTCTGTGTGTGAGTGAATGTGTGTGTGTGTGTGTGTGTGTGTGTGTGTGTGTGTGTGTGTGTTGCACACGTAAGAGGATTAGTTCAGAGTATACCTATTTTTGCCAGGTTCCCAGCACCAGCAACTTTCAACGGCAGCCAAAATTTATAAGTGATAGCAAGTTGGTTTGTTTGGAGGTTCCGCAGAGGGCTTCGTGCCAAGCTGGCTGAATAGTCCCTCTCTTCAGACTTTTCTTGAAACAGGTTATAACTCTGTTCTGAACTGCTAACAGCAGGGCACCACTTAACGTGCTTTCCAGTGAAATCTGTTTTATTTAGTTAGCAAGCTAATTCAGACAGAAAGTACAGGTGATTTCTAAACAGAGGAGAGCCTGTTCATGCCAAGTGACTTAGCTCAGTGACAGCCCTGTGAGCACGGTGTTTTCTGTTCCCAGATCAGGAATGTGAGACCTGAGGAACAGAGAGGTTGGGCAGAGTTTTACAGTTGTGAAATGAAGTTTCCAGGGAGGGGGGAAAGCCATACTTATGTGCTTATGTGCGTGTGGAGGCCAGAATACAACCTCCTGTGCCAGTGTGCAGGTCTGTTCATCTGGTTCTTAAGCTCCAGGTGAGGAGCTGGCTGGGACCTCATCTACTCAGGTAGGCTGTCTGGCAAGACCCAGGGATCCTCAAGTCTTTACCTCACCATTACTGGAATTATAAGTGAGTGCTACTCAACTTTTTTTTAATGGGTTCTAGGTATTGAACTCAGCTCCCCATGCTTTGCTGGGAAAGCTCTTTATCAACTGAACCATCTTCCCAGGCCTGAATTCCCATCTTAATGATGTGCACATATTTGAATGCTACTTGTCTGAGAGTACCCAATACTTTGGGTAGATAATTAAACAATGACTGTACATAATGAAAATTTTCTTTTATCTTTACAGAGATGAAAATTCTTGACAAATCACTGTGATTATTTAGCATCCTTAAGGGTTTAGGACACATTACAGGTGCCAATAAAGAAAACATGAAAAATATTTAAGGTTGGTACAAGTTATAACATTGGATAGAATTATTTTTCTTCCTCTCTGTCTTTGTCTCTCTGTCTCTGTCTCTGTCTCTGTCTGTGTGTGTGTGTGTGTGTGTGTGTGTGTATCATATGTGTGCATATGCCTGCAGAAGCCAGAGGAGAGCTGGAATTACGGGTGGTTGTGAGCTGCCTGATGTGGGTGCTGAAAAGGAACTCAAATCCTCTGGAAGAACTGCAGGTGTGTTTAATCTCTAAGCTATCTCTTCAGTCCTTGGTTAGAATTTGCAGGATCAACATTCATAGGAAATAACAACACTGGCATTAAAAAAATAAACCACAACTGAATAAATCTTCATACTTCCATATCCTATCCAAAAATACCTTTCACCTACATGCCTGGGCACAGCAGTGAACATCCTTCTCGCTAAACAATACCAAAGAAGGGAACTATGCAAAGCAGGGCGATTTCCAACTTATTTCCTTCCCTGCAAGAAGCAATCTAAAAATTGCCTGCTGTTATGGTTGGGAATAAGATATGTTATTAAATGAATGACAGAAAAATAAGGAGACATCCATCAAAGTGTCTATCTACTTCCTGCTCCTAGAACTTGTGTATATCCTGAGGGTGTCAGTGAACAAATCATGGGTAAGGGTGTCTGAAGTGGAAGGAACTGAAAATGTGAAAGGAAAGACTTACAAATGTGTCCTCCAGCTCTTACCTGAATAATTTCTCTCTTGGTATTATCTTTCAAAGCAGAAAATCGATGGTTTGCTGGTTGCAGGGAGAAAACACACACATTTGTAGGTTTGGCTTTAGCAACATGTGGAGGAAAGGCTGGTTTGGGCCTGGCTCCAGGGGTTCCTGGGCTTACTCACTGTCAGGGGGAACCTTCCTGTGGGTGCCCTGTGTCTTGTGTAAGAACAGAATAGGAAAAGGGCCAGCTGGAGGCTGAACACCAGACTCTACCTAGCAAACATCTGTTGAAAGAAGGTTGGCTGTCTCTATCCACCTCACAGAACATACAATAACAGATACGAGAGAGGAGGAAAATAAATATTGAGTCAAGGCCCTGTGGTGGTTTGAATAGGAATGAATGGCTTGCATAGTAGGCTCATAGATTTGAATGCTTGGTCAGTAGGGAGTGATACTACTTAAGAGGGATTAGGAGGCGTGGCCTTGTTGGAGTAGGTGTGGTTTTGGAGGAAATGTGTCACTGGGGTAGGCTTTGGGTCTTAAAAGCTCAAGCTAGGCCCAGTGTTTCTCTCTTCCTGCTGCCTGCTGATCCAGACGTAGAACTCTCAGCTCCTTCTCCTGCACCATGTCTGCCTGCATGCCTCCGTGCATCCTGACATGACAATAATGGACTAACCCCTGGAAACTGTAAGCAAGCCCCAGTTAAATGCTTTCATTTATAAGTGTTGCCATGGTCAAGGTATCTCTTCACAGCAAGAGAACACTGAGTAAGACAGCCCCTTTTCTGGAACTCACGCTAGGAAGAAAAGCAGACTGCAAAGTAGTCTCAGGACACATCGCCTGGAAGTCCCGAGAAAGCTGCCTGGAGGAGGCTGGGGCTTTTACTAGAGTTGCTGGTGTCAGCGTCTGGGCCTTAGGAGCAATAATAAGCTAGCCTGTGTCACCCACCCTCAATAGGCCAATGAAAGAGACAAGTTGTAGTGAAAATCAGAGGAGGAAAAGAAAGAAGCAGATTATAGTCAATAGGCCACACTGAAAGAGGAAAAACTAGGTGTCCTGACTCCCTCCTCCGTAAGTCCAAATTTGTGGGTCCTAACATGAAGCTTAGGTTTAGTTGAAACAAGATGTGTGCATGGCTGCGCAGGCCTGGTCAGGGTGTGGTCCTGCCAATCACCAACTTATGGTCTGTGCTCCAGATGGTTTGATAATTTAGAGTTGCATGAATCTCTTCCAGGAAGACAAATTCGGTCCTCTCTTTGGCCCCAGGTTTTAGCCTTTCCCTTCTTCCAGTCCCAGTTCTTTGGAGTCCCCTAATGCTGCAACCCTTTAATACAGTTCCTCATGTTGTGGTGACACCCAGCCATAAATGTATTTCATTGATATTTCATAACTGTAATTTTGCTACTGTCATGAATCATAATGCAAATATGTGACATACAGAATACCTGATATGCAACCTCAAACGAGTCACGACCCCACAGGTTGAGAATCACTGCTTTATAATGTTCTCATTCCTGTCAGGAGGGCTGCAAGGTGATATTCACATGTAGTAGCAGAGGGAGGTGATAGCTGGAATTCAAGAACATCTTATGATGCTTATGAGGAAGCCCATGGCGACAGAAAAGGGTGATTCTGGTTGCTTGGAAATCTAACTTCACACAAGTCATTGGCTGACATACTGTTGCTATTAAGAGGATTGATTTTTTTTTTTTTGCCAATTGTGGGGTGAAGGTTTCTTTAAATTCATCTTCCCTCTGCCTAAGTTGCTCTTGGGATAGTGCGAACAGATGACAGGGATATGGGTGACATTCAGGGGCTCTTCATATGGCAGCAAAAGCAGAATTCCTTTAAAATATTTATCAAGGAAGTCAGTAATCATTACATCACTTGGATTTCAGTACCTGCTTACTTCCAGACAACAGACAAGGTCAGTCATCAATAGTGGTCATTTGTGGCTTACTGTACACTCAAACAAGTACTCCATAGTCATAGAGGCTTTTAGCTACCCTGTCAAGGAGACAGTATTCATTAATTTGCTCAGGAGGAGAAATAAAAGGCTTAAACCAAGGCTAGGTGACTTGTGAAATTGTGTGGTGTTGTTTGTCCTCAGATGTACTCTGTACCAAGCCCCACAATTCTGTGTTGTAGCATCGGCATCTGTGAAGGGGATTCTCTCTATATAACTGCTTAGTTCTTCCTCTCTTGTATTAGTTACATTTCATTGCTGAGACAGAAATATCTGGGAAAAGCAGCTTTAAGAGAGAAGAATTTATTTTGGCTAACAGTTTGAGGAGCACAGTCTGTCACGGAAGGGAAGTCAAGGCAGGAACTTGAACATGCAGCTACAGCGTGTCTACAATCAGACAGAGAGAAATAGATGCATGCACCATCTCCTTGGCTTGAGCTGGCTTGAGGTTGACTTGACTTCTCATATACAGTTCAGAATCCTTTGACTAAGTAATGGGCTGTCTAGAGTGGGCTGTTTCGCCCACATCAATCAAGTCTATTAAGGCAGTCTCTTTACCCCAGACATGCCTCCTGGGCTACCCAATGTAGGTCATCCCTCTTTGAGACTCTCTCCCCAGATGTTTCTAAGTTGTGCCAAGTTGAAAATTAAAGCTAAGCATCACAGTTGACAAGTGCCTTGTTAGCAGAGTGGTGTGTGCATAGCCCAGGCCAAGCGGAGTTCCAGGTTGGTAAGTTGTTTCCTACACTTGCTTGCCTCAGAGACACTTTTAGGACACCGGAGGAGATAAGAAAAAGCACCAAGTTTGTGAGGCAGTGTAGTGGAAGGTTTGTTGCCTTAAAAAACCCAGTTATGTTATGTAAACATGTTGTTGTTTTTTTTTTTTTAAATTTAATCTCAGGTGTGGGATATGGGGCTGCTTTAGCTTGTCTACAGCATCTGACTCTTTGCCTCATGCAGGCTCTGAGAAGAACCTGATCTTTGCCAGCTGCAGAGTGTTTAATTTTGAGGTCTCTGGAGAGGTAGTAAATGACAGAGCCAGGAGAGAGACAAAGGAGGAGAGGTGGATGGGGGGGGGGAGAAGATTGGAGGCTCTGAGAAAGAAGGCTGCTGGTGCTCCCTGTGCTGCTCCTGGTTTCTGTTGATGTAGTGTTGTAGTAAGTATAAAAGAGTGTTGGGCTATATGTTTATTATTGGCCCTAAGATTATCACAGTGTTATTATCTAACCTGCTATCACAAACTATAAGACACAGACAACTGTTATATTTTATAATTGTCTTATTTACCTTGGGCCCAGCAGATATTTCACCTATGCTTGCTCAATGACATCACCATTCATCTTCCAGCTCCCATCCAATGTCATCCACCTTAATCCTCTTCATCTGGTCTACCTTCCATTTATAATTCCTTGGTACTTGCTTGTATTCTTCATCTGGGCCTTTTCACACTGTTATTGGAGTCCTTCCTCCCAGCCCAAGTGGTTTCTTCTCCTTGCTAACCCATTGTGGCATCCTCCTTCTTCCTCTCTTCCCATCTGTCTCCCTGTTACCCATGATTCTCTTGAACCTGAAGCCCAGGAACCCTGGCCATGCCTATCCCATTTGCCCTGCCCAGGTATAGGCTGTTTAATCAACCAATCAGGTATAATGGCTGAGGCAGGTTTATACAAGAATAGGTTCACACAAAGATAGGTTTATGTGAGAATGTGCTCTTCTGAGCAGGGACAAATCTTGGGAACCAGTAATTAACATTAGAATACAAAGCACCAGGCCAACCCCTAACAATGCAGTTGGATGAGAAGAAGTCAGAAATATCCTGAAACAAAGTTTGGACTTCCCCCCCCCCAAAACCAACAACCCTATCCAGCAGGAAGTAGCTAAAGAAAACTATGCCCCCTCTCTCTACTAACCTTTTTTCTCTTCTACCTGGTGTCGGGGTGTTGGAAGGGATTAAGATGGAGAAGGGAGAAAGAAATATAAAAAAAATACAAATAAAACAGATTTTAAAAAATGCGTGCCTGCAAGGAGGCATCTTCCACTGCCCCTGCAGACAAGAAGCAGACGAACACTGAACACTGGTGCTCAGCTCACTTTCTTCTTTTAATTCAGTGCAGGACCCCAGCCCATGGGGTGGAGTTCCCAACCTTTGAATTGGATAGTTCTTCCTTAGTTATTCCTCTCTGGAAACATCTTCATACACACCCATCACCTAGATGATTCTATATCTAGTCAAGTTGACTGTGGTCAAAATTCAATGGTGTTAAGAGATGGCTCAGCAGTTAAAAGCACTCACTGCTCTTCCAGGGGACCCAGGTCGGCTTCCCAGCACTCAGTTGGGTTACTCACGGTCATGGTCACCTGTAACTCCTCTAGTTGTAGGGAGTTGTTTCCTCCTCTGCTTTCTTAGGGCACCTGAACCAATGTGGTGCACACACATGCTCATACACATAACAAAATGAGTAAATAATTCTAGAAACTGAACAGAAACAAAAGCCCTCTCACATCAAGGAGCTACAAGTGTGAACAAGTTCAGAGCGGCCTGGAAGGGGCTCAGGCGTCTTGTGTGAGCCTTTGGTTTAGAAACACTCGTCAGCCGAACCAGGTAGTTCCTTTCCCAGGGTGCAGTGGAGGGGTGCTCTGTGATAAGGCTGGGCTTTTGCTTCCTGATTGTCCCTGGTTTTGAATTTAGTTTTGTGGTGCATTATCAAATGAAACTCCCTCCCTTTTTCCTTTCCCTCCCTCCCTTCGTCATTCCTTTACTTTCTTAACATGGTCTGTTTTCTGGATTTCCTGTATGTGTGCAGTAGCAGCAGTTATCAATAGTGTGTGTGTGTGTTGTGTGTGCAGCAATCGAAGAAGATACAAAGTGAATCCTCAACAGCTAGAAAAAGAGAAAGGCTTGCCAGTAGGGCTGTGTGGACTGCAAACACATGCTAAACTGAAGAGATCATAAGGAACCCACTGTTTAAGCATCCAAGCTTAGCCTTTCGATCTGCAGGCCCACAGGACTTAAGCTCTTCATTGGAATTTCCATCAGAGATACTGGCACAGGCTTGCTTAAACCACCTCCCCAGGGATTAATAAAGCTTCTAGTCAGTAAACGTGTCACAGAGACCACCTTGGATTTCAGCATCTATGTAGGAGGCAGCTGGCTGCTGGCTTCGAATAAGAAGCCAAAAGAATCATTCATTTGCTGGAATGTTTGCTTTCTCACTAGAACTTCGTACCATGTGACATATTCATTTTAATGTGGAGTTGTATGTTTTCTATTTTTTTTTTAATTTTGGCTTTTTCTCCTTCTATGCCTTCCATATTACTTTTTCTCCCCTCCATCCTCCCCTCCTGCTCTCTCTTTCTTTCTTGAGTTCACACTGTATCTAAGGCTGGCCTTGACCTACTATGTTTCTCAGGAGGCCTCAAACTTTCAGTGATTCTCCTGCCCCAGCCTTCCAAGTGCTAAGATTACAGGCATATATAGTCACACCCACTTAGAATAAATTTTTATGTCCAGTAATTTATGCATCATGACTGGGTGTCTGTTGACTGCTTTGGTGTCAGACACCAGAGGTATGTCCATATGTGTCTGTAATTGTTTACCAGTTACATAGCCTGCAGTATTGGGGTTATTATACCCATTGCAGAGATGAGGAAGCTGAGTTGCAAAGGGATTAAGAAAAATACCCAAAAGGGCGCCTCAGAGCTGGGGCCTCCCTCTAAACCTGTGTCTGTTCTCCTTGTCTACTGATAGCCTGGTAATGAGTGCTCTGGCTGGCTGCTACAGCCTTCCTGCCCAGAGTGACATTTGTGTGCTTATGTTTCTAATGAGAATGCCTGCAAGTGAAGGAAGAGCCTTCCTGGACTCTATGGGTTGTTGTTATCTTAGCTACTCAGTGTGTGTGCTTGGCGGCAGTGCCATGGCAGCAGATTAAATCTAATGTGGTGGCCGTCTAGAATGGAGAAAGATCTGGGAAAAAAAAAGATCACATGAAGGTAGGCACTTGGCTCTATAATTTAGCCAACTTAGGTGTCATTATTATCTCTTACAAAGTTTTTAATTGAAATTCAACCAAGAAAAATGAACATTTCTGTGTTGAAAGAGGAAAGAATCAAATTTTGTAGTATCTGAGATGACCATTTATTCTGAGCTAAGCAGAGTTATTTGTCTCTAGGTCCATTCTTTTGAAAGGTGTATTTTACATGTCTATCTATCTATCTATCTATCTATCTATCTATCTATCTATCTATCTATCATCTATCTATCATCTATCTAATCATCTCTCATTTATCTATGTAACATCTGTCTGTCATGCATCTATTCATCCTCTATGCATCTATTCATCTATTCACCTGTGTGTGTGTGTGTGTGTGTGTGTGTGTGTGTGTGTCAGTAATCTATCAATCCATTTTATCAAGCCAGTCTACATTCCAGCATGAGGGAGGGAGGCATGAGTTCTTACCTGCAGCTGAAGACCTATTGATACATGGTGGCTGCTTGGAAAGGGAGAGTCAGTTTTCTTTTTTTTTTTTTTCAATGCAGTTTATTCAGGAACCTTGAACAATCATCTGACCCTGGGGAAAGCCAGCCCACAGCTTAAATAGCCTCTGGGTAGCCAACCCCAGCGTGCCACGTGGGCAATGCAGATAGGTCCACATACACGGAAGCAAGCCAGATCTTCGGCCTTAGCCAAATGTGGAATTGTTCGTGACAGAGAGCACTCACCATCGGGAAGGTGGAAGGCGGAAACCAGCTCCATCTTTAAGGCACAGCATTCCGCAGCTCTCTACAGTTCCCCCTTTTTGTTTTAGACGCATCAGGCAAGAGTAGAGGTCTGATCTCTGATATTAGAAATAAATTGGGACTTTGTACTGATGTTCATTTAAGTGTCATCCACCCAAAGAGCATCAGACCCGTCAGATACCTTTTTCTCAGAGGCGGGACCTGGGGCATCAACCCGCATGCAATCAGACATGCTCTTCTCTGGGTCCAAAGCGGCTGACCCTGAGTCCAGTGCTTAGCCTCGCATCCTGAGCATAACATTTTAGCTTTTTATGGTAGCCAACCATGCTTGGGGAGACTGTCCTGCTTCAATGGCTGTAAAGGTCTGAATGGTCATGGCTGCATTATGCTGTTGTGAGACTCTAATCTTGCATATATACCACAGGCAAACCAAGGAGACCAACACCAGAAGGCCTGCTAACGCTCCCATGCCCGCCCATTCCTTCAGATGATTCATGGCTGCAACAATCCATGGTGATAATCCTGTGGCTAGTCCTGCGTCCACTCTGGTAGAATTTACCGTGACAATGGCCACTCACAGCTGCTACATCGTAGTATCAAATTCTCCAGTCCAATTACCTAAAATATAGCTAGACAATTGTTTAGACAGATTTGCAGCACGGGAAAAATTCTCATATTGTATGCTAGTGACACAAAATCCAGCATACTTCCATTGACAGCCAAGTTGAGTGATGTGCCATAGGGTATCAATTTGCTCCTGCACGAGGTCAATCCTCTGATTGAACACCATCAAGCCTCCTTTTAGTTGAGCATTAATTCCTTTTTGTACATCTAAGGCATGAGCTACATTGGCTAAAAGATTATTCAGGGTCTGAGCAGTCTGCACAGTAGAGTCAGTTTTCTTTAAGGATATAGACTTTGGTAGGTCAGCCATTCTCTAGGGGATGGCCTCATACTCTTGTGCATATAAGCAGCTCTCTCTCTTTTTCTTCTTCTTCTTCTTCTTCTTCTTCTTCTTCTTCTTCTTCTTCTTCTTCTTCTTCTTCTTCTTCTTCTTCCCTTCTTCTCCTCTCTCTCTCTAATTGTATGTGTATGAGTTTATATGCATGTGAGTGTGTAGTGTATGTGCATGTGTATATGACAGTCCATGCTCTGTGTGTATGGAGAATAGAGGCCAGAGGAGAAGCTGCCTGTTCTATATCACTCTCCATCTTAGACCTTTGAGACAGGGCCTCCCAGTGAACTTGGACCTAGGCTGGTGACAAGCAAGCCCCAGCCACCCTCCAGTTCCCACCTTCCACAGAAATATGTATAAACATGCTAGATGTTTTATGGGGACTGGGGATTTGAACTCACTTGTGTCTGTGCTTAGACAACACACTCACCAGCTGAGCCAAATTTCCTGATAATTTTGTGTATTTTTCTTGTGTGGGATCCTGCTATTAAAGTCGAAGTCTGACATTTCCGGATAGCTCTGAGCTCAGTATAAAATAACAAACTACCTTTCTCAGCTGGCTTCCCTCTCTGCCTGATCTGGGGAACTCCAGATCTTCTAAGAAGAGTCATGTAGCCCTCAGGGAAATTACAAGCTCAACCCTTTCCTGATTCATAGAAACACCCACCCTATGCTGATGAGATGTCTTGGTGTCCTCTGCTTTCAACCAATGACCTTTAACTGTTCCTGAGTTCTTCCCCCACCCCAAGGATAATTAAGTACTGCTCTCTCTCTCTCTTATGATAGGGTTGTACTGTAATATGTAAATGACGTGTCCCTGGCACTTCTAGCCCCAGTAAATCAAACACATTCCCCCTCAAAACCCCTCCCACTACCCAATATTTATAATGTGCCTGATTCATGAAATAAGTGCTCTCCCACTCCATTCCTCCACCACGGCTGCCAGAGATTTGTCATTTATTCTTGGGAAGGAAGGGCTCCCATCTACCCTGGAAATTCACTGCTGAACTCCCAGGGTTTGATTTCTGGCTAGGCCACCAGAGCTGCTTCAGTCACCACTGGAGTCTCGCCAGATCTGTGTTTTAGCTTCAAGTCGACATGGGCTTTCGCCTGTGCCCTTGCCATTACAGCAGCTTGACCAAAGGGCTGTAACACTGCAGTGTCATCACAGCTCTTAGAACTCCTAGGTTCCCACTGCTGTCTGATTCCTGCAATTTCATATGAGAGCTAAGTGTAACACCTGATAGAGAACTCCTTCCTGCCTCCCCGGCTTAGACCAGGAGCCTTGTCCAGCACAAGGGCCTCATCCTGAGATCTCTAGCTGTTCCTGAGAGAGACAGAGGCTTTGATCTCAAGGTTCCTCAGTTTCTGTCTAGAAGCCGACAGCCATGGCCTGGGACAACCCAGACTACTGCTGGACACAGAACAACAGTCTTGGAGGTCAACTTCAGCCCCAAATCTTCTGTTAAACATATCAATTTTTCAAGTTGAAAAAAAAGAGAGGGAGAGATAGTCTGATAGTCTTAAGATTTGAGCATCCTTAGATTTTGGCGTCTATGGGAGGATTCTGGAACCAATCCCCTGTAGAGAGAGCAATAAGGCCATATGTTAGATATTGTGAATGCTTTTTACACTTGTGGCATATTTGAATAGACATACTTAGCTAATGAGTATTTACATGTAATATAGATGTCGTCTCTCAAGATGTAAATGGTTTGTTGTTCTTTTGTAAAACTCTGTGAAGAGGTGCCTTGAGCATGCTGTGTCAGAAACAAACATCTGAATCTTTCCAGAGGGTCAGAATTTATTTCCTAACAAAAGGAAGGGCACTAACTGTCTCTCATGACAGTATCTCCTCTCCTGCCAGGGTTTCAGAGTTGGATCAAGGTTATGGTAGGGAAAGCTGACATGCCAGCCAGTTACAGTCTATGTGTTTTCTGTCAAGAGAAAACTCTACAGTATTTTTTTCCATTTCAACATTCTGGGGTTATAGGGGTGGGGAGTGACTCATGGGCTGGAGAGATGGCTCGTGGGTAAGAGTGCTTGTTGTGAAAACATGAGGGCTTGAGTTCAGATTCCAGTACCCATGTGAAAGACAAATATAGCTGCTTGTACACCCGAGACCCAGTGGTGTGGGGAGTGGAGACAGGAGGATTGCTGGAGCTTTTTGGCTTTGAGTCGAGCTCTGGTTCACTGGGAAACCCTGCTTCAAGGGGAGAAGGCAGAGAATGATAAAGCAGGACACCTGAGGCCCTCTTTCAGTTTCCACATGCGCACACGGACGTGTGCGCACCCACGTCTACACATGTACAACACCCCCTTCTCTCTCACCTTAAAACTAACTTTATTACCAAAAATTTCAACATCGTGCCTGCTCTTCCCTGTTATTACTAGGGAAGGAATTTCCAAAAGTTAAGTATCAGCAGCTTGCACCAATCCCTCTCAATTCAGGGAATTCCCTGGCTGATCACCTATGTTTAGCACAGCTCATCCCATCCACACTAGCCCGTTCCACAGCTCAGTCCCCCGCTTAAATGAGGACCACTGCTCAGGGTCTGTGGAGGCTGAAAATTTATCCTCATCTACTCAAACATGGAAATGCAGACACTTGGATGGATATTTCATGGCTTTCTAGTGGTAGCTCAAACCTTTCAGTGTAGACTGGACAACACTTCATGACTTTTTCACCTGTGCATGGGGAAAATAAGAAACTCAAGCGAGACAGAGTCATACCTTCAAATACTACCAAAGGTCTTTAGATAAACTCCAGCATGTTAGAAGCAGAGTAGCATGCACCCACGTACATATACACACATATACATATTATATATGATGATACATATGATATATTAACACACATGTATATATTTACATAAACATAAATATGTAACATATAAAACACATACCATAGCTCTAACACATATATATCAACATAAACATAAAAGCATATGTAATAACATGTAAAATATGTAAGTATATATACAAATATATGTGTGTATATAAATATATGTATATAAATATATGTGTGTATATATATATATATATCCATTACGCATACATACATGACAGTAGATTTCAGACACTCACATCTAGTTTTAACCACTTGGTATGTTAATAAGTAGGAATAGGGTGGGGAAAATTTCTTAGCTATCTCTTCTGTAGTTTTCTGGTCACTAATATATAGAACAAATTTTATGCTAACATATTATAGAACAGGAGGTAGGATGAGGTAAATAAATGCATATGGATGCTACCTGTATGTGTGCACAGCTAACATTAATTTATGCAGGTGAAGGAAAGGCCTGGAGAAGGAAGGTGACTTCCCCGAGTTACACAGCAAAGGCAGAGTCAGTTTAACGCCACCCACAGGGGAGTCCACTTTGTGGACTAAGGTGTATCTTTGTGGAACTGATGAAGGCAAAGGCTTCAACAAGGATATTGAAAATAACGCTTTTGGGGATGACTAAAGTTAAGTAATGTCATAAGGGGCTGGTCCTTTATGTTGCAAAAATTCCTTCTCCATGGGGAGATGTAAATCATATCTACTTCTGATAACAAACCAAGGTATGATTCTATCAAAGTCTACCCTGGGGAACCTGTTAGTTCATTGGGCTTCTTTACAGAGCAAGGGTGAGAAGTCATTATGAGGATGGTGACCAGAAAATATCCTCTCTCTAATATCCTCACCTGGGGTGCATGACGGCTTCCGCATAGCTGCACAGATGGAACCTCTTCCGTTAACTTCCCCCAACCTATGGACTCTAACACCTCCCAGACCACATCCTTGTGCAGTTAGGGTAGAACTGCATACAAATGGCCAGGAGGTGTGACTAGATGCTCAAGTGAGCGTCCAATGAACCTTTTCCTTCTATGAGGAATGTCTATAGTCTAGTGGTCTGGTGTGATGGACCCCTGAAAAGCAGGCATGACTAAGTTGATAGAGATGGTGACATTTTTGTTCAGAGGCCATGTTCTGCACCACTGATGCAGTGGGATTGGTGCCCGTATGAGAAAGTGATAACATACAGGTTGACCTTTGACTTGGCAGCTCCAGATCTGTGAACAATCAGCTTCTGTCAGGTAGGCTATTGGGTTGGGTCTGTGGTAGTCTGTTAGGGACGTCAGTTGACGGATGCAGTTGTCAGTTTCTTTCTTTTTCCTATGCTCATATTTTAAACTTTACATCTGTGTGTGTGTACATGCACATGTGTGCCTTGAGTGCATATGTGCGTGCACACAGGTGGTAGTGCACTTGTGGAGATCAGAGGGTAGCTTTGAGAGTCCGTTCTGTTCTTCCAACATGTGTGTCCTGGGAATGGAGCTCAGGTCATTGTGCCCACTGAGCCATTTCGGCAGCCCCTTTCTGTGTTCATTTTGTATGTTGTTCATGTCAAGACTGCTTCTATTTCCACCATTGTTGGCTTCATTTTATTTTTGAATAAGTACAACATTACCATGTTCAGAGTAAAATCCACACAAACACTCTTCTTGAAGAAGTATCCATCCCTTTCACTTCCCCGCACAGCCTGCTAATCCATCTTCTGTACATGAGCAATTGTGTTCATTTCTGCTTTATCCTCCTGAGTTATTCCTTTTGCAGAAAGTAGGAAATACATCTGTAACTGTGATTCTATGTACTCCTCTTTCTCCTATCAAAAGTAGCTTTATAAATTCTATTTTACATTTTGCTCTTCCAGCTTGGCAATATATCCTTAGAATTACCCCATATCACTTCATAGAAAGTATTAGCATTCTAACTTACAAATGCTTGCTTGGAAAAAAATACCTTGGATGAAAGAATATTGAATGTGACTATTGAAATATCACAGAATTGCAGGATGCAGCTAAAGCCGTGCTTAGGAAAGTTAAAACTTCATACGCTCATCTTAGAAGAGAAGAAAAATGGGGCTGGGAGATGGCTCACACAACACACGTGTGGGAACAGTTGGACCTCTATATACATGTGAGAGGCAGGTGGGTGTGAGGGATGAGCTGTCCTGTAATTCCAGTCCGTGCTTGGGAAGTAGACGCAGATGGAGTAGGAAAGCTGGTTAGCTGAATTGGTGTGCTCTAGGCTCAAGTAAGAGATCCTGTCTCAAGATCTATGTTGGAGAGTCATTGAAGAAGAAACCTGAGTACTTATTGAAACGTACTCTCACATGTGTGCCCAAACATATGTGAGCATAAACATGCACACACACAACACATACACACACAGGCACACTCACACACACACTCATACACTACTTCAGTATGCATCTGGAAAATGAGCACATTGGGCTGACAAGAAGGCTCAGAAGTTAAGAGCATCTGCTACTTTTGCTGAGGATCCGAGTTTTGTTTCCCGGGCTCACACTGGGTGCTCACAACTGACTATATGTAACTCTAGTTCTAGGGAATCCCACTCCCCACTCTCCTTTCTGCAGACAACCACATACATGCACATACACACAGAGAGACATATACACAAAAATAAAAGATACAGGTCACATGCCAATAATGATATACAATAGAGGCCCAAACATGGTCCTATATTCCTGTAATTCTGCTGCTTAGGTGGCTGGAGTGAGCAGGAGGATTGAGAAGTCAAAACTAGTCTGGAATACATAGTAAGACTCTGTCATAACTCCCTATTAACAATTACAAAAGAAAGTAAATGGGCTAGAGAGAGGGCCCGTGGCTAAGAGGGCTTGGTGCTCTTGCAGAGGACCTGAGCTCATTGCCTAGCATTCATGTCAGGTGGCTCACAACAACTCCAAAACTCTGTAACTCCAGCTCCAGGGGGATCTGATGCCCCCTTTTGGCCTTTAAGGGCAGCTGCACTCTTGCGCACATACCCACACATAGACACATAATTAAAACTAATAAAAAACAAATCTTTACAAAAAGAAAGACATCAATACTAAAGTAGATTCTGGAAGTATTAGATAAAAAACAAACAAACAAACAAAAAAAACCCCACAACTCTAAAAACCTTAAAAGTCTAGTTTTGTGGAATTTGAAATTTGTTTGTGTTCTTATTAAACTCACATGAAAAAGCAAAAGAGCCAAGAACAAGTACATTTCGAAGAAGAACAAAGTGAAGCATTTTATACTGGGAGGTACAAACATCTCCCGTACATCTGCAATTGATACACTGTGGTGTTGGTACAAGGCAAAAGAGGAGATAGAGAGGGGAAGAGAGATAGGCACACACACACAGAGGGGGAAAGACAGAAGGAGAGAGGATAGAGAAAGAAAGGGAGAGGAGAGAATGAGGGTAGAAAAGAAAGAGGGGAGAGGGAGAGAGAGAAAGAGCCTGTGTATAAGTGGCGCTATGGCTTAGGTTTCTAATAATGCATGTCCCCATTTAGGCACACATATCAAGGCTCAAGCACCCAGCACAATGGTGTTTAAAGACGGTGGGATGCTCCACCCTCAACACGTGCTTCCTCTGAGGCTGGGTTAGCTCTACTGGAGCCAGATGAGCTCTGCCGAGAGTGTAGTTACAGAGCACCCCTTTCCTCTCCAGTGTTTTTCTTTGTTGTCTTCCTGCTTTTTAGCTTTTACTTAGATAGACCTCTGTGTGTACACACATGTATGTATATATAGACATATATGAATATATATATATATATAGTATACTACATGGTAAGTGATAAGAAAAGAGACATCCAACGGGAAAATCAAGGCTAGCACAGATGTCAAGGAGATGAGGAAAAGATAGTCATTAAAACACTGTTTAAAATGCCATAATGACATCTAATAGCTTGTGTATTAATCTTAATTTTTAAAAATATTAAGGGACACAAAAAGAAAGTCACAAACTAATATCACTTAGCAGGTGGTGTGGCTCAGTGGTAGAGCACCTGCATAGCATGTGAAAGTCTCTGGGTTTCCTCCCTATCACAACAAAGAATAAATTAATAAATAGTTTTTAAATGAAGAGAGCTAAGTCTTGGTACATTGGTGAGAATCATCTTTCTCAGGCCAGACAGGGTTTGCGCTCTTGTCAACCATGTTCTTTAACCAGTTTCTGTAGCTCAGGTCTCTGCCTCAGGCTGGCCTTGAACTCAGTATGTAGCCTTGGTTGCCCTTGAATCTCCATGTTCTTGGCTCTACCTCCTAAGTGCTGGGATTGCAGAAGCAACACAGGCCCGTCTCATTAGATTGCCTTTCCCAAGGGCACACAGGCAGGACAGAAAGGAAAGTGTGATAAATTACTTGCTTTCCTCTTCTGGCTAGCGATGTTATCATTTTTTTTTTTTTTTTAAAGAAAGCTCTTTAGGGATGAAACCATCAGATAAATGTATGTGTACTTCTTAGAAAATTTACATGCTCTGGGGGCTGAGATGTTTCAGGGAACCACATAGCCTGATATCCAGGGTCTAGATCAAGAGCAACTGCCTGGACAGGAGAGCGGGGCAGGTGCAGGGACTTGTGTCATCTCAGAGAAGTGGCGGCAGCCTCATGCTCGGAGGTGGCTTGCTTAGCATACTGTGATTAGAGCCCCTGCAGCAGGCACGGTGGCCCCTCAGTGTTCTGTGGGCAGCATGGTGATGATGATGGGGTTAGAGCCCCGGCCTGTCCCCACAGCAGCTGGAGCGGCGTGCCTGCACCATGCTCCTGCCTGTAAGGAAGGCTCAGTCCTCAGAGGACAGTGTGACAGAAGAGGGGCCTCTGGGCTGAAGCAGGGTGAGGGGCTGTGTGCTCAGCCCTGCTGTCCTGACAGCCTCATTTAGCCCTTGACAGGCTTGTCCATCAGCATGGAGCAGCTGAGGGAGACTGTTTGAGGAAGTTGTTTCCACCTGTAGACGGAACAGGCTATGGTTGCAGTCAGGGCTCTCAGCCCAGAGCTGAGAAAAGACCATGGACTTAGATGTCCCTCCTTACCCAGAATAAAAGTAGATAAACCTAATGTGCAAGTGTGTGTGTGTGTGTGTGTGTGTGTTTACCCCTATGCATGCAGGTGTGCAAGTGTGAATGTGAAAGCTAGTTGGGGTATTTTCCTCCATCATTCTCTGCATTACTTTTTGAGACAGGGTCTCTCACTAAACCTGGAACCACTGATTTAGTGAGCAGCTGGCTAGCAAAACCCCAGGAATCTACCTGTCTCTCCATCCCCAGTGCTAGGATTTCAGGTGTGTACTGCTCTTCAGAGTTTTGCATGGTTTCCAGGGGTAGAACTCAGTCTCAGACTCTGCTTGCCCAGCGAACCCTTTACTGACTGAACCACCTCTCTGTTCCCAGGATATTTATTTTAATTAATTAGTAATTAATTTTGGGTTTCCAAGACAGGGTTTCTTTGTGTAGCCCGGGCTGTCCTGGACTTACTTTGTAGACTCACTCTGTGGCCTCAAGCTCACAGAGATCCGCTGCCTCTGCCTCCTGTAGTGCTGGATTACAGGCATGCACCACCACACCTGTCAGGATATTTTAAACATAGTTTAAATAGTGAGGTTTGCAGATCAGCCAAACCCTCTATTCTGGCTGTAATTGTACTGCCACAGTCATGTCAGGCCAGGTATAGTGGCCTGAACCCCACACTTGGGGCCTAAATAAAGATGGCCAAGAGTTTAAGGCTATCCCCAACTGCATAGTGAGACTGTGTCTGAAAAATGACAAAAAACTACCCAGATTTTCACTAGTCAAAAAGTCTATTAGTAATGAGGCAAGACTCCCACATGACCTTGTCTCCAGGAGGGAGGACAGAGGTACACAGACACACAGAAGTGGGGTGACTCGATGATGGCGTCTAGCTACTCTTCTCTTGAGTATGCAGCCTGATATTCTTGGAATGCACTCGCTCTATGGATTGAGGAAGAGTCAAATGATTCTCGCCTTTACCAAACTTGTCATATCCAAGCCTCGGTTATTTCTTAACATTATGTATAGTCAGTTGGAGGAAAGAATTACTGCTAATGTCTAAAATGTCAGAATAGATTTCCAGGTACCTGGAAGGTGTAGGATGAGACACAGACATCATCAATTACTTTCTTGATTCAAAAATGAAGAAGAAATGAAGATCAAATAAAAATATGATCTTTATCCAAGGCTTGGAGTAGCTGGAGATATGTCTCTCAGCAGCTCAGTCCCTAGGAAAGTGGGACCAACTATCCTGTGGACTCCATTCTGACCAGCAAATACGAGCACAGCATAGTTAGGGGCAGTGAAGCCTCTTATTTCATCTGGACGGAATGCCAGCAGTAAGTTCAGTTGGACCCAGGAGTACAGAGAAAGAAGGTCAGTTGGGGAAAGACGGGGCGATATGATGGGGGAACAAATACGAGGCAAGGTACTAATAACACATGTCATATGGTGTGACATATAAGAAACCTATATTGTGCATGCTGAGAAAATTAACTGGAGTTGGAGACATGGCTGAAGGGCCCGAGTGAGGTTTCCAGCATGCACGACTGGGTTGCTCACAGGCACCTGTAAGTCTCATTAGATTTCAAGCCTTTGTCAGGTCTTTGTCAAGTCCTCTGACACTTGAACTCATGTACACATGAACACACACACACACACACACACACACAAACACACAAACATACACTTCTTTTTAAATTTTAAATATATTCATATGTAAATGAAGCAGTGGGGTCAAAATTTCATTACAAACTATAGAGTAGGGGGCACATGCTTCCTGCCCCCTTTACACGTTTCTTCCTATGTCTCTAGAGCATTTTACATCAACATTTCAGACGATCTTTTAGAAGGCTGTCATAGGGACTGGATTGGCCACACAAGTGTGAGGACATGAGTTTGAATCCCCGGAATGCATGTAAAGCTGGAGATGGTGGCTCCATGCTTTGCATGGTCAGTAAAACCAGCATTTCTATGGGGAGGTGACAGGTGGAGGTAGGAGAAACCTTGGCAGCTTGTGGCTAGCTGATCTAGCAAAAGCAGAGGGGCATGTGGGACTCTGTCTCAAACAAGGTGAAAGACAATGATGGATACCCAAGGTTGTTTTTGTCTGTCTGTCTGTCTGTCTCACACACAGAGACAGGGAGTCTGTGTGTGTGTGTGTGTATGTAAGAGAGAGAGAGCAGGGTAAGATTAAATAGAATGCTGTCATCTGCTGTCCAGGTTTTGGGTAACAGTAAAAGCATTTTTTTTTTTTTCAGGAAGGGATGGTTGGAAGCCCTGTTCTTTATTGACTTACATTAGCAAACTGTAACTCCCTATCTCTCTTCTGCCCTTGATATCATCGTGGTGACTGTCTGTGTCATAGGTTAGTCTGCACAGAATTGGTGCCAAGCCCTAAATACCCAGAAGCGGAGTGTTGATGTGCGTGGAGCAGACAGTTGGGAACCACAGTCTATAGGACTCCATCCTTTTTTCTCCCACCCTCCCTGTGGAGAAGGAGGGTCCTCCATTGCCTCTCCGAAGGGTCCCAAGCATGAATCATGTCTGCTTTCAAAGTATTTTTAAGATCCATGAATACCGCATGAGCTGGAGGCAGGATCGTTACGAACTGTGGGTGAAGTGGATGGGATTTTAAAATTAAATAGCAGCATTGTGTTATTTTTCATCGAGATTCAGAGCAGCAGACCTTCCTAGCAGAAGAAACTTACATAATTTGATTCTCTCACTTAACCAGAACTGATCACTGTGGGGATAGAAATTAATTTCGAGAAAAACAGCTGCCAGTTTTGCCTCTGTGCCAGCCTCTCTCCAAGCTTTGCAAATGTGGTCAGAATGAAACATGGCAGCCTCCTCCGGGTGACTTGTTTATCCACTAGGACTCTCCCTAAATTTCGCTCCAATCTCTAGCTTCCCTGGAGAATGGTCAGGCCACAATAAGTGTCTGCTGGGGTACTGACTCTCACTGTCACATCTGTCCACACCATCTTGAATGATTAAAGAGGTTGGGTGTGGTATGCATAATCTAAAGATGTGGAGCTGTGTGAAACCAAGCTGTAGCCAGATGTGTTGGTGTAGGCCTGTCATCTCGATTACACCAATACAGAGGAAAGAACACTGCAAATTCAGGACTAGCCTGAGTTACAGAATAAGTTTGAGAACAGGCTGGGAATCTTAGTAAGACCATATCTCAGAGTAAAAACGAACAAACAAACAATTAAAAAGAGGGCTGAAGGTGTAGCTGGGGGTTAAAATAGCTACTTAAATCTGCCAGTGAGGGACTGGGTATGGTTTAGTAGTTAGAGCACTGTCTAGAATCCTCCAGTGAGGGTCTGGGGATGTGGCTCAGTGGTAGAACACCTGCTTAGAATCCCCCAGTGAGGGGCTGGGGTGTAGATTAGTGGTAGAGCACCTGCCTAGAATCCCCCAGTGAAGGGCTAGGAGTGTGGCTCAGCAGTAGAATACTTGCCTAGACTCCTCCTGTGAGGGGCTGGAGGTATGGCCCAGTGGTAGAGCACCTTCAGATAGATAGATAAAGTGAAGTTCTGTCTGGCTGTCAATATGTCTGAATTCAATCTTTCAGACATCCTCTATGAGACAGAATGATTAAGGGGCTGGGCTTATGTCAGGAGACCTCATATCCTTACAAGGAAAGTGAATAGGAAGGCAGTACTCATGTTGGTGTAATTCTTTGTAGTTCTTTTGACAGATCGCCTGGCATTCAGCACAGTGACATTTGGAGTAGCTGAGTTGGCCTTAGGCTACCTGCCAGGATAAAAAGAGGTGATATGAGCTAGGACAGGGAGAATGCAGTTTGTGTCAGCTGGCACTTTATAACCTCTGCTTGTCCAGTGTTGGGGGTTGCAGGTAAAATGTTTAAACGGTCCTCAGCTGGTATCAGTGTCTTAGAAGGTTGTGGAACCTTTAGGAAGCGGAGCCTTGCTGGAAGAGATCTTTACTATGCACAGGCCTTGCAGTTTTGTAGCCTATCCTCTTCCCTGTATGGGCTCTGCTTCTGGCTGCAGACACAATGTGGCCAGCTACCTCATGTTTTACAACAGTTCTTTCCCACAAGGAACTGTATCCCTTCAAACTGTTAAGCCATGCAAACCCTTTCTTCAAGTTGCCCTTTTTAACCATTTACTTTTAAGTGTGATGTACTGTGTGTATGTCTGTAGGTACTTGTGGTAGAGCATCAGATACCTGGAGCTGGAGTTACAGGTGATTGTGAGCCAATGGATCTGGTTATTAGGAATTGAACTCAGGTTTTCTTCTAGAGCCATCTTACCAATGAGTCATCTCTTCAGCACCCACTTTCAGCTTCTTTTTTTTTTTTTTTTTTGGTGGTGCAGATAGACATGACTCAGATTCAACATGCAACCCATTCTTGCAGTGTGCTCTACTCCAGGCTTGCAAAAGGATTCAAAAACTAGGTTTTAAATTTTGACATTGCTACTGGGAAATAGATTCTAAGGTCCCACCTTTGGAGTATGAAGAAGCTCACTTGACTGGGACTGCCTCAACCCAACAACTGCAATGGAAGAGATGTAGTAGAATTTCTGAGGCATAACCACAGAGACCATAGAGTTTCCGACTTTTCTTGGGATGTTTGTTCTTATATCTGAATTGGTTACTGCTCTGGATATTGTGACCATAGACCCATCAAGAAACAACTTCAGGGTAGAAGAGTTTATTCTGAAAATTTGAAGGTCCATCATGGCAGAGAAGGCATGGCAGCAATAGCATGAGGCAGCTGGTCACATGGCACCCACAGTCAGGAAGCAGAGAGATGACTGCTGGTGCTCAGCTTGCTTTCTCTCTCTATTAAGTTCAGAACCCCAAAGCATGAAATGGTGCCACCCACATTCAGAGTCTCGAAATCCTCTTCTAGGCCTTCCCTTGATCTCATGTCCATGGTGATAAACCATTGCACACAAAAAGTCAGGGACAGTGACCCAGCCCAGCAGATAAAGGTGTTTACTCTGAGTCTAATGACCTTTGGTCCCCGGAGTCCACATAACAGAAAAAGAAAAAAGGCTTCTGCCACTTGTCTTCCCCCTGAATCTTGTAGCACCTTAGCTACCCCACATTCCCCCACACACACACACACACTAAATGTGAGAACCTCCTGCTGGGAAGATGGTGCATAAGTTCAGTCTAGTCAATAGCCTTCATCACACTTCATTCAACAGGGCATCCAGTCTCAATTCTGCACATACGCCATCTCAGACTTTGAGCACAGTCCAGCCTCGATATAAACTGTTGGTGCCATGGACGTCCTATGAAAGTTCCCAAGCAAAAACTTCTCACTAAATAGTCCCCAAACTCCTGACCCATAAAACCAGAGTTTAACACAATGGCTACTATAAACTGTACATTTAGGGATAACTTGTTAATCAGAGATTGTGAGCACAACAATTATGATGGTGAGTATTCCATCAGGGCAATAAAGCTCAGGGGAGGATGGAAGGTGTAAGCAAGCTGTCTCACAGAATAGGAGAATGCTCTGGAATCCACTTCTTCTGAGTTTGGTGCCCTGTGCTTACCCAACATGTAAGCTCTCATCTTCCCCCATCAAGGCGACTTCCTCATCTGTGATGTGGAGAGGCTGAGACATATCAGGTTGGGTTTTAGAGATGGAATCGACATCTTGTTTCTTTCTAGTATGAAACAAGCTAATTTTTTTTTTTTTTTTTTTTTTTTGTCTCATAATGCTCTTTCTCTGGGACAGAAAGGTTATTGATTGTCACGATTCTCTGGACTGCTTAATCGATACGCAGCAGTTAAAAGGAAACATGGTGACAGATGGGCGTCCCTTCCAGTGCTGTTCTACATGATGGTGGGCTGTGATAATTCGCCCGTCAGAAAGCAGCACTTTCTTAAGAAGCCAAATGTGAAGGCATTAGGGGATTTAGTGTCAAGATGAGTGGGTATGTGGTTGTCAGTTGACATTTTAAGCTTCTTTTATGAAAAGCAGAGGCATCCACTCCTCAGAGAGGACCCCAGTTCTTTCCTGATATTGTCAAAGGGAACAAGTGAAAGGTTTCAGATTCAGGCTCAGAATGAACTCTAAGTTGGATTGTCCTTGATATAAAAGATTTATTAGAGTGACAATAATGTTATAGATCAGTGATTTTCAACCTTCCTAATGCTGTGACCCTTTAATATAGTTCCTCATGTTGTGGTGACCCCAAACAATAAAATTATTTTTGATGCTATTTCATAACTGTAATTTTACTACTGTCATGAATCATAATGTAAACCTCCGATATGCAGGATATCTGATATGCAACTCCTGTGAAAGAGATTGAGAACCACTATTATAGATAGCCAGGCAGACATCAGCATGTTGAGGGCATTGAGAACTTTGGAATCATATAGATGAATGGTGGTTCCCATTTTTCCTTGTCACCTGTTACTGGAGCAGGAAGTTTAAGTATCTAGAAAAACAAGCTGCATCAGTTCTCAAAACCAAATTAATTTCGTTAAAACAAACAACCTCCTCCTTTGGGCCTTGCTTGTAACTTAACTTCTGTGGGTCTGTGGATTGTAACATGGTTATCCTCTACTTCATGGCTAAAAGGAACTTATAGGTAAGTATATATCAGGCATGTCTTTTTGGTTTTGGATGGAGAGAGGGAACTGGGTAGGAGAGGGGATGAGACAGAGAACAGGGGTAGGGATTAAAAGTGAGGGAGAGAAGGGGAGAGAGGACCAGATGAGAGAATGGAGATTGGAGGTGGGGGGCCATCTCTCAGACTTCCCAAAGACATGGCATAGAGGAGCCCCTAAGAAGTCTATGGGGATCACCCTAGCTGAGAGACTCCTAGAAACAGAGTATATGGAGCTTGAAGTGTCTACCTCCTGTAGTCAATCAGGACTTCTACTGAAGGGATAAGGACACACCAAGTCACCCACAAAATCTTAGACACATACAAGGCAATTCAATGAAGGCAATCCTTCACTGAGACTATGTGGTTCGAGGCTGTGTTAAGTTGACAGTTAAAGCTAACAATCATGACAGTCTGGGGATTCCCAGAAAGTAACCAAGGATTGTATACATATCAGGCCTCTAGCCTGATTCATTGCTACCTTAACAAAATATCTACATATGAAAGGAATATTGTCTTCATATTGGCCAGTGTTCATTGTACTGGGATTCTTGATTCCCAGCTGTTGGGAACCTTCAACCAGACCCTGAGGTGAGGGCCTCCTTTCTCATGACCTGTGATTTCTCTTTTTCCTTTGTGATCTTGGCTAAGGCATTTCTCTATGTTCCTCTGTAGCACTGAAGAGCTAAGGATAATATACAATGATCAAAAAGCCCTCTGCACACCTAAAACATCCAAGAGGAAGGAATACCCAAAGTCATCTTCTGTATCCATTAAGGCCAAGATTGGTTGCATGAAAAGCTCAACATAACAGTGTCTTGAGAATGCTCTTTCTCTCTAAGGTAAGTGAAATGCAAACATGGAAGCTTTTTTTAAGTCCTCAACTCCCAAGTTCTTTCTAGGTCAACTCTCTGCCACCTCTATGGCTTCTTTTCCTTTTTCTCTTGTTTCCAATATGGGAACCCGAGCCCCAGACATCACACCAACATTTCAAATAATGCAATGAACTCTGGTAACACATACACTCTCATGAAGTAAAAGGGAAAGAAAGGAAGCCAGGAGACAGAAAGCAGATTCTGCCACCAGGAAGTTAAGAGAGAGCCAAATATTTGTTGTTGAAGAGTTTGAGCAGTGGGCTACAGGCATGGAATTGAAAAGGGACTATGTGCTTTTAAATGTTTTCAAGAAGGCTGGATGATAGGTTAGGGGGCAATGTGCTTGGTGCACCACTTCTGTGCCCAGATCTTAAGGTCCCCAAAGACCGCCAGGAGCTGGACTACGTGTACAAGAGCAAAGAGCTTTATTTGGGCTTAAACTCAGTCTCTTCACCATCACCAACACAGTGGATGAGAGAGGAGAGGCCCGAGTAGCTACATGGCAGGGTTTTTATTTGGGGCTTGAGCAAGAACCCAGAATTCCCAGCTTAGCAGTTACATGATTGGATGACATTTAGTAAGGGAGGCTTGTTACAAGGTAATTGGCTAACATAACATTAAGCAAGCTATCTATAGACCTCAGGAATGTTAGGTCAATGGGCTGCCCAGCACAGATGCCCCACCCTGAGATAAGATACCTTCCCATTCTTGTGGTTACCTCCAGGCTATTTCTTGGGCAGGGAATTTTACAGTTTTCTTATTCCTGGAATTGGTGACCTATGGCCTAGTTCCTGGGACTGATGACTTTTGGGGGAGGGAGTCAGGCCTAGTCCTTTCACCACAAGCATGAGGACCTGAGTTTTGGTCAACAGCACCCCACATATAAACTGAGAGTGACAGTGTGCCCCAGAAACCCAGCACTCAGGTGGTAGAAGCAGGAAAATAAAGACTTGAAGGTCATTCTTATGTACTAGGGAGGCCATCTTGGATTGTATAAAACCTTGTTGAAAACAAACAAAATAAGAGAAGAGAAAGGAAGAAAAGAAAGGAAGGAAGGAAAAAAAAAGAGACAAATACTTCCAAGAGCAGATGTGAGATGGAGCTTGGAGGAAGGTTAGAAGCTCAATGGCAAATGTCATACAGAGGATGGAACTGTCAGAGCTCATTTACATATCATGGTACACATGTTCTGTTACCTTGTGTTAGGGTCCATGAATCGCCAAAGAAAGACCCCAGATTCAGATGGTATGCAAAAACAAAGATCATTTGTTCTGCAGAGAATTCCAGCATGCTGGGATCACCACCTTCACAAAATGGCAGTGACCCCGAGGGGAGCTCACAGGCCCCTTTTAAAGTCAGAAAAGGGGGGAATTCCTACTGTGGCCACATGACCTGGATTGGGACTGGCTGGCTCTTTGGAATTAAGTTCTCTCACCTGTATTGGTGGGGATAGACCACTCTTCTGTATTGACAAGTTTCTTTTCCTTCCTTCCCTACCTAGACTTGCTTCCAGCACCCCATGTAGTTAAGGATGACTTTGAATTTATGATGATATTCTTCCCTCCAATGCCCATTTCCAGGATTAGAGACTTGGGCCAGCATATCAGATTTTAACAGTGTCAAGATGGAATCCAGTGCTAGGTGCCTACCAGGCAAGCACTTTTTACAGCACTCAGTGAGTATGTTTTGACCTGCTTGGCCTCCCTTAATCTCCTGCTTCACTGAGATGCCTGGCTTGAAGAAGGTTGAAGAGCATCCCTGCCTTCAACACTGTGCCTGCCTCCAGGGCACCTCCAACTCAACCCTCAACAGGTAGGAAGACCATATGTAGAACAGGGTCCAAGAGCGCCAGTGTTGTGTATGCAAAATGAAAGATTAATTTCAAAATCTACATGTATTAACTATGTTGGGGTGAGAAGGCCTTTCACAGCATCACAGCTTCTGAGGAAAGCATCTCTCATCTGTGCCTGAGCTACACTCCCTGAATCTAGGGGGATGGTGAGAGATGACATCTGCAGCTGGGCTTGCTAAGAGTGGCTGAACAGATCCCCCAGATAGTTCCTTAATGGAGACTCGGGGGCCTGAAGTTGCAGGAGGAGGGCTCTTCAGTGACTGCATTCCTGTGAATGGGGAAGATGTCTCTTCTCCCAACACCCAGAACTTATTTGAATATACTGAAAATGTATCGGATTCTATGTAGATGAAAAGAAAAAAGTATTCTAGCTCAAGAAGTTTCCAGACTCAGTGCAGATAGGCAATTATAAGAGACTTCTACGGTATGTACCCTGGCAAGGGTTTGGGGGTACATCCTACTTTGCTTTCTGTTGTTGGGGTAAACTGTGACCAAAAGAAACTTCGGAAAGTAGGGTTTATTTCAGTTTACAGCTTACAACCTTATGGGAAGGGAAGGCAGGCTTTCCAGGTGGGACCCTGAAGCAGAGAGCATGGAGGAATGAGTCTTGTTGGCTAGCTCTGGCTCATGCTTATATATAGAGAGAGAGAAAGAGAAAGACAGAGAGGGAGAGAGAGAGGTTCAGTTAGCAGAGTACTTGGCATATATATATGTTCCTACACACATACACACACATACACACACATACACACACATACACACATGGCAACTACTTGACTGACTTATTTATAAAAGGTTTTATTTTCTATCTGGTGATATCAGGATCAACTTTGTCTTGCTGTTTTTCTGTATAGAGCATCCTTTCCAAACTGTTCCAATTGGTTGGGTCACTTCAGTTCTCACCATGGGTGCCCAGGTCCACTCATAACCTGTATAGCATCAATGGCAGCCTACCCGGAATGTTTATGCAGGCTCAGAGCTTTGAAGAACACTACTGATATTGCTAGGGTTAGTGGCCTTGGGACAAGCACCAGGGAGCAGGTTTTACAATAAAGGCTGTGCAGACAGCCTCCATGACAAATGCAGATGCAGTCTGGAAACGATGTTAAGCAGCTCCCAAGAACCTGCCCAGCACTTCAGAGCAATGGGTGCCAGGATATGGAAAACTCTGGAAGGTTTTTGAAAGAAGAATGAAGGGATACCCCTGGCTGTTTGATTGAGAGAGAAAGAGAAAAAGAGAGCAAACAACATCGAAGCCAAAGATACTTTAGGTTCTCTCCAAGACTGTGGTAACATTGCATGCATTCATGCATGCATGTGCATGGGAGTGCATGTGTACCTGTGTGTCAGAGAATCTGGGTATGTTAACAATCGAAGCAGTAATGAGGCTGAGTCAGGAGGATTGCCAGGAGTTGGATGCCAGCTGGAACCATACAATGTGCTCACGGCCAGTCTGTGTCAGAGTGAAACTCTGAAAACGGATTGGAGAAATGACTCAGTGGTTAAGAGCACTTGTTACTTTTGCAAAGGACCTGGGTTTGTTTCCCAGCACCCACAAAGTGGTTCACAGACACCTGTAACCACAATTCTGGGGGATTCCGGTCCCTCTTCTGAACCCTGCAGGTATAGCGTGCAGGTGGTACACATGTATATGCAGGTAGTATAATGTACATACGTGTGCAGGCAGGATAAATGTATGTATGCAAGCAAAGCACTCATGCATATTAAATAACCTAAAAACAACAGGATAGCAATAAAATTATGAAAACAACAAAGTAAAAACCACAAAGAAAGTGGAAAGGGACACAGTCTCACTGTGTATTAGGCTAAAGTTGTTTTCCTGTAGGTGGGTCAGACTCAGGAGACCATGTTTTGACTTTGAGCCCTTTTTGAGCTGATATCTGTATTTGTTAACTTTTTAATTGCTGTGAGAAAACAGCTGAGAAGAAACAACTTGAGGCTCAGAAGACACAGTCTGTGGAAGGCATGGAACACAAGGTGACTGGTTTTAGTGTATCAGGAGTCAGGAGCCTGAGGGAATAGGAAGTGGGGTGGGCTAGAATACCTTAAGGCTAACCCATGTTCTCCAGGAAGCCACCATCCCCTAAAATTCCACATTTCCCCCCAAATATCACCACCTGTAGGGGACTAAGTATCCAAACACACGAGTTGACTGGGGACGTTTCTCATTTAGCCTACAGAGCTCCTGCCTGTGCCCCTTCAGGCCTTTTCTGGTTTCTGTACTGAGACTACATTATATCTGTCCCTCTTAGCATAGCTACAAACCTGACACAGCTTAGAGTCATCATGCAAGAAGGGAGTCTCAGTTGAGGCGTTGCCCAGACCAGGCTGACCAGGCTCTGTCTGTGGGTGAGTGCCTTGATTGTCAATTGATGCCACTGTGGGAGGCACCATTTCCTGCAAGGCTGGAGAAATGGCTCAGCTGTTAGGAGTAAATACTGATATTTCAGGGAACCAAAGTTTCACTTCCTAGCATCCATGTCAGGCAGCTCACACATTTTACTTCAGATCTATGGGGATCTGATGGCCTCTTCTGGCCTCTAGAAGCACTGCACTCAAGTGATCATACCCATACACAAACATACACACCTAATAAAAATATGTTTTAAAAAGAGAGCTAGCAAAGCTTGAGCCAGAGCGTAAGCCAGAAAGCAGCATTCCTCCATCTTTTCTGCCTTCTGTTCCCACCCTGATTTCCCTCAGTGCTGACCTATACCTTGTAAGTTGAAGTGACCCCTTTCTGCCCTATGTTGCTTTTGGTCAGAGTAATTTATCACACCAATGGTGATGAAACTAGCCCAACATACATCTATTCACTTCTCTGATTACTTTAATCTCCTCAGCTGTGATCTGTCATTCCTTGGCCCTGTTTCTAGGTGACTCAGAACTGTTGGTATAATGTTCTTGTGGAATGTATAAAATTTAGCCTTGTTCATTCAAATGCTGATTTCTCTGCCCCACTATCTGGTTTCAATCTGGACATTGCATTGTGATGCTTATTTTAAGCATCACCTGTCTCGGGTTTGTGTAAATATACTTTGTTCTCTGTAATTGTCAATTAAACAACCAGCCAGTGCTGTGCAATAGAGAGAATAGGGTGAGGCATTTTGGTCCAAAGGGGAGGAGAAGGAAGTGAGTGAGGAGTAGAAGAGCTGAGATCAGCAGAACAGGACTTGGACCATGAGGAGAGATGAACCGGACCTAAGATATGACTAAAAGCAAATATAATGTGGGAAACCTGAATGGGAGGAAACTATGAGGGCTTGGAGGTTTAGGATGGAGTAACTATTGCCCAGCATTGTGCTCTAGGTTGATTAAATAAATCCTAGTCTCTGTGGTGATTTGGGTATACAGCTGGTTTAGGAATAACCACTGTTTAACTAAAAGATAAATCTATAATAAATATTAATAACTCACAACAAATGGAACCCAACTAATCTAAATATCTACACCCTTTAAATCATGCTTTACCATAATTTGATTGAGGGAATAAACTTCCAGTGTTACAATCCAAACTTCAAACCTAAAACCTCCCAGGTCAATTACTGTCTCTTTAAAAGAGACTCTTTTTCTTTTTAATTTTTTTTATATTAATTATAGTTTATTCACTTTGTATCCCAGCTGTAGACCCCTCCCTCATTCCCTCACAATCTCACCCTCCTTCCCTCATCTCCTCCCATACTTCTCTCCAAGTCTACTGAAAGGGGAGGTCCTCCTCCCCTTCCATCTGACCCTAACCTATCAGGTCTCATCAGGACTGGCTGCATTGTCTTCCTCTGTGGCCTGGTAAGGCTCCTCCCCACTGAGGATGAGGTGATCAAAAAGCAGGTCAATTAGTTCATGTCAGAGACAGTCCTAGTTCCCATTACTGGGCGACCCACTTGGAGACTGAGCTGCCATGGGCTACATCTGAGCAGAGGTTCTAGGTTATATCCATGAATGGTTCTTGGTTGGAGTATAAGTCTCAGAAAAAGACCCCTGTGCCCAGATTTTTGGTTCTGTTGCTCTAAGAGAGACTCTTAAATAGGCCCAGGAGCAAAAGACTGTGGGCAGGTCTAAAACTTAACATAACAAAACTGGCTACGAGGGGTATACAAGCATGACTTCCTTATACTGTGGCTGGCTCAGAGCAACAGCAGGAGCCATGGCTGGAAAGAAACGAACTGGAGGCGAACAGACCTTTAAACAGAGCTTGGCCTAAAACTACGTCTAAAATAAAAAATGCCATGGCAGAGGATGTTTTAATCCCTTTTGGTTTTGTTTTAGTTGTCATAGTCATGGATCTGGTTGCAATATGTTTAATGGTTATGTCTTTTCTCCATGCCTTCTCCAAGAAAATTCAAGGACAAAATGGGAAAAAGCCAAGGAATGGAATATTAAGTTACAGGCAATACAAAGGGCACTCTTCCTAATAAAAATTAGATTAAAAAAGGCTAAAATTCAGAGTTCTTTGGCTGCAAGATAGTTGTCAGCTCTTTCTGGTAGGGGTCTGCCAATTCACTGTAACAACAACTAAATTCCAAAAAATAACCAACTGGGCTTTGTTTGTTACAGTCTAAATTGGCACAACTGACCCAAAACTTAAAATTTTCTTGTCTCTTTGTTTGATTTTCATTTAAAACCTTTGAGTTCCAACAATATTAATTCAAGAAAAAAAATATTTGAACAAGTTGTCAAAGGCACATGCCTTTAAATCCCAACACGAAGTAAAAAGAAACAGGTAAATCTCTGAGTTCTGGGATCAGGCTAATTTACCTAATAAAAGCCAGGGTGGCAACTCCTGCTGTTTAGCCACCTGCAGAGATAGTTTAAGATTCAAGATGACAAAATTTTCCTCAAGGTTACCATGTAAGTTCTTTTTTTTCCCTTAATAATAGATGTTAAGTCCTTACTGGTCTAAAGATTGAATTCACATCAATTTTAGGTTTATGTAAAGAGAGATCATGTCACACTGCTTTGAAAAGGCCAGTCAATCTCAGAAAGTTGGGCTTCCACGGGAGAACTGGTACCAAAGGGCATTTTGGCTTAAGAAATATGTTCTGTTGGTCAATGTAAGGACTCAAAATTAGGCTGGGAGACAAACATGCAAACTGCATGCCTCCCATGTCAAAAAACTTAAATGCTGACTACATTAAGGTGTCACAGTGCTCTCAAAGCTGCTTATCCTTTCAAACGTGAGACATTTTCACAGGGACAAATGTTGGTCATGCCTGATGCAAAAAAGACACAGGAGGCTTACAGATGGCAAAGTACATCCAGCCTAGTTAAGTCCTAAAAACTAAAGAATTATAATCCATATGTTTAAAAGGTGAAACTGTCCTTTCCATATCAAAAAGGGGCAAGCCCAAAGAATAGCCACAACCAATGTAAAAATCCAGGTACAAGATGCCCAGGGTATGTTTAAATGCTAAAGGTAAAAGGGAGTTTATATAAAGTTTGACTATACAGGCATATGTAGAAAAAGAGTATAGGACAAAAATAGCTACAACATATATAAAAACCTAGGCCTAAACTTCTAAACAGGTACAAGATGCCTAGGGTATGCTTAAATTCTAAATTAAAAAGGAGTTTATATAAAGTTTACTTAAAACATGCCTTTTCTATTGCTCAAGGCAACCAGCTTGTCTCCCTAAAGGGAGGCCTTCTCTCGGGAGATACATACCAGCTTGGCTTAATACAACAGTCACCCAAGAGCCCAGAAAAGATATTTTAATCTTTACAACCTTGTTTTGATTTCAACATGATAATGATTGTGTGTTCAATAATAATGGTAACTTATATTGCTAATCTCTTTACATGGGAACAACTCTGAAACTGACTGAGACATAAAAAATGTCTAGCCAGAACTCCTACGATACATGGCCAATAAATCCTTGGCTATAATATCCTCAAAATTTATTATGCCATTCTTTTAATTGGCATAGATAAAATTGGCTTACAGTTTAGTTTCATCCTGCACGTCTCATACATTTATAATTTTAGAACTGTATAATGCTTGTGAGAAGTTATATGTTTGCAGAACCAAAGGACCAGACACTAGAGACCTTGGATCAAACCTGTTAGAAATTATCCTTCCAACATGCTGAGACATTGACATATCTGTGCCAGCATCTTGCATGTTCCAGCATTTTGCTTGTTCCTGCCTCAACTGCTTCAATTGTGACACACTGAATTATCTCCTCGGCCCATGTTTATCAGATTTACTTCTGATTTCCAGAAATGCAATTTCTGTTCTGATTAGAACAAAGATGACCTCAGTTCTTGAGGAAATGAGTTTTAAGATAGTCTTCAAATGTGCATAGATTTAAGACAGAAGGTAGTTCTTGCTGTCTAGGCTTCAAAGCGCCTCAGGTGCCGACAAAGTCCCCACAGCATACCTCAGTTCATTCATTCTGCAGTGACACCCCTGCACTCATGGAACTCCACAGTCAGCCCTTGAAATGTGAAGACTGTCTTTACTTCTGATTCTGCTCTTTTAATCTGTTCTGAAAGGATGAAACTAACCATATAAAATTGCCAGGTAGAAGTCTTTTCTATGAACTAGTCCGTGCCTCTCTCTGTGTGTGTACATGCACATACACACAAATGAGTACATGAATGTATAGCATGTCTAGGTGAACAACTATGGGTAAGGGAGAAACTGGCACGTACCATTGGTGGGGAGGGCAGAGTGAGCGAAGGTGGTGGGAAATGATGGGGCCTGGAAGGAAGGCCTACCTGTTTCTCATTACTCTGACTGAACACCTGGCAAAAGCATCTTCAAGGAGAAGCGTGTTTTGACTGACAGGGCCAGGAATCCAGCTCATCCCAGCAGGGAAGTCATGTCCCTTTCAGGGGCATGGTCAGGGTGGTCAGAACTTACTATGTGTCATCAGATAGGAATTAGAATGCTTGGGCCGAAGTGTGTTGGGGCTTAAGCCTTGAAGGCCTCTTTTAATAGGCAGATGGACCCTACCTCCTAAAGATTCTACAACCTCCCTATACCTCAGCACCATCAACTGAGGACCACGTACTCAAACACAGGAACCCATGGGGGTGGGGGGACCTTTCACATCCAAACCAGAACAGGTGAGCCAACGTTAAGAGCTTGGATCCCCATTTCATAGTAAGAGTTTTTACAACTCTTAAAGTATAGTTTTCACAGCCTCTACTGTGAAAGGGGACAGTTTAAATTTACCATTTTGTGTCAGTTCTTTAGGTCAGGCATTGACTCAGCACCGAGGCCCCCCTCCTCCCTTCCTCCACTGGCCAAGTAATCAGGGGAGTCCAATCTTCCAAGTCATCATGCCCTGTCTTTCTCTCTACGGCTTGTGTCTATGTTTTTCTCAATAAAAACCATGATTGGGTTCATCTCTACATTTTACATCCTGTTTATAGTACAGGAACATGACTTTGTCACATGCGGAAGTCATCAGGCAGACTTGTTTATTGGCAGTTTTCTACTCTACACCCCTAGTTTGGGTTGGGGAGGAGACTGGCTAGACTAGCAGAGTTTGGGCGGGGAGAGCCAACTTAGGCTACCAGCAGGAGCTCAGGACTTCCTCTCTATATATAGTTGGACCTATGAAGACTCAAGGAACTTTTATTTTGAAAATAAATCACAAGATTTTATATTTGTTCCAGTCAGGAATGATCGTTAGGTCACCCCCAGCCCCCACCTCCAACTGAGAAGCAGTCTACCATGTGATGTAGAAGGACTCTTAGATTTTTTTGCACAGTCCCTACTAAACCATATCCTTGCTCTCCTGTTCACAACCTCACACTTGCAGATGCAGTGAGTATTTTCTTGATCACCTCATGGGGAGTGTGAAGAGCCAAGAGGCTCTTAGCAACAACTCTCCCCCATGAATGTTGGGAAACATTATTTATGATTCAGAGCATGCAGCGTGTATTAGGAGCTAATTTCTAAATTTAGAGATGATTCATATGATTTGGAATGACTCAGTTTTAAGTCACATTAAAAAAACACAGCAGGTGGCCTTCAGTATTAAAGCATGACTTCCATTTCTTTCTCCCTCTCTTCTCCCTCTCTTCTCCCTCTCTTCTCCCTCCCTTCTCCCTCCCTCCCTCCCTCCCTCCCTCCCTCCCTCCCTCCCTCCCTCCCTTCCTTCCTTCCTTCCTTCCTTCCTTCCTTCCTTCCGGTGGGGAGAGAAGACAGAATTTTCCAATGCCGTACTTGCTCACGCAGGCAGTCAAGGGACATACCGATTTGCTAGAGCTATGCAAGGTTCACATGTGAAGTTGGCTGACTCTGATCTAAGTGTGCTGGCAATAGATCTCCACAGTTTCAGGCTGTCTTTAAAGTCTACAGAATTCTGAGGCTCTGTGTAACATGGCTCTTATTACCCGCTTCAGGAGAGTGGTAGTAGAATACTGAACTTCAGAGAGTTCAAGGGTTAGAGTAGGACAAGACAGGAAGTCATTGCATTTTTTATTATTTTTGTGTGTGTTGGCAATGGAGTACTAATGGAGATGTTGGTCAAATACAATATATTCTGCGACTGTGTGCTGATGTGTTCAGTTAACGTTCTTAGTGCTGTACCAAGATGCTGAACAGAAGAAATTTGACAAAGGAAGGAAGGGTTCACAGTTTGAAGACACACAGTCCATCATGGCAAGAAATTCATGGTAACAGGACCAAGAGGCAGCTGGTCACGTGGCATCCACAATCAGGAAGCAGAGAGAGACAAATTCAGGTGCTCAGCTCACTTTCCCAATTTTACTCGGTTAAATACCCCAACCTGTGGGATACTGCGGCCCTTGTTCAGAGTGGTTTTCCCAACTCAGTTAATATAGTCTAGAATCTCCCTCATAGGCATACCCAGAGGTTTACCTCCCAGGTGACCTTAGGTCTTGTCAAGATGATCATCAATATTAACAACTGTAGCCATCTTTTCCCTGTGTTGCTTGTAAGTGATGTCCTGGGGGACAGAAAACAGGGATGTTCTCATTTTCAAAGCAGTTCTTAGATGCCTTTAAATGCCATTAGGTAAAGGACTGGGGAGATGGCTCAGTGGCTAAAGTGTTTGCTACACAAGCATAAAGACAGAATTTGAATCACCAGAAGAGTATTTAAAGGGAGGGTATCTTGGCTATCCTGTAATTCCAGCCTCAGAGTTAGAGATGAGAGTACCAGACAGACCAGCTATCAAGGCCAGCCATATCTTGCAGCTTTGGAATTGAATAAGATAGAAGAGGGATTAAACATTATTCCCAATATCAACCTCTGGCCTCCTTGTGCTTGCACACATATATGCACATATATGTACTCACAGATGTGTGTGTCAACATACATGCTAAATCATGCATATATACACATGCCAAATACTCATACACTAAAAATTCTTTTTACATCTATTTGGTGACCATTTCCAAACACCTATAGCCTTTGTTTACTCTTATAGATTTCAATTCAGTACTTTTTTCTTTATTTTTTTATTCCTTTATAACACGGTCTCATCATGTAGCCCGTGCTGGCCTCACAGTGGAAATCCTCCTGCTTCAGACCCATGAGTGCTTGGATTACAGGTGTGTACCATACTCAGTTCTTTTCCTCTCCTTAACAGAAACCTCAATTGCAGTGAATGTCACATGAAATAAAAGAACTGCTTAAAAGTGTAAATCACATCAGATGAATGGGGAGAAGTTCCCCCCCATCAGTGGACTTGGAAAGGGGCACGGTGGAGATGAAGGAGGGAGGGTGGGACTGGGAGGGAATGAGGGATCGGGACATGGCTGGGATACAGAGTTAATAAAATGTAACTGATTAAAAAAATAAAAAATAAATAAAAATAAAGTTACACCAAGATACTTTAAAAAAAAAAGTGTAAATCACTATCATTTGATATGTTCAAATGCCATCAAGCCATGACTTTCATTTGTTCCCAAAACATTTTCAGGGCTGGAGAGATGTCTCAGTGGTTTTGAGTGTATACAGAGGACCTGAATTTGGTACTCAGCATTCACATCAGGTGACTACAATTACCTCCAACTTTGGCTCCAGAAGATCTAATACATCCTCTGGCCTTGGCCTTCATAGATACCCACACCTGTGTGCACAATCCTCCCCACCACATACACTTAGAAAGAACAACAGCAACAACCCATTTTCATCACTCCAAAAGGAAACCCTGTCTTCACTGAGCTGTCTATTTAATTTTTTTTCCTTCCCCATACTCTAGGCAATCAGTCATTTGTTCTCTGTTTATGGGTTATCTATTCTTAATGCTGTACCATTAAAGTGCAATCTTTGGTGTCGGGCTTAGGTTGTTTCCAATTCTCATCTAAATTGTGGCTTTATTTTTGTTTGTGCTTTTTTAAAGACAGGGTCTCACTATGTAGCCCAGGCTGGTCTGAAACTCCCAATCCTCCTACCTCAGCCTCGTAAGTTCTAGAATCACAGGTGTGTGCATCACTAGGTCTGGCCAATTTTATGTTTCCAGCAGGGTCTAGATATCTTTATCCTGAGAAATATTTCTCTAAGCCAAGGGATTCTGACATGGCCCTTGGTTAAAATCCACGTGCATAATGAGTCCACTGCCACAGGTGTTTTGCTGCAATTTCAAAAGCTGTCATTACTGTGAGCTATGCAATGCTTCCGGGGAGATAGCCCAGTCCAACCCTCTACTTGAAGAGTTAATTATTTCCACAACATCTGCCATGTGGGAGTCGAGCATCTGCATGACTCTGAAGGGGAGGATGATGCCTAGAGGGAACTGCTGATGTCTCCATGAGAAGAATTTGCTCTCCACGTGCACCTGGATTCTGCTGTGGGAACACAAAGCTGCTGGCAGCCGGGGATGTAAGGTGAGGGACCCAGTTCCAAATGATGACAGGGCAGCCGCAGCAAGAGACCAAAGGACCGCGTTTGGAGCCTGGGGAGATCGAGCGCAGTTTACAAGGCCTCGGATGGACACCTCATCACCACAGACTGGTCAGGTGACATTTTCACTGTGCCACTTAAGACCTCTCTATCCTTTTTTCCTCTTCCCCCCCCCTTCACAAAAATGGGTATAAATCCAAGGTCTTATATATGGGAAGCAAGTGCTCTAGTATGGAGCTGCATCCCCATCTCTTACTGGAGGTACTAGCCAGTGCTCTGTCCCAAACCATTGCCTAGACCCCTCCCTGGGAGAATCTAGACAGGCATTTGCTGCTGGACTATGTGAGTTCCCTGGGGAATCTGGGCAGGCTCGCTACCTCTAAGCTTTGTTTTCAGGCCTGCGCTGGGGATTCTAGGTAATCAGTCTACTACTGAACCCCACCTCCAGCCTCTCTTTGCTTTTTATTTTGAGACAGGGTTTCACTAAGTTGGCTGGCTGGCTTCAGACTCACTGTGTATCCCAGGCAGGCCTCGAACTTCAGCCCTTCTGCCTTCTGAGTGGCTGGGATCACAGGCCTACAACAGCAGGCCCGGCTGACCTTTTCCTCCTTTTCAAGTTCATAGATGATAATAACACCATCCTTTATGAATGAGCGGAGTCATGTTTTACACATTAATAGAATTCTGTTGAGTCTCCAGAGACCTTCTCAGACAGAGAGAAGCAAATAAAGTATGTGAAGGTCAGAGTTAGCAGCTCAACTATTCCAAACGTGTGTCCTCTTAGAAAGCGCATGTGCCCCTTGGCTGCCCATCCATATCTTCATATTCCTTCTCTCTGTGTGAGGATGTGTCGGTCTAGGCAGTCGCTTGTGTGTCTGAAGTTGTGTGTGTGTGTGTGCATGTGTGTGCATGTGTGCATGTGTGTATGTGCATGCATGTGAGTGTGGAGGCTAGGAGAGCTCTGGGTATTGAAAGCACCATGGCAAGGGTTTTGGACTATTTTCTACTTAGACTATTTCTATTTTCAGTGCAATGAGATGCCATCAGGGTGTTCAAAGCACATTGATTTTTCTTTGGAATGTCCTCCGGGTTTGAGTGAGTACAGAAAAGCAGCAAAGGCAGAAGTGAGAGGTAGCCACAGTGATGCAGGCCAGCGATGTCACAGGGACTATGGCAGCGGAAGCCTCCCGACACAGCCGGGTAAGAAGTGGACAATTACTTCTGGGTTCTCATTCTGTGGCAACGGATATCAATACTCACTGATCTGGCTTCTTTTCTGCATTGACTTAGGTGTGTTTCCTGGGGATGCTGCCCAATAAAAAGCTAGTCCATAAGTTCTTGTTTCAAAGTCTTGTATGTATGTATTCATATGTGCTGTGTGTGTGTGTGTGTGTGTGTGTGTGTGTGTGCATATGTCCTGTATGTGTGCATATGTACTGTGTGGGCATATGTGCTACGTGTGTGTATGTGTGTCCAGAGGTAGATCAATTCTCAATTTTCTGAGAAACCTCCATATTGATTTCCAAAGTGGTTGTACAAGTTTGCACTTCCACTAACAATGGAGGGGTGTGCCCCTTTCTCCACATCTTTGCCAGCATGAGCTGTTGCTTGAGTTTTTCATCTTAGCCACATTGATGGGTGTAAGATTTGCCTTCTCCTGATGAATAGGGATGTTGAATATTTCTTTAAATAGTTCTTGGCCATTGAAGATTCCTCTGTTGAGAATTCTCAGTTTAGATCTCTACCCCATTTTTAATTGGATTATTTGGTTTGTTGATACCTAGTTTCTTGAGTTCTTTATGTATATTGGATTATCAACCCTCCGTTGGATATAGAGTTAGTGAAGATCTTTTTCCATTATAAGGGCCAACCAATGACTGGCCCAGCTTGAGACCCATGCCATAAGAGGGAGCTCACCCCAGACATTGCTAACAATAGTCTTCTATACTTGCAGACATGATCCTAGCATAGTCGTCACCAGAGAGGCTTCACCTAGCAACTGATGGAAACAGATGCAGAGACCCACAGCCAAACATTAGGTGGAGCTTGGGGAATCCTGTAAAAGAGGGGGCAGAGAATTGTAGGAGCCAGAGGGGTCAAGGTATCTATAGACTCAACTAACCTGGGTCCATAGGGGGGTCACAGAGACTGAACTGCTAATATGGGAGCACCATGGGGCTGACCTGGGCCCTCCTGCATATATGTAACAGTTTTGTAGCTTCATCTTCAGGTGGGACTCCTAAAAGTGGGATCAAGGGCTGTCTCTGACTCTGTTGCTTGGCTTTGGACCCTTTCCTGCTGCTAGGCTGCCTCCTCTAGCCTCAAAAGAAGAGAATGCACCTAGTCTTACTGCAACTTGATATGCCAGAGCTGGTTGACATCCATGGGAGGGGAGGCCTTCCCTTTTCTGAAGAGAAACAAAGGAGGAGTGGATGGTATGGAGAAGGTTGTGAGGAAGAACTGGGAGGAGAGGTGGGAGGGGAAACTGCAGTTGGGATGTAAAATAAATAAACAAACTAACAACAACAATAAGTTCTACAGCCCTTCCAAGTACCACTGCCTCCTGAGGAAAAAGATTCAAAACAAGCCTGGAGTGAGGGGACATTTTGTATTCAAGATGTATGGGGCAGTGGAATATTTGGAGTTATCTAAATTTTGACACCGGGATACTATATTGCCATTTACAAATAACTGGGCTTCATTCACAGCTACCCTGAAATGCATGTGGCTGGCAGGTGGCAGGTTGGATGGAGAAGCTTTGTTTAGGTCACTTGCAGACTGCTCCTAAGTGGGATTATGGGATCCTAGTCCTTCCCTCTTCGTCTTTATAGTCATCAGTTTTCTGGTGCTGTGGCAATATCTGAGATAATTTACATGGGCAGAAGAAGGCTTTATTTTGAAACCTTTGTGGGCATCTACACCCATGTTGGATCTGTGGAAAAATGGAACATTATGGTGAAGGGGATATATCACAGCACAGCTGCTCTCCTTGCAGTGGCCAGGAAGCAATAAGAGCAATATAGAGACAGACAGACAGACACACACACACACACACACACACACACACACACAGAGACAGAGAGAGAAACAGAGAAAGATGATGGCATAAAGAGAGATGTGGACTTAGAGATGATAGGTAAATTTAAATAGAGATAAAGAGATACAGCTAGAGATAGAAGCAGAGAGACAGAGAGCTCAGAAGCAGTAGAGATATATAGAGGTAATTAGAGATGATAGCTGAGAGAGAAGTGAGAATAGAGACAGCAATGTAATAGGGATGGACAGTGGCAAAGGTTCTGAGCTCACAATAGTTCCATCCACTGGGGGCTAAGCTTCCAGCACAGGAGCTTTTTGGGATTTTTAGACCTAAGTCATCAATTCTGTTTGTCTCCCTGGCTACGGGTGAAGTAGTTGTTAGAGTAGCTAGTGCTCTTCTACCCCAGTGCCTTTCATTGAAAGCCTAATAAGAATTGCCCGTATCAGCAAGGGAAAGGAGGCAAACAGTGAACACATGGAGGGTTGAGGTGTATGTCATTTGCTTTGCAAATGAGGCTGGTGTGATCTAGGAACCAAGTCACCCTGAAATAATAGGAGAGAGATTAAAATTGATTTCTAAGCTACCACTGCCAGGGCGCATCTCAGAGCAGCCGTTAGGGGTCTAATCTCTCTGTCCACTTCTACAGAGAAGTTGGATGTCACTTAGAGGCATGTCAACATGTTTGTCCTTGATGGATGAGCTGACTCTACAAAATGTCAAGCACAATGCCAGCTGCAGAGTGACTGACTCCAGAGCAGGCTGGTCTAGCTGTATTAATAGGGGCATGATGCCTGTCTGGGGAGGTGATGCAATATCTATGGGGCTGAGCAGCCTGTTTTTGCTTGGGTCCATTTGAGGATGTTAGCAAGGTAAGGCCTAATCAGAACAGCATAGCCATCCTGGTGAGGGATCCAGAACTCAAGCACTCTATTGAGAATTTGAGAGATGGTAGAAGAGCTAGACCTTTCAGGTAGCTAGGACCTAAGCAAAGAAGGCTGTGAGCACAATAAGAATTTAGCCAGCTTACCAGAGCCTATGACAAAATACCTGAGATAATGTTATAGGCAGAAAAGTTTGTTTTGGCCTACAGTTTTGGAGTTTACAGCACATTTTATATTGCACGAACAACACTTTAAGTCACACCTCCATAACTGGGGAAAAGATCACCTCTATTACAGCTTAAGTTGCAGGTCCTGCTTCCCTATCTCTGTTATGTAGTATACTTCAAATATTAACTAAACCTGATTCTTCACAGTTCAGGGCTTCCATTTCTCTTAGAAAGTTTAAAAAGAGGACAACTTGCTTTGCCGGGCCTGACACTCTACACCCCATCATACTTCCTGTTACCACAGTAATATATCTTTTGTCTGAAGGATATTCAGTTCAGATTTCTTGTTCTCATTTTCTGTCTTTATTTGTCTTTCTCTATCTCTGTCTCTTTCTCTATCTTTCTCTCTCTGTTCTTTCCTTTTCCTTCACCAAAACTTAGTAAGAATTACTTAACACGTCTTCATACAAAGCATGGTGGTAAAGGATGAAGAAAAATTAAGAATGTTGTTTTCAAAACTTAATAGAAATGTGCACCCAGGTGTGGTGGTACAACCTGCAATCCCAGCACCCTGAAGGAGGATACAGGAGAATCAAGAGTTCAAGTCCAGCCTCACAGACTCACACTAAGCTAGTGAGGCACCAGGGAATGATGCCTCCCACAGTGGACTGGGATCTTCAGTATCAATTAACAATCAAGATAGTCCCATACAGATAAGTTTCTCAGTGAAGACTTCTCCTTGCAGATGACTCTAGGTTTGTGTCAAGTTGACAGTTAAAGCTAACTATGATCCTAGACTGATCATGCCAAACCTGCAGCCTCCTTGATGTTCTGATAGGGTTCACTACACCCTTTAAAGCCACTATGGCACTATGGCTGTAGCATTTTGATATTCAAAACATCCAGCAGGTAGGACTCGAATTTATACAGACCAATATGCCCTTGCTTGTAATGCATCATCAACGGTGGGCAATTACTTTCTCTCTGCCTGTATCTGTTCCTGTTCTGTTGCTGCATTAGAATATCTCAGAAAAAAAAAAAGCTTGTTGTAAGAGAAAGGGTTTGTTTCAGCTTACAGTTCCAGAGAGACAGACTCCATAAAGGTTTAAGAAAGGCATGTCAGAGAGAGCATGAGGCCAATCTGACAGTCAGGAAGCAGAGAGATTACCTTTCATCCACACACAGGAAGCATAGAGAGAAAACGGGTGGTGAGGCCAGACTAAGGACTCCAAAGTAACCTTGTGCTGTGCTTTTCTACTTCCTAAAGGTCTCTTACCTCCCCAGATAGCACCACCAACTGAAGATTGGATGTTCAAATACACAAGCCCATGGGGAATATTTCTCATTAAAACTACCACAGTGGTTCTGAGGAAAACGTGTGAAATGAGGGATAATTTTGGGCCTTTGTGTGTAGTATGTTGTTAAGTCTGACCCCTCAAGGGATTTGTTCTGTGCGGGAATCAAAATCGGTGACTCTCAAGCCTTTTATACAAATTAGCACAATGTTTGCATATATCCTTGGTTCTTTAAATTGCCTAGAGATGACTTGTGATACCTAACCCAACATTAATGCTGTGCTTAACATTGCTTGGCACATGGTGCTGCTTCAGAAATAATAGGAAAAAAACACCTATACTGTTCAGTGTAGATGCAATTAATTTTCACGTGAAAATTGACCTTTAGAATGCTGGATGGACGTGCAAAGCAATTGCCACAGTAACTGGCACTATTCAGTATGAGTTCAAGACCAGCCTGAGCTATACCCACCTATCCACCCATCCATGCATCCATCCATCTATTCATCCATCCTTCAATATCAGTATCAATTAAGATGAGCTACTCCCACCCATCTGTCCATCCATCCATGCATTCATTTACTTACCCATCCTTCCATCTGTCCACTCATCTGTACAACTATCAGTTTAACTACATGGCTTTCCATCTATCCTTGTGTGCTTATTTATCATCCATCCATCCATCCATCCATCCATCCATCCATCCATCCATCTACCTATTTACAGACCCACCCATGCATTCTCTAATCATCCTACCAATCAATCATCTCCACCCATCTACTCATTCACCTACCTATCAGCCATTTTTCCATTCTTATTCATCCATCTTTGTTGTCCATTTATTATCATAATGCATTGATCTCACCTCTCTAGTGCTTGGTTATAGTGTCTAGAGAGAGTCACCATGTTGAGGTTGAACCATCTTTGGATTCTGTTGCATCTATGGAACAGTCCCAAGTGTAACCTTTGGTGGAAGAGCAGGGAGGTGACTTGTCATTTCTGAAGTCCATGATGGCACCAGTGGCTAGTGATATAGGCTGCCTTTACTTTGGGAAAGTCCCAGATGGAAATCTTTGCTGTCTGAGCCTGTCCTGTATCCTCCTAGCTCTGGTGTTTGGTCAGACTTCCAGAATAAGCATTTATGGTGTTGGAGCCATCTTCTCACCACCCACAAGACTTGGAATGTGGTTTTGGAGAGCAGGTGCATGCAGCACAGATAGGCCTGGGTTCCATCTACATTCTTTCCATGTGGTGTAGGGCAGGTGATTTCACAACACAAATGCTCAGTTTCCTTTATTAAATTTGGCTAATTATTACTATTGGGCTAATTATACTTATTATAGTCTATTTCATAGGGGTATTAGAAGAATTAAAAGGGATGTATGAAAAGAACTTGGCACAGCTTTTAGCTAGTGATACTCATTAAATGATTGTTAATTGTTTTTTTTTTTTATTGCCATTAACTTTTCCTTCAAAGGGGTTGCCTGTCTCTATTTGAGGGTGACTGTGGAGAGATTAGCTTCAGGGTAACCATTAATCCATCCTGATATTTATCATTTATTCATTAATTGCAAAGCTTTATGCTAAATTCTTTAGGGGTATGAATCAAGCCCTCAGCGAGCTTCTGTTTTTATCTAAGAAGATAAGGCTGTTTCATAAATTAGAACAAGTAACTAAACTCCTCTGGGCTTCATTTATCTCACTTATTTAATGGAAGAATTGGAGGCTGAAAATTAGAAATCACTGAACAAAACTACAGAGCTTTGAAGATGCAGATAAAGTGGATTAATGGATGAGTGTATTGAGGGGTGGGTAGTGGATGGGCTGGTTGGTAGATGAGTAGATGGGAGAATGGATGGGTAGGTGAATGTGGGGGTGGGTAGAAGGGTAGATGGAAAGTTGGATGGATGGGTAGGTGGAGGCAGTGTGTAAGCAGATGTATAGATGGAGGTAGATGAGTGAATGGATAGGTGGATGAGGAATGGATTGTGGGTAGACTGGTGAATGAATGAATGAATGGATAAAAGGTGCATATGGGAGTGGATGTTTAAACGAGTGGATGGGTATGTGTGTAAGTAGGTGGATGAGTAAGTGTGGGTGTGTGGGTAGGTGGGTGAGGAGCAGATTGTAGGTGGATTAATGGATGGATGAACTGATAGATAGTCACATGTAGGGTGAATGGATTAGTAGATGGCTGGGTGAATTGATGGATGGATGGATGGATGGATGGATGGATGGATAAGTGGGTGGACAGATGACTTGATGGGGGTAGAAGGGGGATGTCTAAGTCCATATTTCACATATAAGGGAAAATGTGATAGTTATCTTTCTGAGTCTGTTTTGTTTTGCTTAAAATGATGGCTCTCATTTCTATTCTTTTTCCTACAAGCATAAACCCATTACGTGTGTACATGTGTATCACATTTTTTAATCCATTTTTTAGTTGATGGTCTTGTACGCTGCTCCATACCTTGGTACTGTGTGTAATGCTGCAGTAAATGGGGAAGTGAAGTGTCTCTGTAGCATACACTGTCATTTCTTTTTTGAAGAGTGTCCAGGATGAAGAGGAAATAGGAAAAGAGGGAGCAGGCTGGTACTCTCATTTGTGGAAAAAAGAACTGAAATTGAAAAAAAAATCACTGTGAGCACTTTGACTCTGACAAAACTTTTCCCTCTGTACTATGAAGCAGGAACAGGAGGCTGCATCCTAAATGTACTAATCCACCCAGGCAACCATTGAATTTACTTCATGATTCAATCTTCTTCTTTTTATTTATTTTTTAATATAATTTTTATTTATTATAATTTATTCACTTTATATCCCAGCTGTAGCCCCACCCTCATCCCCTCCCAATCTTGCCTTCCCTCCTTCTTCTCCTCCCATACCTTTCCCCAGTCCACTGATAGTGGAGGAACTCCTCCCCTTCCATCTGACCCTAGCCTATCAGGTCTCATCAGGACTGTCTTTCATAGTCTTCCTCTGTGGCCTGGTAAGGCTGCTCCCCCCTCAGGGGGAGGTGATCAAAGAGCCAACTACTGAATTCATGTCAGAGACAGCCCCTGTTCCCCTTACTAGGAAGCCCATTTGGAGACTGAGCTGCCATGGGCTACCTCTGTACAGGGGGTCTGGGTTATCTCCGTGTATGGTCCTTGGTTAGAGTGGTAGTCTCAGAAAAGACCCTAGATTCAGAGTTTTTGGATCTGTTGTTCTCCTTGTGGAGCTCCAGACCCTTCCAGATCTTTCTATCTCCCCCTCCCTTTCATAGGATTCCCTGTACTCTGCCCAAAGTTTGGCCATGAGTCTCAGCATCTGCTTTAATTCCCTGCAGGTAGACTCTTTCAGAGGCCCTCTGTGGTAGCCTCCTGTCTTGTTCCTTATCTTCACCTTCTTCTAATGTCTATCCCATTTGCCTTTCTGAATGAAGATTGAACATCTTACCCAGAGTCCTCCTTCTTGCTTAGCTTCTTTAGGTGTACAGATTTTAGTATGATTGTTCTATATGTCTAATATCGACTTATAAGTGAGTATATATCATGTGTGTCTTTCTGCTTCTGGGGTACCCCACTCAGGATGATCTTTTCTAGTTCTTACCATTTGCCTGCAAATTTCATGATTTTCTTGTTTTTTAATTGCAGAGTAGTATTCTATTGTGTAAATGTACCACAATTTCTGTATCCATTCCTCAACTGAGGGACATCTGCGTTGTTTCCAGATTCTGGCTATTACAAATAAAGCTGCTACAAACATGGTTGAGCAAATGTCCTTGTTGTATACTTGAGCATCTTTTGGATATATGCCTAGCAGTGGTATAGCTGGATCTTGAGGAAACACTATTCCTAATTGTCTGAGAAAGCACCAAATTGATTTCCAAAGTGGTTGATTTTTGATAAAGAAGTCAAAAACATACAATGGAAAAAAGATAGCATCTTCAACAAATGGTGCTGGTGTAATTGGATATCTACATGTAGAAAAATGCAAATAGATCCATACTTATCACCCTGCACAAAACTAAAGTCCAAGTGGATCAAAGACCTCAACATAAAAACAGACATACTAAACCTCTTAGAAGAAAAAATGGGGAAAAGCCTTGAACTCGTTGGCATAGGAGACAACTTCCTGAACAGAACACCAACAGCACAGGCTCTAAAATCAACAATCAATAAATGGGACCTCATGTAACTGAAAAGTTTCTGTAAAGCAAAGGACACTGTTGTAAGAACAAAATGGCAGCCTACAGACTGGGAAAGTATTTTCACCAATCCTATATCTCACAGAGGGCTAATATCCAGAATATACAAAGAACTCAAGAAGTTAAACAGCAACAAATTAAGTAATTCAATTAAACAATGGGGTACAGAGCTAAACAGAGAATTCTCAAAAGAGGAATATAAAATGGCAGAGAAACACTTAAAGCAATGCTCAACGTCCTTACTCATGGGGAAATGCAAATCAAAACAAACCTGAGATTTTACCTTACACCCATCAGAATGGCTAAGATCAAGACCTCAAGTGACAACACATGCTGGAGAGGATGTGGAGTAAGGGGGACCCTCCTCCATTGCTGGTGGGAGTGTAAACTTGTACAACACTTTGGAGTCAATCTTCTTAAGAAAGCATTAAGTATCTAGGGAAAGGGGAGATGGCTCAGTTAGTGAAGTGCTTGCCTCACAGATAGGAAGATCCCAATTCAGTCACCTAGAAGCTGTATGAAAAATACAGAAAAGCTGTAATTCCAACAGTGGAGGAATGCAGTGACCTGGAATTCAATGGCCACTCAGTGTAACTCAGAGAGAGCCTTTGCCTCAAATATAAGATGACAGCAACTGAGGAAGTCATTTGATATTGACCTATGGCCCTCACATACATTTACACACAATTGTACAAACGTTTGTGTATATTATACACATGTACATACAAGAATACACACACAGATCCATACACATCCAGACGGGAATTGCTAAGTAAATGAGATACCACACCGGAAGCAGTGCCGGGTTCCCCCCGACTCTCCCCAGATGATGTAGATCAATCAGTGTTAGTGTTTTCTCTGGAGGAGGAGAGAAGCGTGGCGTGTAGAGGGCACTAATAATTAGAAGACACAGAACATTCTTGAAAATGCAAAAGTGTGGAGTTGCTTCCTCATTCAGTAGACAGGGGTCCAAACAATTGTAGGAAAGAAGTGTGGAAAGGAAACCTTGTTTTCACTCTTCGTGCAAAGATAATTTATCTTTCTGTATGACGTTACCTAGTGCTGGACTTAGACTAACACGCACTGAAGAGATGTGTATCTTAGTTTTCGTTCTGCTGCTGTGAGGAAATGCCCCCGGCAAGAGCAATTTAAAGAAAGAAGGGATTATCTTAGTTCACAGTTCAAGGTACAGTCCATTGTAGAGGGCAAGTCAAGGCAGCAAGGGCTTGAAGTAGCTGCTCAATCATCACTTCCATAACAAATGCATGATGCTCCCTATATCTTTTCCTTTACATGGCTCTGGATGCCAGACCAAGGGATGTTGACACCAAGAGTGGGTGGGTCTTCCCAGCTCAATGCAATCAAGACAGTCTTCCACAGGCCCAGGAGGCTAGATCCTCAGGTGATTTCACATTCTGGCAAAGCGACAATCCACGATACCCATCACTATCAGTTACCAGAACAGTGAAGTTTTGAAATCCCCATTGTAATTGTTTTGTGCATAAAAATTAACTTTTCTCCCAGCCTTGCACTTTCTCTAAAGCAAGGTATGCTTCATATGCAAAATCCTTTGCTCCTAGGCTTTGCTGCCTTTTTTTTTTTTTTTTTTTTTTTGTAGAGCTCAGGGAAAAATGATATATTTGATTGTGGATGAAGCCAAATATTTGCATACCTTTGCAATCCACCTCTCCCTCACCTGGTGGTTTGGCCATGACAGAGGAAGCCTGCAGCCCTTAGGGAACAGATTAGCTGAGCCAGCCTGGTGAGTAAGTTCAACCTCCTCTGCTGTGTAAACATCTCTGACCTCTCCGGGTCCCCAGAGAGATTAATGAAAGTCAGCAAAGAGCAGTAGCACAAGCACAATGCTTGTGTGTTTGCTGCTGTTCTGAGCCCAGTGGATAGCTGTCTGTGCTCTTGACCTTTCACCCAATTGGGAAGCTGCCAGGGTGCATCTGTAAGTGTTTGCCTCAACTACTGTAGGAGCAGATTATGGAAGCTTCACAAACCCCACCTCCAGAGTAGCAGTTAGTAGTGACAATGCCAGTTTGGGGGGTAAAAGAAGTTCTGCACATGTTCTATGCATGTTGGGGTTCAATAACATGAGCAGTAGAAAGTCCACTGATTGCATTGCTTCTCTTGTTTATAAGTAAGACTTCCTTTTGGAAACAGAAACAAACAGAAAAGAAAGAAGTAACCGAAAAACTTCTGTTGTTTAGAGTTGACTTGCTAGATATGGTTGATATAAGAGCGAGGCCAATTCCTGAATATCACCCCAGCTTCCTGCTTTGTCATGTGCTTTTGTGTGGTGGTATTGAGAGGTGGCAGGACCTGTAAAAAGTAACACCTGACCCGAGGAGGTGGCTCAGTTGACAAAGTACTTGCTATCAGGTGTGAGAACCTGAGTTCAACCTCTAACCCCCTTTGTGAAAACTGGTCCTGGCAACACATGCCTGTCATCCCAGCACTGGAGAGGCAGAGACTGGAAGGTGGCTAGCTTAGCCTCCTCTGTCTCAAAAGATAAAGCAGGAAAATCATTGAAGAAGGCTTTTGGTGTTGACCTTTGGCCCCCATTACACATGCACACATTTGCCCATGCACTTGCATGAAAAGTGTACATGCACACACACACAAACACATAGACATGCACACACAAAAGGTGGGGCTTGGTCATTTGTCTTTATATCACTGGGAAGCTGCCCTGAGAAAGATTATTAAAGAGGCTCTCATGGGATTTCCGAGCACCCAGGAGATATGGTTGATATAAGAGCAAGCCCAATTCCTGAATATCACCCCAGCTTCCTGCTTTGTCATGTGATTTCTGAGGTGGTCATATGAGTTCCTCATGACATCTGAGTCATGAACCCCTACAGCTGAGATCTCTTTTTTCAGGCCAGGACCTCAGCCCATGGTGCTGCCCATCAGTCAGACCTCTCTGGAAGCACCCAGAGGCATATCTTTGAGGTGAGTCTAAACCAAGTCAAACTGAAAATAAAGATTAGCTATGACAATGTGTTACACCTTTCTCTACTCCACTCTGTTCTCCCTAATGACTACAGTTGCAAAACATGAGTGTAATTAGCTATGCCAACCTGAAGTCTTCCAACGTAGCTGGGATGTCGCTGGGGATTTCTCCGTCCTGAGGTCTGCAGAACAGTGCCTCACAGTCCAGATACTATGGGAAATTCAAAGCTTTCCCACACTTTCTTTCCATTCCCTTCTCTTTAATTTTCTTCACATTTCTTTCTTTTTCTTCTCCCTCTATCCCTTTCTCCTTCCTTCTGTCCTCCCCCTCTCCTTTAGCCTCTCCCTCTCTCTCTCCTTCTTACCCCCCCATTCTGTGGTTTCCTGAGACATGATTTTTCTCTGTAGCCCTGGCTAAACTGGTCTGTGCTATGAAGCTCAAGCTGGTCTCAAACTCACATCAATCCTCCTGCCTCATCTGCTCAAGGCACAAACCACCATACCTTGTTCTGTGATTACTTCTTTTACTTCCATAGGATTTGGTGTTTTTTTTTTTTTTTTCTGTTGCTATAATGAAATATTCTAACAAAAGCAGCTTAAAGAAATAAGAGTATTTTGCTTCATGGTTCCAGATTATTCTCTATCATAGAGAACACGGGAAGTCAAGGCATCAGAGCAGCTGATCGCATTACTTCTTAAGTCTGAAGAGAACCATCTACACATTCATGGGCGTGCTCAGCTTGCTCTCTCCACCTGTACAGCCCAAGTCCTACCCACAATTAATACGGGTCTTCCCATGTCAACCAACATCATCAATATAATCTTCCCTGCATGCCCAGATGCCCACCTGCCTGGTGACGATAGAGTCTGTCAAGTTGACAGTTAATACCAACCTCAACAGTTGGACTCTCTTCTCTTCTCTGCCTCTAGAATCTGTACCTGTGAGGATTACAAATTTGATTCTTCAGTAATTTCCCAGAAAGGAGAGAAAAATTCAGGTATGCAAGAATGTGTGTTGACTTTACTAGACTTTGGTCAAGTCTGGTGGGGGACAATTAGAGTGGGTAGGGAAGAATAGAAACTGTCTTACAGGAAGTGACAACAAGATGAATTGTTTGTACGTGTTCATGTGAATACATGTAGGTGGTGCACATGCATTCTTTTCTGTGTGCGCGCACATGCATGCTTATGAATGTGTATGGAGGCCAGAGGTCCAACACCCAGTGCTGTCTTCTATTGCTATTTATCTCATTTCGTTTTTAATGTTTGTTTCTTTTATATGTGTGAGAGTTTTGTGTGCATGTATGTAAGTGTACCACATGCATTCAGTGTCTGTGGAGGCCAGAAAATGGGCTGAATCCTCTCCAAGTGAAACACCAGACTGATGTGAGCCATCATGTAGGTGTTGGGAACAAGACCCAAGTCTTCTGCAAGAGCATCCAGGGAGACCGCTGAGCAATCTTTGTAGCCTCCTGGCTTATGTTTCTGTAACAGGATCTCTTGATGAACCTGGAGTCACTGGCCTTGCTACACTTAGAGGTAACAAAGAAGCTCTAAGGATCTCGTTGTCTCTGTCCTACATCTTTCAGTACATTCCTCTACTGATTGACACCTAGGCTGAATCTGTAGTTTTGTTGTTGTAAATGGTACAACAACAAACACTGATATGCAAGTGTCTCTGTGATATTTTTATTTGAAGTCCTTTGGGTAAATATACAGGGGTTATGTAGCTGGTCCTATCTTTTGTGTAATGTCCAGACTGATTTCCATAGTGGTTAGAATAATTTACATTCCAGTTATAGCATCAATATTTTTAGCAAAGTAACCTTTTATAAGTTTTTGAAGGCTTCATACATTTCTGCTCAATGTGTATCAGTCACATGCATCTGTCGCTCCCTTCCTCCAGCTCTCTCTAGTGACTCCACCTGGTTCCTTTCATCTTATAGTTTTGGATGTTATTAATAACTCCTCAGGCCCAACTATTGATGCCTGTAAGTGCATGGGCAGCCTACAAGTGGTCACCCTCCCCAAAGTGAATGATTCCTCCCTCCCCAGAAGCCAACAACCAGTCGCTTTTCTGATTGGGGTAGAACATCAGGATTTCCTCCCCATTCACACGGAATGCTGACTGGCTTGACCGTGTGCAGGCAACCACAGCACTGTGAGTTAGTAAGCTCAACAGCTATGTCATGTTCAGAAGTCTGCATTTCACAGCTCTCCACCAGGTCCCCAGGCTCTCACATTCTTCCTCCTTGTGAGAATATTTATTAAGGGGTATTTTTGTTCCAGCCCATCTCTAGACTCAGCCCTACAAGAGCTGACAGGATCTTTTCCTTCTTTCCACTCTTGTTCTCTGGGTTATAACTTGGCTTTAGGAATTCTCAGCATCCTCACCTTGTATTACAAAGTAATATCCTTCTACCCTTGAGGTCCTGGCACACCGCTTGCTCATTCATATGCTCTTCAGCTTCGTACTTGCTCCCTGGAGTCTCAACAAGTTTTTTGCAGATGGAGACAAACTCTTCTAATAGATATTCTACTGGAAAACAACCTCTAACCTTCTCTATCTCATTGAAGTCACTGACTCTGCTGTATGAGATGTTGGCTGGACAGAGCCTGTAGTTCCCATTTTTTAGCAAGAGGTTGGGCCTTTTTTAAGCTATAGGACTAAGAGTCATTGTGGCTTTTCCACTCTCATTGTGTGCATGTCATCTAAGTTACTTTTTTTTTTGGTTTATTATTATTTTTTTAAATTTTTTATTTAACTTTTATTAATTACACTTTATTCACTTTGTATCCCCCCATAAGCCCCTCCCTCCTGCCCTCCCAATCCCACCCTCCCTCCCCCTTCTTCACACATGCCCCTCCCCAAGTCCAATGATAGGGGAGGTCCTCCTCTCCTTTCTGATCTTAGTCTATCAGTTCTCATCAGAAGTGGCTGCATTGTCATTTTCTGTGGCCTGGTAAGGCTGCTCCTCCCTCAGGGGGAGGTGATCAAAGAGCAGGCCAATCAGATTGTGTCAGAGGCAGTCCCTCTTCCCATTACTATGTAACCCACTTGGACAATGAACTGCCATGGGCTACATCTGTGCAGGGGTTCTAGGTTATCTCCATGAATAGTCCTTGGTTGGAGTATGAGTCTCTGGGAACTTCCCTGTGTTCAAATTTTCTTGTTCTGTTGCTCTCCTTGTGGAGTTCCTGTCCTCTCCAGCTCTTACTATTTCCCACTTCTTACATAAGATTCCATTCCACTCTGCCCAACAGTTGGCCATCAGGCTCAGCATCTGCTTTGATAGTCTGCAAAGATTTGTTTTAGAGTGTGTGTGTATGTGTATGTGTGTGTGCACGAGAGAGAGAAGAGAGAGACAGACCGACAGACAGAGACAGACAGACAGACACACACACACACACACACACACACACAGATTATGAATGCAAGGGCCTTCTGAAGCCAGAAGAGGGCATCATCAGATCACCTAGAACTGGAGGAATTATAGGCAGTATAGCCACCTGACATGGATGCTGGGAACTGAACATGGATCCTCTGCAAGAGCAATGCATGTACTTAAGCTTGAAAATGAACCATTAACCCAAATCAGTCACTGGTACCTCCAACATGACCAGTCTCCATGTCCTCTTTCTTTCTTTCTTTCTTTCTTTCTTTCTTTCTTTCTTTCTTTCTTTCTGTGTTTGTGTGTGTAAGCACATATGTGTGTATAGAGGTGGAAGCAGGTAGAATCCAGAGGTCAACCTTAGGTGTCTTTTCTCAATTACTACTGTTCTTTTCTTTTCTTTTCTTTTCTTTTCTTTTCTTTTCTTTTCTTTTCTTTTCTTTTCCTTTCTTTCCTTCCTTCCTTCCTTCCTTCCTTCCTTCCTTCCTTCCTTCCTTCCTTCCTTCCTTCCTTCCTTCTTTTCTTTCTTTCCTTATTTTGCTTTGTGTTGTTTGAGATAAGGTGTGTCACTTGAGTTGGTACCCTGTCTTCACCTTTGTGTATGTAAAATTATTTTTACTTGGATTGAACATGTGTGTGTGTGTGTGTGTGTGTGTAGGCTTGCATACACCACAGGAACATGTGAAAGTTAGACAACTTTCAGATGTCCTTCCACCATGATGGTTGTGTCCCAGAAAGTGATCTCGGGTTATTAAGTTAGGCGCCAAGCATTTTCACCTGCTGAGCTTCTGCCCCAGGCAACTTTGTATCTTTTAAAGCAAGTGTTAGACCTTAAATAGATCATTTCATAGTCTTGACAGCAGCATATTGAATCCCAAAGAAATGGAGCAAAATCGGGATGTATGTTGAGGCTGCTATGTTAGCAGGAAGGAAAGAACTTGGCATTGACCTTAGTCTGTGGCATCCAGAAAGTTGTTACATCTACATGGACTGGGGTCATTGGCAGGGGAAGAGTAGCTGTTGACAGGATCTTCCAGGTTTCCAGTGTCGCCTTAGGCAGGCCCTGCAAAGTGATAGACTGTGGACACCGGTAGGACTCAGATATAGCATGTGTTATGTTGGATTATTCATTATGTTCAGAACAATGGGGAATTCTGCTGGGAGAGTAGGAGAGTTTGCTGGAAGCTGCATTACAGCCCATAATATGACATCCAAGTCTTTTGTGGAATGTAACCCATTACCATATCCCACGGGGCAGCTCAAAGTAACAGAATTGTAGCATGTGAGAGTTGGAAAGAAATTAAAAAAGGGTCTTGTCAGATCCTCTAGTTTTATGGAGAGCGAAAGCCAGAGCCAGAAAGGTTAAGTAATTCTCCCAGGGTTACAGAGAGATGCACAATGGAGTCAGGGGGGGACTTGAGGGAGAAAAAGAAAGAAACACTTGTCAACACCTGCTCTGTTGTGGTGTTCTAGGTCAGCAAGGTGACTCTAACCTTCCCTCTGCAGGCCAGAAAGCCACAGCTCAGAAAGGTGACACATCTTCACAGTTAAGTAATGGGGCTATGATTTCAGTCCCAGAATGTGACCTCAGGGCAGATGGTCTTTTCAGTGCTTGGTGGCTTGGTGGTTTTCATGGAAGGATAAGCTGGGGGGAGAGGTATGTCTTTGCAAGGGAAGGTCTGCCCCTCCAGCATACACAGATCTCTCAAAGTCCATCACAAGATCAAATGTGGCTATCCAGCACTATGACCCTGGCAAACAAGTACCGCTTTCCCCAAATTGCTGAGAAATAAGTAAAAGATGGACAGGTTACTCCACTCTTGTCCAAATAGCTCATCCCATTGCAGCCACAAGGACTTGCTCCAGGTCTTTATGTTCTGATCTCCTCTCTAGAGAAACCGGGACATGTCCCACTCAGATATTTCCCAGAAGTCTACCTCTTTAAGACTGTTGCCAGTATTTACCTCAGTGTCAACTGATGCTAGGTTTAACCAAAATAGGTTTGTTTGCTGAATTCTAAGAGCAAGATCATTTTTGACATTTAGTGGTATTGACTATCTTATACTTTTAACCTTAAAAAAAATCCGAGGGTACAAAGCATTTTTTGGGAGGAGGAGGGACTCTGATTACTTTTTCTGGCAGGAAGCAGTGTTTTTTAAGATTCTATCTATGACAACTGAGCTCTAGGAGCAAAGAAGGAAATGGGACTGGGGAGATGGCTCAGGCAGTAAAGTACTTGCTGTACAAGTGTAAGGATCTGAGGTCTATCCCTCAAGCCTGCATAAGAACCTAGGTGTGGTGACACATACTTGTAATCCCAATGCTGGGGAGGAAGAGACAGGTAGAGAGATCTCTGGTCAGCTAATCTAGCTGAATTACATGAGTTCTAGGGAAAAAGGAGACACCTTGTCTCAGAAAAAAACCAGAGTAGATAGTAATTGAGGAGTGGCACCTAAGGTTGACCGCTGGTTTTATATGTATACAAATACACTTGCACCTGAACACACATACACACAGAGACACACACACCAAAAGAGAAAGAAGGCCATGATTCCTAGCCAGGTTGGTGGTAACCAGGGCTATGATTTGGGTTGACAGCCCCATTCTTAAGGCTTTTTCGTTTGGCATGAAGAACATCCCATGAAAATAGGAACACCCAAGAGAGCTGATGAAAGTGACATTCAAACGAGCATGGAGGGGGATGGAAAAGCCACTTCGAATCTTATTCCCATGGAAACAGTAATTGTGGTCTTGGGTCTTGAGCACAGCATAGGCAATTAAGTGAATCAGAGATTAAAATACAGCCACACATGTAGCAATTTAATGGTTGGGAAAGGCTCAGAATCAAAATGTGGTTGTGGCATCACATGCCACAATTAAAATAGAAAGGGGGGGGTGGCTCTGGAGGGGGAGACCAACTGTGTGTTTTTTTTAAGGCTATTTGGAGGGTCTTAGATTCATTGACTTTGACCTTCCATCTCCTAGCCTACACGCATTCCAGACTTGCTCATGAGGAAAACACTTGGATGAATTTGACTAAAATTTTCATTTATCAACTCAGGGATATTGACTATGTTGATGGTATATTAATGATCATATTAAATATACATTTCCTTGGTCAGTAGAAGACAGGTCATTGGCAAAACAATTAAGTCAGCAAACTATTTAAACTAATGCAAATTTGATATTTGGAAGCTTCAGTTTGGTTTACTAGAAAGTTAATGTCTGGTTTGCGTTTGGTTGAGGGGTCTGGCTAAAATGTGCCTGGGGTCTGGCTGATGCATAGCTAGAGTCTGGTTTGAGTCTGAATGGTGTCTGGTTAACAGTTGGGTGGTGTCTGGTTGGAGTTTAGTTGAGAAATGGCTTGAGTCTAGATGGTGTCTGGTTTGAGATCTGCTTGGGGAGTGGTTGGGGTATGGTTAGAGTTTGGTTGGGGACTATTTGAAGACTATTTGTCATTTGGTTTTGGTATGGTGTTGTCTGGTTGGAGTCTTTTTGGCATTCAGTTGGGGTCTCTTTCAGGCCTTGTGGATTTTTTGATCGAGGCCCAGTTGATACCTGGTTGGGATCTAGTTGGGATCTACTTAGGGGCTAACTGATGTCTGGCTAGGGTGTGGGTGGGATGTGGTTGGCATATTTTTTTTTCCTCTTTGTCCCACTTCTGAGAAGAATTGAATTGAAAAAAAAAAAAACAGTATCTTCTTTTCTGAACTCTCATTTTGAACAAAACATTTTTATGTCTTTTATAAAAACAACAATAGGACTGGGAAGTGGCTCCTTTGATAAAGTGCCTGTTGTACAAGCACAAGGACCTGAGTGGTCTCCCAGGGGAGACCACTAAAATCTACTTTTATACCTTTAAACAAACTTGATAATAAGGTAAACTATAATATCTTTTTTTATAACATTCCTCTTTACTTACAGTTTTAAATATGTCTTGACTTTCAAATTATTTAACTGGAGCACTGCAATATTTTAGTTCTAAAGTATCCTTACCTCCAACCATGTGTTTGAAAACTTGGTCCCTAGTTGGTTAGTGCTGTTTTCAGAGATTGTGGCGAGTCTAGCTGCAGATATGGGGCTACTGGGGGATGATTATGTTGATGGTATATTAATACATACACAAATATATTATATACAATAATACAACTTTGAGAGTTGTAGGCTAGCTCTGATTCTATCTCATCCTCTCTGATTCCTGACTCCCCAAGATGTGAAGATGTTGTGCAAACTTCTGCTACCACAGATAGAAAGCTCTGGATGCCACACCTCCCCTGCCTTTGAACTGTGAGACAAAATTAATCTTTTGCTGCTGCTGTTGTTGTTGCAATAGTGGAAATAAACACAAGTAGAAATCACTGTACTCTAGTCTTAACAATTGAAATTATACTAATTGAAAAAATCATAAAAGTACAGTGGTTACAAGCACTGACTGCCCTTGCAGAGGACATGGGTTTGGTTCCCAGCACTCACAGCACCACGGTATCTAATTCCTCTTCTGACCTCCATGGGCTCCTACATTCGTGCGGTACACACACACACACACACACACACACACACTCACACACTCACACACATATATGCACATAAAATAAAATAAAGACTTCAAAAGAAATCACAATATAAATACCTTCTCAGTATGAACTGATTGGCAAAATTTGAGAAAAACAGTATCTTCCTCTCTGAATTCTCATTTTGAACAAAACATATTTTTATGTCTTTTATAAAAACAACAACAGGACTGGGAAGTGGCTCATTTGATAAAGTGCCTGTTGTGCAAGCACAAGGACCTGAGTTCAAATCCCCAGGACCCATGTGAGAAACCGGGTACATGATCACTGGGACTTGGGGGCAAGCCAGTATAGAAGAGTATGGTAAGCTCCAGGTTTCACTCTGTCTCAAAAAATAAGGCAGTGAATGATGAAGGAAGACAGTCAATATTGACTCCTCTCCTCCAAGTACTCCTTCAAGCAGAAATCAAAATAAACAAACAAAAACCTGTAATGGCTTTCATTATCATGAGGTTGGTTTATGCTGTGAAAACAAGAGCCAATTACATCATCATTTAAGAAGGCTTATGGTGTTGATTAGAAAATTCCAGGGTACTAGAATATGTATAGTCAGTATTCCATTAATATTATATCCACTGGCAAATATTTCCCCCAAGTACCACTCAGCAGATCCCCACACAGATAGAAACAAGCTTTGGAATCCCAAGGTATGTTTTGGAAAGGATTCTATTTCCCACCTTTAAAAATGTCATAACAGCCCACAGAGGAAGTCAATGCAGCCTCCTGATGAGACCTACGGTCAGATGAAAGGGGAGGAGGACCTCCCCTAGCAGTGAACTGGGGGAGGGGCAAGGGAGGAAAAGAGGGAGGGAGGGCAGGACTGGGAAGAGATAAGGGAAGGGGCTACAACTGGGATACAAAATGAATAAATTGTAATAAATAAAAAATTATTTTTAAAGAACAGAAAAATGTTTTGAAAAGAAAGGAAACATTTAAGACCCCGCCCCTATTGTACGTAGCTTAATTCTTCCAAAGCCCTAATTCTGAAACCTCAAATACTCATAGTTCAGAACTGACCGCTATGTGCCCGCTACCGATGGCCATGTCATACTCAATCTGCCCCTCTTGCTCCATGACAATCTTTGCTTCTGACTCACCCTCTATTTTTTTTGGGGGGGGGTGGTTTGTTTGTTTTTGTTTTGTTTTTAGACAGGCTCTCCCATGGCTCACATTGACTATCTAATCAAGGCTGGCTTTGAGTTCCCAGTATCCCTGCCTCTGCTTCTTGAGTACTGGGCCTACAGGCCAGCACTGCCATGCCTGATTTAGATGGTGCCAGGGATCAACCTAGGGCTCCCTGAATGCTAGGCCAGCTCTCTACCCATTGAGCTTCACGACCAGCACTTGACCCTGAACTCTGGATCCTTTCGTCTCTGTTTCCCAAGTGCTGGGATTACAGGTGTGCACCTACACCTGGCCTCTTAACATGTTTCTTAACATGTGTTTACACCTCCAGGCTTCTTTCCATGCATGCGCTCTTTACAAAAAGACTAAAGTCACCTACTAACACAGCCTGCTCAACTTCCTTGGTGTCATAACAGCAGCCCGGCATATGGATCCTGGGTGTGTTAAATCCTCTCTCCTAAAAACTTCCCACTCTTCCTTCTTGCTTCTACCTAAGAGAAGTGACAGTGAGCATCATTGCTGCCTGACTTCCTGCCACTAGCCTTTCTTCCCTCCAAAGTGACACCCTCCGGTGAGCAAGCTTTTGATACACCAACCTTTGGGGGACGTTTATCTAAAGTATAGCCAGAGGTAAACTTTCATTGTGTGCCTGTCACGTGATTTCTGCATGGATTGACAGCTCCCCTCCCCCATTTGCTAAGATCTTACACCATTGAATATGGCCCCTGGTGTCGCCCAGGTAACTGATTTTTGGCTTCTCAAGTATACCCTGTTAGTGTCTGAATTTCTTTTTATTTCCTTCCCAGTGGTGTCCTCCGATCACCCAGAGCAGCTGATATTATAGGAACTCCCAAATCTGCAGTTTCTAACCCACGTCTCTGGAAACCCCTGGAGTCAGATTTGGTTGGTTTCACCTGCTGCTATTGCACCCCAATCTTCAGGCGAGGTACAGGAAGACCTGGGAATTAGCCCGAGATCTGTCACCAGTGGGCTCTTTCACAAACAGGGCTCCCTCGTGGCCAGGAGCTCAACTCTAGTTGCAGCTGCAGTAAGGAAGCCTTTCTAGTCTTGGAAAACCCAGACTCGTAAGCCAAGGCATTGGCTGCATTCCTCCTCCAGGATGTCCATTCTGAGCAGGGGATTAACTTGTCCTTCGAGACAGCGCAGCTTTGAGAATGATGGCTGGTCCTCTATAAGCTCGTAAACGTATCTTCCTCATCCGGGATGACTGGAGAGAAGTCCAGCTCAGGGCTTACGGTGTCACTCAGTGCAGGTGTTTAACACTTTCTATCCTCGTTCTACTAATTTCCCACTGACACTGGGGTTCAGGTTAAGGTTCAAGAGGGACACCAACAAGAAGTGTTGAAGGTAAGGGTTTTATCAGAAGAGTCATTAATGCCATGGGCAGGCAGACAGCATGGCAGGATCTCTGCAGAGGAGTCAGGTCCATGTGGTAGAATTAGGGTCCCTTTTCCATGGAAGGGATGTTTCACAGCACAAGCCTGCAGTCAGACCCTTTTTATCCCAGCAGTAGGCAGGTAAGGGAAGGGGACACGGTGTGTGGCATTCAAGCTATCAACTCATTTCCCCAGGTGAGAAAACTGAGTGCCTGCCAGTCTCTCAGCTGGAGGTTCACAGACAGTGCTCTCAGGAGGGTGCCTGTCAGTGTCTGGTGAGGGGAAGGGATGTTGCGGGTTTTGTAGCCTGGGCAACAGTTGTTTTTCTGGATTCTAACACAGGGGATACAGCTTAACGATCTCTAGGTTCTTGCATCCCAGAACGAAGAATTAGACAGGCACCTGGGTAGTGTTAGCAAGTAACACCAAAGAAAGCACACATTTTCATGGAAAGAAGTGGGCTGGAGCAGGCAAATAGTTTCACAGTTCAGATGACCCAAATATACAAAGAATTGGGATTTTAATGCACCTTAGCGTGGGCTGTTTGGCTCACGGATGTTGCCTGTGATTTCTCATGTATTACTTTTGTTACATGTAGTTCTGCGTCTAATATGTCTCATTAGAATCTGGATTCTCATGCCCAGTTGTGCCTTTTTACCATTGCAATGATCTATATGTCATCTTCAGGTGATCCATGGCGCAAACCAATTCAGTTCATACACAAACCAAAGGTTGGTGTATCAAAAGGCAGTTCCAGCCTTCCCCTTTGTCAATTTGGTTTTCTTCATCTGTTAATTCTGGTAAGGCTTTGCACAGGGCTGTCTGGACTGCTGCAGTCTCCCTCTTCTCTGTTTTACAAACAGGCTAGGCTCTGTCACCTGTTCTAAAATACCCATAAGAGAGCTAATGGACACTGAAAGGTAGAGGACGGGGATTTAGTTAGTGTGGCCACGTTGGAGAGAGGAAACAGTAAAGGTTCAGTGACCCCCCAAACAGGGCACTGATGTGAGCTCTAAGTTGAAATAGAAGAATTGTGGTAGGGTTAGGAGTTGTGCATAGACAAAGCTGTCCTACTGAAGGTGTGGTCCACTGCTGGCCAGTCCATCGTTGGGCTCAAATTGGCAGAGCCTTGTGAAATCCCTTCCTGGAGACAACTCTTTCTCAGGCTTCAGCCCTCTCCTTCTCCCATCATAAGTCTCCTTGGGAAACTCCTTCCTCAAGGGACCATTGTTTTAATGTCTGTGGAGGGATACACATGTATCTCTTTGCTCCCACAGTACAGCTTACAGTTCCTGTGCTAAGTTACTTTTCCTTTGCTGTGACAAAATACTTGAGAAAAGCAATTTAAGAAAGGAACAGTTTGTTTTGTCTCACAGTTCAAGGGTTCACAGTCCATCACAGTAGGGCAGGCATGGGAGCAGGAACACGAGGCAGCTGTTCACATCGCAACCACAGTCAGGAAGCAGAGAGATGACTGCTGGTGCTCAGCTCACTTCCTCCTTTTTATTCATTCTCGGACCACACTCCATGGAATGAAATGACGTTGCTTGCATATAGGATGGGCCTTTCTACCTCAGTTAGCCCAACCTAGAAATTCCCTCACATGCAGGCCCAGAAAACTGTCTCCTGCCCGCTTCTAGAACACCTGAAGTTGACAATCTGTTTTTCTCTAGGAGACTGGACATTTTCTAGGCTAGCCCGTTTCTCAATTTCCTGTCCTACCTTTAATTCCTTTCTGTTTGAGTGTCCCTGGAACCTCCTGCTAGTTGAAGGACTGGCCCCAGACTGGCAGTAAAGCCAAGAAAATGAGTCTTGATTAAAAACCTCCATGTGGTAGCCAGACAATCAGGTGTTCATTATCTCATGCGACAGAAGTACTGAAATGGAACAGTCACACATTGGAAACTCGCAGAGAATTGTACTTTAATATAATTATTTTTGAAAGAGTCTTCATCAAAAAGGTTAATAAGAGCAATGTAGGTTAATAGCAGTACCAAGGAACCGGACATCCTCTGATAATTGACTTTATTGATATGGAAAAATGCCCTGTGATTCACCTGGGGGGTAGTGGCCATTTCTCCTTAGTCAATTATCTTCTAATGACACCTGATTCTTTGCTCCTATTCCTGCTATTATCTTCAGTCCCTTTGACTTCCAGAAAGAAGAGCTAACCTCTGAATTCTCTACAGACCCCAGTTAGTGCCCTGACTTCTGCAGTGGTAGAGCGGAGTAGAGGAAAGGGAGGCGGAATTTCCCAAGTTTGATGTGTTACTCAGACTTTTAGCATGAAAACCCCCAGATCAGAAAGTTCCAGGGTGTGGTGAGAGAGAGCCATTAATGAGAAATCAGAAAAGGGATGCCAGTGGTACCTTCAAGAGAATTTTCACAAGCATTGGCCCAGGGTTTGTCCAGCAGTGACTGAGTGCATCTATGATGGGGTGGTCAAATAAGACTAGAATGGAGAGAAAAGAAGACTTTATTGCACCTTGACACGACAGTTGGCAGGACATTGTAGCTCAGTGCATGACGGGAGTGTTTGTGGTACAGTCTAAGCTAGCCGACTACACTGCCCGTTCTCAGTTCAGCTGGACAGTTATGCACAATAAGTGATATTTGATTGTGACAATCAGTGATGACCTTCCTGTTTTATTATTTGCTATACTGTGCTTGTTATGGATCCCTCCTTTCCTTGTTTTTCCCTTCCTCCCTCCACCCTCCCTTCCTCCCTCCACCCCCCCTTCCTCATTCCCCACCTTCTTTTTCTTTCTCCCTTTTGTAGTACTAGAGACTGTGCCTAGGGCCTCATGCCTATCAAGCAAGCCCTCTACTAAGCCACAGCTCCACCCCTTCCCTGGAGAATTCTAAGTAAGTGTTCTACCTCTGAGCTACCACTCTACCCCACCCCCTAATTTTTTATTTTGAGATACTGTTCTATTAAGTTGATAGGCTGGACTTAAATTCATCAAGACTCAGGTTGACCCTGATCTTGGGATCCTCCTACCCTAGCTTCTCAAGTATCTGTACTGTCACAGGCCTGTGTACCAAATATGGCCATATGACACTTTCAATCATTACTTGGGTGTATTTCTTCCAGTTATTAAGAAGGGAATTCATTATAAAACAGTGCTCCAGTTACCTCATGTGACTTTTATCTATGTTGTGTCTGGATTACTCTTATATATGTGGTCTTGATTGCATCAAGAGTTCACGTTGAGTCAATGGCCTGCACTCTTCTGGTTTCTGTAAATGCACTTCTAAGGGTGTGTCAGCATAAGCTCCTCTGTGTGTTCTGCACCACTTGTCTGGTTATAGAATGGATAGTTTTGAGCAGTGGCAGCAGTGGTGGTAGGTGCTCAGAGTGAAATTCTTGGATAAATAAACTTCCAATCCAGATAGAAACTTGGGTGGTTGAAATCAGTGAGGTTCTTTGGACAGAATTTTGGTGGCTAAGCTCCCAGGCCTACAGGGGCATTGGAATGTCTGTACCTCAGCAAGGGAGAACAGGGTATTGTGACAACACTGTAACCAAAAACAGCTTAGGGAAGAGGATTTACTTAGTTTTCTACATCACAATTCACCCCTGAAGAAAGTAGGGAAGGACTCTGTGGCAGGAAGCTGAAGTAGATCCGTGGAGGAATGCTGCTTGTTGGCTCATTTTGGCTAACGTTCTTACGTAGCCCAGGACAAGGCTGTATAGGGAAGGCTACCTCCCAGTGAGCTTGGTGCTTCTGCGTCAATTAATATTCAAACCCAAAACCTAACCTCCACAGACATGCTCACAGTAGAGTCCGACTTAGGCAACTTCTTAGTTGGGACTCCCTTCTCAGGTGACTCTAGGCTGTGTCAGGTTGACAGTTAAAGCAAAGACACTAAGGCATTGAAGCAACCTACCTTGAATGGATACTTGTGCCCAACACTCATCACTATCTGTTCCATCACCTGGGATCTTCTTTAGTAACATCTGTTTCTTGGCTCAGATATCATCTCTCTGTAATGCCTTCCCACTGTAATTGATACCACCTCCAATCTCCGGTGCTGAGTTCCATATTATTCCAGCTACTGTTTTGTAAGCCAGATTAAATTTGCTTCCTTTCAAAACATATTTTAGTACATTTTTAGTTATGTATGTGTTGGGGGGCGAGGGATGCTATTTGAGTATATAAGTACAGTGCCAGGAGAGGGAATCAAATCCAATAGAACTGCAATTACAGCTGATTTTTAAGCTGCCTGATGTAGGTGCTTAGAATAGAACTCAGGTCCTCTGCAAGAGCAGCAGGCGCTCTTCACAGGTGAAGCATCTCTCCACCTCCTGGATTCACTTTTCAAGATCTTGTACTTTCTAATTCACTGAGCAGTCTGGTTATGGTTTAGGCTGTTCTCTCATTAGAAGCCAAAGGACAGTATGCACTCATTATCTACCTCTGCACATTAAGATTTATTTTAAAAACATTTTTATTTATGTGCATGCATTGTGTCTGAGTAACCATATGCCAGTGTATTCAGGTGCCTGTGCAGGGCTGGAGAGGGTGAGGGGTCCCCTGGAGCTGGAGTTACAGGCAGCAGTTAGCTACCTGATGTGGGGGCTGGAGCTGAAGTTGGGTCCCCTCAAAGAGCAGCAAGAACTCTAACTGCTGAACTCTAACTCTAACATTGAGCCACTCTTGAGCCGCCCCATCTATATTTTGTCTTGTTTTGATTTGAGACAGGGTTTCTCTGTGTAGCTCTGGCTGTCCCAGAACTCACTCTGTAGACCAGGCTGGCCTTGAACTGGGAGATCTAACTGCATCTGCCTCCAGAGTGCTGGGATTGAAGTTTTGACGGTGTGCACCACCAGACCGGCTAACACGCTGAAAACTTTTAACCAGGATCTTCCTGTTACCCTGTACACAGACCTAGGCTCTATTTACAGTATTGCATTCCACTAGATATAGACTGACCCTTATTAAATTTTCTGGGTTAGTTATATAGCAATAGATAAGAAATAGAAAACTTGCTTCACCTTGAAGATTACCTAGAGCTTCTGGTCCTCCTGCCCCTACCTTTCAAGATCAAGATTACAGGTGTGCATCATTGTGGCCACTCCTTGCCTGTTACTTAGCATCATGTTTAAAAACCTCCTTTATATTGCTGTACATATTTGATCCTCCATTCTCTTTTATTTCTCTTTTATTTTAACTATTCCAGTTTCATCCTGTTGCTGTGACAAACACCATAAGTAAAAACAACACGCAGGAGGAAACCCTTTTGCCTTACCCTTCCAGGTCACAGTCTGTGACAACTTGTGCAGCTTCGGGATTGACCTGAGTGAGGTGATGGAGAAGCGGCAGAAAAGCTGGAGTGGGGTGGGCCACATGCAGTTATGGAGATACACAGCAGCCGAGAAACTCAGTACAATTGTCATAGCTGAAGGATGAAGTGGGCTAACTGTTCTCGGTAGGGTGACTCGGTAGGGGCAGGAGAGTCAAGCTGCAGGCATCTGGGAGAACAAAGCTGTGGTCGGTGCCCTCTGCACACACTGTCAGTTTATTAAGTCCCACCAGAGAAAGGTCTTGCTGTTCCCCTGAGCCTGACCTAGAAAGACCTTGTCCTTCCCGTGGGTCTGAGGGCTTGGAGTCCTTGACATAGTCATGACCATGTCGTGAATGTTCATTCACACAGGGGTGCGCTTGCTCCCCACATGCCCTAACTGAGGAAAGTCAGGCCAGGAACCTAAGTCAGGACCTAAAGATAAGACTGTTTGCTATTCCATGTGGTGGCATTATCCTGCCCAGAGAATTCGACAGCCAAGAAGTACAGCAGGAACCATGGAGAATGAAGCTTGTTATAGTGAAGGTTCATGCCAAACTAGTTTTCTTTTATAGCTTATGACCTCCTGCCCAGGGAATGGCACTGCTCACAGTGGACTGTGCAATCCCACATCAACTAAGAATCTAGAAAGTTTCCCATAGATATCCTCACAGGCCGATCTGATCTGGATAATTCCTCAACTGAGATTTCTTCTCGGATCTAGATCTAGGCTGTGCCCAGAGACTGGGGATCAAACCCACAGCACCATGCATGCTAGGCATGACCCTATCGACTGATAACATATCTCTGACATGAAAGTTAGGTCTTAAAGTTATCTATCTATGTGTGCATTTAATGAACCGATAGAACATGAGCTTATGGTATATAACCTGGTGCCAAGCATTGGAATTTGAAGTATTTATTTTTGACACCCTCCCTCCCCGCCCCAATCTAAGCAGAGTGTCTTGTGCCTAAATCCCAGCATTTGGGAGGTTGGAGAAGGAATCACAGAGAACTGGCAGAGAGGAAGACCTTGATTACTGCCCGGTGAATTTATACAATGGTAGCATTCCCAGTGCTGAAGGTCTTTAGCTGCAGATTCTTCAAGTCAATCTTAAAGATATATGATTTAGGGACTAGGAAGATGGCTAAGTCAATAAAGTGCTTGACATTACAGAGGGTGACCTGAGTCTGAATCCCCAGCACTAACGTAAAAAGCCTGATGCATGGTGGTATGTTTGGTAAGTCTAGCACTTGGGAGGTGGAGATTGGAGGATACCTGGGGTGTGCTTGTCAGCTAGTGTATTTGAATTTGGTGAAGTTCAAGTTCAGTGAAACAACCTGTCTCAAAGAACAACTAAAACGAGGCGAGTAATTGAGGAAGACAAGGCCCTCTGGCCTTCACACGTATGCATACACATGTACATGCATACTTGCCCACACCCACATACCTACCCCCCCCCACAAGACACACTCATTAGAACTTAGGAGGTTGGACGGGCAGTCGTCGGATCTTTGTGTAAGTCCTTTCTAGCCCTAGAGTCTGCATCTCTGTGAAGTTGAGATGTGGAAATATTTAAATGGCTGAACTTGAGTTCTGTGTGAATATTGATGCTTCCCAGCTGCCAGCTTCTCTACTAAATAAATTTCATATCAAAGGCTTTCAGATGCTGTATTGGAAGTCCCTCGGATCAACCTGGTTGCATTCCCCAGCTTCAGCCTTAGGTGTGAGAAAGGTGATCAAAGAGACCCAGAAAAAAAAAAAAAAAAACAACCCAGGAGTAATTCACTTTGTTGATTTTTGTATATATTTAGTCCTGTGGGTGCCTGGGGATTTTTAAACATTAGCTCCTTTTAAATCAAGCTGGGCACCCTATAAATCAAAATGATAAATGATTGATAAATAAACTGTCATTGCTACAATTAGATTTTCCATTATACTTGTATGCTATAATTTAAAATGTAATTTCCCTTGAAGCTCATAAAGGCTCTGTAGTAATAGGGTGTCACAATGTATTAGGGACAAGCGTGAGCATGCGGCTGAACACGCAGCTCTGTGAAGTGTGGGGCTGAACTGCAGGGTGCAAGCCAAAGCTCAGGCGTGGCTCTGGAGTCAGGGGCAGGTTATATGACATTTCAAGGGACCATGTTTCAGCTAGGCAAAGGTAGTCTAAGAGGAAGGAGCCCCGGGGCTGAAGATGGAACTCTGGGTAAAGTGCTTGCCACATAAGCACGAGGGCCTGAGTTTTAGATGCCCAGATACCACATAAGAGCTGGATGCACACGTCTGCAATGAGAGACTTCTCACATGGGAAGTGGGGGCAGGACGATCCCTGGAAGCTTGCTGGCCAGCAAGCCTGGGATACACAGTGAGTGACAGACCGCATGTTAAACAACTGATATGCATGTGCATACGGTGGCTTGTGCATGCCTGAACTTATACGTAGGAGCATGCATGCACACACACACACACACACACACACACACACACACACACACACACACATACACTACGTAAAACATGCAAAGAAGAAGGACCAAATGGACCAAAACTTTGATTAGCATCGGGCTGTACACTGGTCTGTGGTTAGGGACCGCCATTCTGCTACATGCCAGGCATGTTGTTTCTCATGCCTGGACACTGTTCTCTTAAGGAGAAATCTACCACTTTGCCATGAAAGATGAATGTGCCTTCTACAGCTGTCTTTCTTTCCCATCTAACTGGTAACAAGGTTGAGCTTCTTTATATTTCTTACTGTATAAAGAAATCTCCGTGAGTTTGGGGGTGTGTAGTGCTGCTGTGTACACATATAGAGGTCAGAGGCAAACTTCCAGGGTTGGACATCACCTTCTACCTCGTTTTCGGCAAGTTCTCATATTGATCACCAACAGACTGGCTGGCCTTTTGAGGATTCTCTAGTCTCCCATGTCTTTGTAAGAGCTTTGGATGACAGAGGCACCTGCTGCTATGTCCAGCTTCACACGCATTCTGGGAATCCAGCATTTTTATGCTAATGTGGCGAATACTTTATCTACTGAGCTATCTCCCCAGCCCAACACTGAACTCCTGATGACCCACTATTGTGGTCTGAATGTGAAATGTCTCCCCCAGGCGCATGTATTTGAAACTTCCTCCCAAGCTGGGTGCACTGTTTTTGGAAGATCTTAAAGTCTTTAGAAGGTGGGATTTTGCTGGAGGAAATGGGTTCAGATAGACCTTGGAGAATTACAGCCTAGCCCACTTCTTGTTCACTCTTCTTCCTAACTACCGTATGCTCTTGCTAGCATGCCTACCTCTTCTACCACGGTAGATCATATCCATTCTTAAGCTACAAGCCAAAATAAATCCTTCCTCCTTTATGATATCTTGTAACTGCAATGAGACAAATTAATTAATGCATTACCTAAACTCAAAATACTTGAGAAATAGGATTTAGGTAGTATGATCTGATAAATGTCCCTGATTAATGTACCTGCATCTACGTGGGTCTTCAAACATTTAGGAATGGTACCATGATGCAATCATGAGCTAAATTTTAAAAGGACAGGTGACTTTTGCCTCAACGCTCTATGATTACCCAAATGAATTTATATTTGGCTATGCAGGTAAACACCCCATTTTTGTAGAGGGAATTTTATTTTATTTTTTATACTCAGAAAAGTTGTGGCTTCTCTTAACCATCACATCGGAGATTAATTAATGCTTGAATGGACACCTGTTATCTACTTTTCTCAGTGCTATGAGAAAGTACCTGGCAGAAGCAACCTGAAGGAGGAAGGACTTATCTGGGTTCAATTTGCAGGTACCCGGCATGGCAGGGAGGCACATATGTCAGCTCCATCTTCATGCTTTGGTGGAACCAGAAGCTGCATTCTTTTGACAGAACTCTGACAAAGGTCTAATCTTTAAGAAGACCAGTGTCTCAATTTTCTCAATGTGTTTCAAAGGTTTCACAACTCCTAGGAGAGAATACCATCAGGGCATCAAGTGCTCAGAACTCAAAATCTGTTGGGCATTTCTCCAGTTTCATTTCTGTGGCTATTGCAAATACCGTGACAAAAAGTGTGGTGGTTTAAACAGAAATGGCCCCCATAGACTCATGTGTTTGAATGCTTGGCCAAAGGGAGTGCCGCTATTTGGAGTTGTAGCTTTGTTCGAGGAAGAATGTCACTGTGGAGGCTGGCTTTGAGGTCTCCTGTGCTCAAGCTGTGTCCAATGATATAGTCTCCTTCTGTTGCCTGTGGCTCAAGATGCAGAAATCTCAGCTCCTTCTACAGCACCATGTCTGCCTACATGCTGCCATGATTCTCACCATGCTAATGGACTAAGCCTCTGAAACCGTAACCCAGCTCCAAATTAAATGGTTTCCTTTATAAGAGTTGCCTTGGTCATGGCATCTCCTCATAGCAATAAAACCCTAACTTAGACAAAAAGCAGCACAGGAGAGGACAAAGTTTTGTCTTATAATTCCAAGTTCAGGTTTGTCACTTCAGGGAATTTAAGGCATGAACCCAAGCACCTAGTCACATCAAATCCACTGACCAAGAGTGGATATAAGCGCATCTTGCTTGCTTGCTTTCAATTAGCTCTTTTCTTTAAATATATTCAGAACCCCAGTGGGATTATCCACAGCTGGTTGGGTATTCCTACATCAGTTAACAATCAATACAATCCCTACAGACATACCTGATCAGTCTAACCTGATCCTAAGTCCTCATTATATTCTCTTCCCAGGTTTTTCCAAGCTGTGTTGTCTGTTAAAATTAACTAGTACAGGCAGGGATGGAAGGCCTTCCACATTCATCTAGAACACACTGTGACTATTTTTAGCTCCTGATTTTGGTGGGAACTTTCTTCAGATATCTTTCCTCAAATGCCCACCTCTATTTTTACAAATGACAGCCCCACCTGTGAGTCTATCACAGAGCCATTTTCCCACAAATGCAAATGTCCACCCCAAGTCCTGCCTCCCTGCACCCTACTCCATTAGACTGTAAAGACTGCTTACTTACAGAAGGATGAATGCTTTAGAATTGAAAAGTGGGCCCTTGACTACAGAGAAGGGTCAAGTTTCCACAAATATTTCCTGTTCTCACCCACCCCCACAGCTCATTAGCGCCACATGTCCACATTTAAATTCTGCCCGCAGAGAAAGCGGAATGGATGTCACCAGGCTGGTGTTAAATCAACAGTCCCTGTTCACAGAGGGCTCCCTGTGACCTAAGCTTTTTAGAGTGACCCAAGATCATTACAGATTCACTGGACTGTGGCTGTTAAGGTCTGCTTGGTGTCAGAAGTCCTGGTGTCCATTTATAATTCTTCCTTGTAGCTCTTTCCTTGTCCCCAAATTGGCCATCAACTGGTTCAATTGACCTTGAAATGTAGATTATAAATTGTGACTTGAGAAAACCAGAGATTCCAAAGTGATTTTTTTTTCTCTCAATTGGCCTTAATTTATCATGTTTTTAAATTTTTTTTTTTTTTAAATTTTCCAAGGATTTTTTTTTTCTGTTCAGAAGTATGTCTGGCTTTGTTAGCAAGGACTAATGAAGCTATTCATTAAAATTAATGAATCTAGCATCTAAGGCCTTGATCATGTTGGATAAGCCAAAGTTGATCAGAATTACTATTGGAACTGGAGGCTTTTCCCCTAGTTTCTCTCTCCAAGCTGGTAGTAACGTTCATTTATTTTTTATTTTTTCACTTAAGATTCATCAGGGAGAGAAAGCTAGGTATGGTGGAGACATGCTTGCAATCCCAGCATTTGGCAGGCTGAGGGAGAAGGATTGTTGCAGGTTTGTGTAAACCCACACTACACAACAAGTACCAGCTGAACCCAGGCAACTTATTGGAGACCTTGATTCAAAATTAAAAATAAACAGAAAGCTGGGGCTATAAGTCAGCAGTAGAGTGCTTGCCTAGAATCCCAAAGTGAGGGGCTGGGGGTGTGGCTCAGTGGTAGAGCCCCTGCCTAGAATCCCCCAGTTCCTAGACCTACCACTACCAGGAAAGAAAGAAAGGAAGGAAGAAAGACACAAAGAAAGACAGAAAGAGGAAGGAAAAAAATTAAAAAAAAAAGAAAAACTTTATCATAGGACTTAATATTACAGCTCTACTTTGGTTGAAGCTGGAATTTACCTAGAAAAGTGTATGAGCTAATACTTTGGCAAAGAAAATGCTATGTGTAAGAAGATATCCCATAGCCTGTTTGAAACCTTTTTTACTTTTTTTTTTTTTTTACCTTTTCACAACTCTTCATTGTCTTAACACACTCTTACAAAATATGTGGATTTCAAATGTTATGTAAAAATTACTATGCCTTAACAAACATTTTCTTAAAATATAAAAAGAGAAAAAAAAATATATATATATAAAGAGAGGGGGCATGAAGGAAAAAATAGAACTACTAACTAGGAAATTCTAGAATCTTGGGAAAAATATGAACCATGGCAAATTTTTTCAGGGTTAATTGGGTTTTTCTCAGCCTGACACAAGTGGTACTAAGTATTATTATTTATCATATTCCACTTATGAGAAGAAAAATGCTGCCCATGTATGTTTACCTCAGTTTGACATCAGCTGAGAAAAAAGAAAAAAACAATTGTTAAGCTGTTGTTTATGTCCAGTAAGGTTTCCTTTTTTTTTTTTTTTTCAATGCAGTTTATTCAGGAACCTTGAACAATCATCTGACCCTGGGGAAAGCCAGCCCACAGCTTAAATAGCCTCTGGGTAGCCAGCCCCAGCCTGCCACGTGGGCAATGCAGATAGGTCCACATACATGGAAGCAAGCCAGATCCTCAGCCTTAGCCAAATGTGGAATTGTTCGTGACAGAGAGCACTCACCATCAGGAAGGTGGAAGGCGGGAACCAGCTCCATCTTTAAGGCGCAGCATTCTGCAGCTCTCTACAGTTCCCCCTTTTTGTTTTAGATGCATCAGGCAAGAGTAGAGGTCTGATCTCTGATATTAGAAATAAATTGGGACTTTGTACAGATGTTCATTTAGGTGTCATCCACCCAAAGAGCATCAGACCCATCCGATACCTTTTTCTCAGAGGCGGGACCTGGGGCATCAACCAGCATGCAATCAGACATGCTCTTCTCTGGGTCCGAAGCGGCTGACCCTGAGTGCAGTGCTTAGCCTAGCATCCTGAGCATAACATTTTAGCTTTTTATGGTATCCAACCATGCTTGGGGAGACTGTCCTGCTTCAATGGCTGTAAAGGCCTGAATGGTCATGGCTACATTACTCTGTTGTGAGACTCTAATCTTGCATTTTTACCACAGGCAAACCAAGGAGACCAACAGCAGAAGGCCTGCTAATGCTCCCATGCCCGCCCATTCCTTCAGATGATTCATGGCTGCAACAATCCATGATGATAATCCTGTGGCTAGTCCTGCGTCCACTCTGGTAGAATTTACTGTGACAATGGCCACTCACAGCTGCTCCATCGTAGTATCGAATTCTCCAGTCCAATTACCTAAAATATAGCTCGACAATTGTTTAGACAGATTTGCAGCACGGGAAAAATTCTCATATTGTATGCTAGTGACACAAAGTCCAGCATACTTCCATTGACAGCCAAGTTGAGCGATTTGCCATAGGGTATCAATTTGCTCCTGCACGAGGTCAATCCTCTGATTGAACACCATCAAGCCTCCTTTTAGTTGAGCATTAATTCCTTTTTGTACATCTAAGGCATGAGCTACATTGGCTAAAAGATTATTCAGGGTCTGAGAAGTCTGCACAGTATGACTCCTGGCTAATGCCGCAGTGGTAGCTCCAACAGCCGCCAATGAGATGGCAGTAACAATGGTGGCTGTAGTTCCAAGATCCCTTTTCTGTATGAAGAGAGTCATAGCGTGAGGGGCATCAACGGGCACAGGCACCCAGCGAGGCATGCGAGTAACTAGGGCATACCTAAATTCACTAGCATTCCAGCATTGGGCAAAAAAGCAAGTATCATTACCACAGTTACTTGGTTCTATCTGGCTGATAATGAATAAAAATGGGGGATATAGACAAACAGGTGTGGGCTTATAGGAAATATTATGAGAAGCATTAACCCCCTCGTTGGAACATCCTGCATCAGTTCTAGAACTAGCAGTGGTGGAGTCCGAGGTCTGAGTAGGTTCAGGAGACCATTGCCCCCAGGGGCGAGACGTGCTCCATGTAAATTGACTAAGTCTATGTTTTCCTCCCTTTTTTACTTTTATATCCTCTGCTTTCTTGGTTTTGTATGAAGAATTGCTTTGGATATTTTCTAAAGGAACCCTGGTATAAGCGATACAGGTTGTGATGAGCTATACATTCCCACCCTATCTCACCCCCTTTTTGGAGACAGGGTCTCACTAAGTTGCTCAGGTGGCCTTGCAATCGCTCTACAGTCTAAGTGTACCTTGAACTTATGATATCCCTGCTTCAGCCTCCCTACTGGCTGTGTGCTACCACATTTAGATTGTTTTGTGTTTTTACAATGCTTGAGTTAAGCCTTAAGCCCAGGACATTATGCATTGTAGGCAAGTGCTCTACCACTGAGCCACACCCTCAGCCCCTCACTGGGGGATTCTAGGCAGGGGCTCTACCACTGAGCCACACCCCAGCCCCTCACTGGGGGATTCTAGGCAGGGGCTCTACCACTGAACCACACCCCAGCCCCTCACTGGGGGATTCTAGGCAGGGGCTCTATCACTGAGCCACCCCCCAGCCCCTCACTGGGGGATTCTAGGCAGGGGCTCTACCACTGAGCCACACCCCAGCCCCTCACTGGGGGATTCTAGGCAGGTGCTCTACCACTGAGCCACACCCTCAGTCCCTCACTGGGCGATGCTAGGCACAGGACTCTACTATTGATCTGATTCACCAGACACTTTCCCATCTTTTAATTTAATATATGATCCCTGTGGCAATGGTGATTTGAATCTTGAAACAAGTTTATATATTCTGCCAACTTTTAATTCAACAGAGATATTGAAAAGAATATATTGCACATCATTTTGCTTGAAAGTACAGATACATCAAATCACACTTGGCAAACAGAAAGAAGTTGCTAAGTTGAAATCAACCCCATAGTCAGATCTTTCACAGAGCTTGAAATTATTTTCCTATGCAAATAACTGCAGCCTTATTAATGTATTTTTGTTATGTTCAGCTTTTAGAAAGTGGAGGCATCCTTTTTGAGGAATGCAACTAATCCCAAATGTGACAGTAGCAAGCATTACCAAGAGACGGGGGTTGCAGTTTAAGAAGCCCATATAGCAGTGTAGGTCAACAGCACAGCAATATAGTGTTAGAGTATTTATTTCATTTCTCCTCTCCTCTTTCTTCCTTCTTCTCTCCTTTAAGAAATTCTTTCTTAAAAAATTCAAAAGAAAATTGTACATAGTTCATGAAAATATGATTATATTTTACCTTTAATTTAAAGAGTCTTGGGTTCAGCAAGATGACTGAACAGGTAATGGCACTTAGTACCAAGCCTAATGGTCAAAGTTTGATTTCCATGACCCTCATGGTTGACAGAGAGATCCAACTCCTGCAAGTTGTTCTTTGATCTCCACAAATTATTCTATGACATGAGTACACATGTGCGCACACACACATACATACACACACACACACACCACATAAATAAGCAAATAAAATATAATAAATAATAAAAACAAAATATTCAAAGGAAAGCCTTCTGTTTTCTTCTCAATAAAGGCACAAGGGAGGGAGCATTCAGGAATGGCTTTTGGGAAATATGCAAGACTTCTGTTACATTTTCAGTAAATATTCTTTGGTGATGTTACAGCTGCTGATTCATAAAATTCATACTCACTTACGGAAAACTCCAGACCTCACATGTATTATGCATCTCTTTATAGAATAGTCTTCACTGGGAATTTTAGAAAGATGGAAATGTACTTGAAATTTCTTTGCAATCTCATCATTAAATCCATTCCTTCTATGTTCAAGGACATATCAACATCATTACATTCTCTTGTCTTCACCTCTCTCACTTCTACAGCCACAGGCAAAAAGTTCTGAAAACAAACAAACAAACAAACAAAAAAACCCAACATGTTATGTGCTTGGGTAGAACTACTCAGAATTGATATCAGGAATTGAAGAGAAGACACTATAACTGGTAATAAAATTCCTCACAATTTTTTTAATGTCAGATTTGCCCTCAAATTTAGTTGCTTCTTATTACATCATTTCTTTTTGATTGTGCTGTCTTTCTCCCTGCTTCCTCCATTTCCCCTCCATCTTCTATATCTTCTGGATTTGTTTGTGTTACTCTCTTCTTCCATTCCTTAGCTTTTGACACTTGTATTTGTAGAAACAATTGCTATTGCTGTCATTTTAGATGAACCATGTTTGGAACAATACAGCATATATTTTAAAATAAGAAATCCATTATCTTTGAAAATTTTGTTATGGATATACTGATCAAGCACTTTAATGATACCCAGGAATGGTTGGCAGGATTTCTGGTAAGTTAGTTTGCTTGAGAAAGGCAAAAGCTCTGTGTTAGTTACTTTTTTAGTTCTTGTGTATTAGTTGGGGTTCTCTAGAGTAGCAGAACTTATAGAAATAAATCTCTTTATATATAGAAAGGGGATTAATTAGAATGACTCACAGGCTGTGGTCCAGCTAATTGCTGTCTATGAATGGAAAGCCCAATATTCCATTACTTGGTCAGTCTAGGAGTCTAGATGTTTCAGCTTGTTTTTAGTAGACACTGGAATTGAAAAAAATTAGGCTCTAATGGCAGTGAAGGAATGAACTTCTCAGCAAGGGGAGGGAAAGTAGGCAAAGAGCAAAAACTTCCTCATTCCATGTTCTTATGTAGGCTTCTAGGAGAAGGTGTGGCCCATAATTGATCTGGATTAAAGGTATCTCTTCCCAGCTCAAATTACCTGGATGAAATGTGTGTTGGTTCTTCCTACCTCAAAGATCTGGATTAGAAGTGGATCTTCCTACTTCAAATTAAGCAAACATTTCTCACAGGCGTGCCCTTCATTTTTGGTTTTAGTTCCAGATTTAGTCAAGTTGACAATCAAGAATAGCAATCACATTCTGTGACTAAAATAGCTGACAAAGCATGTGAGGGAGGAAATATCTATTCACTCATTGTTTCAGAGGGTTTCAGTTCATCATGGAGAGTGTGGTGTGAAGCTCACTTCGTGCTTCCTGGTAGTGGGAGACAGTGGTGGAGGCTCTTCATCCATGGAAGATCAGGAACCAGAAATCATGGTAGGAACTAAAGCTCTTATATTCCAAGTTCTTTCCCTAGTGGCATTTTCCTCTAGACAGATTGTACCTCCTAAATGTTCCATAGCCTCCCAAAATGGTGGTTCAATCTGAGGAAATAGTGTTCTACATATAATTCTGCGGGGAATATTGTAGACCCAAACTATAAAACCTGTCTCCACTGTTTTAAGGTCTCATATTTCAAAATCTCAAAGCCAGCTCTAGTGGCACAGGCCTGTCAACCCAGCTATTCAGGAGGCTGATGTAGAAGGATCACAAATTCAAGTTCTGGCTGAGCTACAGAGTGAGTTCAAGGCCAGCTAGGGCAACTTGGTAAACAGTATCTCAAAATAGATATTACAAAGAGGGTTGAGGAAGTATCTCAGAGTTAGAACAGGAATTTGTCATTCATGAAGCTTTAGGTCAACTCCCCCAGTATGAAAAAAAAAAGAATACATCAAAGAAAAAAATGACTCATGAATGGGACACTCTGATAGTACTTATGTGCTAAACATGGAAGATGAACTGGATTTCATAATTTTAGTAACAAATTGTGTTCCAATTCGTGTGTGCAGCTGGGTTTGCTACAGTGCCTCAGTGAGGTTTAGCCTGCTGGAAATCATGACCACGCATCCCTGTTCTGTCACGTTAGGGTCTCAACATGTCTCTTATTCAGTAGAGTCTACTCATCCCGTCTGTCCTTTGTTGAAATTTTAAGACAAGTTCTCACTGTGTGGTCCTTGCTGGCTTGGCATTCTCTCTCTCTCTCTCTCTTTCTCTCTCCGGTTTTTGAAACAGGCTTTCTCTGTGTAACAGCCCTGACTGTCCTGGCTGTGCTTTGGAAACTAGGCTGGCCTCAAAACTCACAGAGATCCACCTGCTTCTACCTCCCTAGTGCAAGTGCTGGGATTTAAGGTGTGCACCATCACTGCCTGACCCTGGCATTCTGTCATAGACTAGGGTGACCTAAAACTCACAGAGACCTACTTGCCTCTGCCTCCCCAGTGCTGAGATTGAAGTAGCATACTACACACCTGGCCTCCCTCTCATCTTTTGATTGAATATCCTTTGACCACTTAGAAAATCTATTGACTCAGTTGTTTCCCTAAAAGCAGAACCTCTCTGTGTGGATTGAAGCATATTTTAAAAACTATCCTTTCATCATTTCATATATATATATGTATATATCCATCTATCTATCTATCTATCTATCTATCTATCTATCTATCTATCCACACACACACACAAGGATTTATGTGTATATCCTTGAACATACCCCCATTATCCTCTTTCATCCTCTCTCACTTCTACTGAACACATCTTCTTCCCATGGGTCTCACTCTAACTGTCATGCCTTGTGTGTATGTCCTACTGCATTCTTTTTACAGTTGCTTGTGTTAATATTAGTGGAGGGGGTTATACTGGAGTACAGGTAACTAACCTCTGGCTACATCACTGAGGAATCCTCTCTCTAGCAACCATTGCTACTTACAGCTCCTCAGAGAGGGATGGGCCTCCTGAACCCTTCCCCCATTGTAGGGGTTATTGACAGATCCAGTCTTGTGCAGATCTTAAGCAGGTAGCCATTGCTGCTGTGGGGTCATGGGGTCATGGGTTTGGCCATGTTCTCTCCAGAAGATACATTTCACACCACTCTTCCCCGTTTGCCAGTCTCACATTCTTTTCTTCTCTCTTCTCCCCTTCTCTACAATGTTTTCTAAGTTTAAAGAGGGCAATATAGACTGATGCCCCATTTAGGACTGAGCTCTCATGGCCACTTACTGTCAGCACTTTGGCCAGTTAAGAATCTTTGCTTTAATGTCATCCACAACAAACAAAATCTTCTTTGACCAAGGCTGGGAGCAGCACTTCTTTATGGATATAAACCTCAACATTGACAAGGCAGGGTTGACAGCATGTGCAGGGCCCCATGACCATCCTTGCCATAGGCTTATGACTAGGTTTTCAGTGCCAGGCATGAATTCCCTCTTGTGGGACAGTCCTCAGATCTGATTAGAAAGCTGTTGGTTGAAAAGCACTTTTAAATGTCTCAGCTACAGAACTGTCTCTGGATTGGTCTGGTTAATGGGTATGTAGATGAGCTAGGGCTTTGGCCTTCCAGGAAGTTTGCCATGCCTGTCTGTTTATTTAGTCTTTGTTTATCTCTTCTGCTGAGCTGCTGGGCCTTGAAGGCTCACTAGGTTGTGAAATGCCCTTATGGGGAAGCATTCTAAATGCTGTAGAACATTCTTCTGTAGGAATTTCTTTTTGATGGACTGCTTCCCGGAGATTTTTCAAGTTCTTTTGTTTGGTTTGCATAGAAAAGAGCTCTTCAGGGGTCATGCAGAGAGGGAGTGTGACAGGAATCTAGAGGGGTGTGTACATTGGGCTTAATGATGCTCCCACAACTGCAGCAAGCAGGAAGGAGGCAGGGCAATGAGACTGAGCAACAAGGACGGGATTTTAGAAGACTGAAGGTCAATCCCAGGGAGGCATAGATTACGGTTGCTATCACTTTTGGCCTGAGAAACTTCTCTGCTGTGGGCAGCAGTTAAGACAGAGATTCACACCTAGTCAAAGTGCTGAGAATAAATAACTGTGGAGAGCTCAGCCCTAAATAGGACATTATTTCAATACACACACACACACACACACACACTGACATGTATGCACAGAAATAATATAAGAGCTGGAGGATAGGGGAAGAGAGTACAATGAAATGCTGTCTTCTGGGAGTGACATGGCCATTGCACTCATGAACTCAAAGCAGCTATGGTTATTTGAAAAAACAACAACAACAACAACAAAAGCCAACAAAATCATTAAAAAAATCCAACGAGCTTCTCTAGTTGGACTCAGTAGATTATAAGAAAAAAGCAAGAGAAAATGAATGCAGGAGGGATGGGGAATCTGGAGAGGTAGGAGGCATGAGACATTCTTTCCAAGAAGAGCGATCCCAGGGAGTACTGAGTATGAGTAATGTCCGGAGACTGAGGATTTGATCTACTAGTTTGTTTGTTTGTTTGTTTGTTTGTTTAAGAAAGTCAGTCAAACAGGCAAGCAGAATACTAGAAAGCCCAGCATAACAAATCACAAACTGCCACTTACCAGAGGCATAGACTATAAACTGAGATGAACTGGCATCTGTATTGACAAGAATGCACAGCTGTTGCACCAGGTTTCAGATCCTAAGTCTTCCTCCACCCCACCTTACCTGCAGCAGATTGGCTCTCAGGCCTGGTAAGTGAAGGAGTATGTTGTGGATGGAGTATGAAATGTCCCCTTCAGGCTCCTGTATTTGAACACTTGGTCCCCAGTTGGTGGAACTGTTTCAGAAGGTTGTAGCACATTTAGGAGGTGGGACCTGGCCAGAGGCAGTGATAGTAGAACTCTACTTCCTGTGTGCTCTGCTTCCTGACTGTGGCAACATGTGACAGAGCGCCTCATGGTTCTACCTACACAAGTCTGGATCTGGATGGATTGTATCCCTTCAAAATACAAGCTAAAATAAACCTTCCTTAAGTTGCTTCTAGCTAGGGTCATTGCCTCGTGAGCTTGTTTATGACACTAAGCATGTTACTGGCAATTGATTTCATCATAATTTACTAATTGAGGAATCCTTAAATAGCTAATACTCAAGACCCTGACTTTATTTATTTATTTAGGATTTGTTTTTATATTTATTTGTTTCTAAGTTTGTGTGTGTGTGTGTGTGTGTGTGTACATGATAGTCCCTCCTAGGCCAGAATTGGGCATCAGATTTTCTGGAACTAGAATTAGAGGGAGCTGTGTGCTGCCTGGTGTGGGAGCTGGGAACTGATCTCAGTCCTCTGGAAGAGCAGCCAGTGCTTTTAACTGCTGAGCCATCATCTCTCCAGCCCCTATACACTGATTTTAAATGCGCATTCTGTTTCACTCTTGCAAAGACCTTTAAACTTTGTGTTGTCGTTCCTCTAGAATAAGTAGGGGTATTGAGACTCAGAGGGGCTAAGAATTAACCCCTAAGAATTAAGGTTGTGTCTTGTTAACAAATGATACTCAGAATGCTCTTTTCAACGTTTAATTTGTTTTCAACAAACACTAATGATAATAATAATAACAAGAACAAAATTAAAATGTCAAAGTGATGTCTTTTCCTGGCCCTGTGGTAATGACAATAATAGCCAGTGTTTATTGAGCACATGCGAAATTCCAACAATTACACTGGCCGCTTTGCATATTGTGTTTACTTGGTTCCTAACACAATCAAGACAAGTCCTTTTCCATTCTCTTCCCCTCCTTTGCAGATGCAGGAATATTAAAATTAAAGATATAAAATGTGTTGTAAAGATGGCTCCAGTTGCTAAAGGCCTTGCCATGTAACCACAAAAACATGTGTTTGCGCCCATCCCAGAATCAATGTTAAAGACAAACAAACAACAACAAAACCACCCAGGAGTAAGCGTCCGTGTTCCTACTTTGAGGGGACTGCTCATCAGTTTGCACAGCGCTGTTGGGTCTCCTGCAGTGAGAGAGCTAGCCACTTATAAAAAGAGAAGGGCATCTGATAGCCAAAGTGTGTGCATGTCCTCTGGCCTCCTCATCCAGATGAACAAACACGTGCATATGTACTTGTGTGCACACACACACACCTCATCTACTGCTGTCCAGTGCTAGCAGTAAGATCAGAATGCAAACAGTCTAATCCAAGGGCTCACCCTCCTAAACACCATCCAGGGAGCACATATGTCTCACGTGTTCACCATGTAAAAGATCAAGACTGCTGTGAAGTTCCTATTAAGGAGGAACACATAGTCTATGAAAGGGAAGCATGTACCAAAGGTCCCAGCGCCAAGCAGTCATCTTGTACAGGTGCTATGTGAATCTTGGAGAGGCGCACTGTGGTGTCAGCAGAAAGGAACCATGAGAGTTTGAAACAGGGGTTACTGGAACTGTGTACAAGGCCATGAGAATACAATTGATGTAATTAGATACAGATATTGTTAGAAGAGAGTATCAGAATACAAAGGGCCTGGGGGATGGCTCAGGACCCAAAGTGCTTGCAAATCAAGCGGGAGGACCTGGGTTTTATCCCCAGACATGGTGGTATATGCCTGTAGTTGCAGAACTGGAGTGGCAGGCGCAAAAGGATTCCTGGAGCTCTCTGTGGAGTCTGCCTAGAAAATCAGTGAGCTCCAGACTCAGTGATGTTGACCTTTAGCTTTGATGTGTACATATACATGGGCATACATGCCTCAATAATCCCAGGCTACTTTTCAAGCGATTTCTTCTCTGCTGGATCATACAGCCATGGTTTGTTCCTCTCTGCTAATCTAGACTCAGGGCATCTTTCCAAGGTCCGTAGCACACCTATGATTGTCTCAGTTGCAAGACCTACTTCACGGGACTGGAACAACTGCTATGTCTAAATATACATGTGCTGTCCATGCACGCATATGACCACATACATATAATACGCATGTACACCCATGAGAACAGACATACAAGGAGAGAGCTAAATAAATGGATATTGTCACTACATGTTTCCACATAGAAATAAGACTTAGCAAATTCATTGGAGGGCCCAGGTAGCATACAAGCGTGAATGATTTTCACTCCTTGGATGAAGCCTTGGCTGGTAAGAGGCATATCCTACCATTGCCAGAGGGTCAAAGTATTGTGTTCCCATTTTCACCTGTTCTAGTCTCGTTTCATGGCTAAGATTAAGGACTCTGACTAAAAGCAATTTAGGGTAGAAAAGAGTTTATCTGGCTTACACTTCAAGGTCAAAATCCAGCCCTGAAGAAATTCAAGACAAACATGGAGGAATTCTACTTACTAGCTCACTCTCTGGTATGCTCTCTCATGCTTGCTTTGCTAACTAGTTTTCTTATATAGGGTCAAAACACCTGCAGTGGGGATGCTGCTGCCCACAGTGGGCTGGGCAATTCTGTAACAATTAATAACCACTACAATTCTTCACAATCATGTCCACAGGCTAATCTGAGCTATACGATCTCTCACCTGAGACGCCGTTCTCAGGTGAGACTCTAGTCTGGGTCAACACAATATTAAAGCTAACCAGTATACATGCTCACTTTCAATAAAAAATTTAAATATAAAAAGTTTAAAATAAAACATATACATATAGCCATTGTTAGCAATGGATAGAGAGAAGAAAGTAGTAAAAAGAAAAATAGAAAAGAAAAAGTTATGCACTAAATCACAGATAATGATGGGTGCAAACCAAGGAGCTAAGAAGAATGGTCCTGGAAATACTTCAAAATGTCTTCATCAGACTTGGAATATTTCTGTGGCATCCAGTATAACACTACTTTCCAAACTGGTCTCCATAGGCTGTGCAGGCTACCTTTGGCCCTATCAGGTGGACCTTGAACTTGGAATCCATTTGCTTCAGCCTCCTAAGTAGTTGATATTATAAGCCTATTGTACTCCTGATTTCCACATGTGATGGGTGCATACAGACACTTACAGAATAAAGAAAAAAGTAGAGGAGGGCAACGCAGCCAGTCCTGATGAGACCTGATAGGCTGGGGTCAGAGGGAAGGGGAGGAGGACCTCCCCTATCAGTAGACTTGGAGAGGGGCACGGGAAGAACAGAGGGAGGGAGGGTGGGATTGGGAGGGAATGAAGGAGGGGGCTACAGCTGGGATACAAAATGAATAAACTGTAATTAATATAAAAAATAAAAATTTAATAAAAAACAAAAGAGATAAGTAAAAGCAACACATTTTTAAAAATAGGGACTAGAGAGATAGCACAGTGGTTAAGATCATGTGCTTACTAAGAGCCCAAGTTCATTTCCCAGAATTCATCCTGGTGGTTCACAATCACCCGTAACTCCGGCTCCAGAGGAGTCAGATGCCTCCAGCCTCCATGGATACTGCGCCTTGTATGTACATATTCAACATGCAAAGCCTCAGTCACAGCTAAAAAATAAAAATTTAAATTAAAAAATTCTTGTTGATACAGCTGAAGGCCACTTAACCAAATAATTACCTCATTCATTTAGAATAATTAAACACATGTTAATGAGGTCTAGATTTTTTTGAGCAAGTATTTATTAAAATACTTTTACAGTGGCTGAGTCTTTTTAATTGTCTGCTGTTGCTACTCACCTCAGAGCAGGAGCACGGATTTTCACTGTGGATCTCTGTCTTCTGGAACTTATATTTTATTAAAAGACTTAAAAAGACATAGAACCACACAGGAACACTACTTCTCAGTGTAACTGAAACCAGTAAGGATAAAAAGTACAGTAAGTTCTAGAAAGAGAAAAGGATGTCTTTTCCAAAATACTCTTGAGTTTGGAGGTCCACAGGGCACAAAGGATTTCCATGGCAACTGGGCACCAGAAGGCGTGGGCAATAGCTTCCTATCTGGGGTCTATGAGTTTCTTGGAGCGAGTTAGTTCCTCAGAGGGAGTTGTGGCAGAAGTCTTGAGTAAAAACATGTTACATATATGTGACATACATGTATACACATACATGTGTCAGGGTGTAGACTAAACAGTACTGATCCTGGGACAAGCACAGGTACATAGTGGGATCCTGTACATGGGCACAGGTCACTTTGCTTCTTTGAGGATTTGAATCACTATCTAGACAGACTTTTCTTCCAGGATTAAAACCATCCCCCTCTCTCTGACTTTCCAGCTCATGGATCCCCACACAATCTCTACAGATTTTGTGCATCCGAGAGTCCTATGATGATATCTGGAAGAGCCCTCACTGGGTCTCTAGGGATTTGAACCTTATTCATTGAAGTAGAGTCACTTAGTGAAACCTTCCATAGCTGTCGTATATTACTATTTTTTTTAAAAACTATGTTGATGGTGTGTGTGTGTGCGTGCGTGCGATGCACATGAGTATGTACGCGCCCATGCACTTCAGAACAGAGTGCCAGATTCCTGAGCTGGAGGTACAGGAGGCTGTAAGCCACCCAACATGAGTGGTGGGAACCACTCAGGTCCTCTGGAAGAGAAGTATGTGCTCTTAACTGCTGAGCCATCTCCCTAGCTCCTACACAGTTTTGCTCAGGGGATGTCCTGTTCCTTCCTTCTGAGGCTGGAGGGTAAGCAGTCACCAAACCCACGTGGCATTTAAATGTGTTTCTAGGGATTTGAACTCAGTCCTCACATTTGCCAAGCAAATATTTAACTTCTAAATCACATCTTACCAGACTGTACCCAATTTTAACCCAACAAATTTAAGTAAAACAAAATCTATAATATTAACCATCCTAATTCATTTAAATAAAATTTATTATTATTATTATTATTATTATTATTATTATTATTATTACTTACCAGTATGTGCTTGAGCTTAAACCAATACCTTGGGCATGCTAAGCACGTTTATTGCTGCTGAGATGCACTCTAGTTCCCATAGATGAGTTTTGCTGTGACCGTCAGCTACTGGTAGCCAATTGTAAATGTATAAACAGAGGCATGGTGCTCGCTATCTTATTGAACTCATATGTGAGCCTGCCATGAGGAGTTACGGTGAGAATGGGTTAGAAGTATTCCTATAAAACATTTTCCAGGAGACCTCAGACAGTTCCCATCTCCAGGGACCACTTCTTTTTTGAGAGCTGCCCTCTGGCCAACTGATGCTCTGTCTTCTTTGAACACCAGTTGTTTCCAGTTGCTCTGTTCCTTTAAAGTGTCCCTCATCCCACGGGCTCAGTGGCTACAGACACAAACAGCCGACTCAGTTCTGCACATCCTGAGTGACAGGCTCCCATGCACAACAGCACGTGGCAGGAACTGGCAGCCTGCCACCTCCTGGTTCTTTCTGTTTTGTGTTCCTCACTCATAACTGTTTATTGTGGTAGGTAAACACTTGTTTTGAAAGCTTGCAGGCGTACTATTAAAACACAAGTGTTCATGACACAGTCAAGCTGGGTTGTAAAATGTTTATCCCTTTGAATGACAAGTGCAGGCTCTTCCATTGCTTTTACTTCCATTCCATTTACTTTTCTGTTTCTTGCTTCCATTGTCTCCCCTTCTTTCTGTCATTCGTCATCTGCTTAACCTCCAGCCTCTGTGGGCCTCCTTCTCCAACCTGTGAGAAAGAACTAATACCTACCTGTAATAACACAGGTAATTATTATTATTAGTAGTAATAATTACTAATACCTACTAATTCCTACCTGTGAGTAGGAACTAATAGCTGGAAATGTCTCTGTCTCTCCTCACACACAATGTTGTTTTGTTGTTGTTGTTTGTTTTTTTTTTTTTTTAAAGATAAAATCTTGCTAAGTACCTCAGTCTGGCTTCTGGCTGCCAGCTATCAACACTCCCACCCCACTGTTTCTGCCTCCTAAGTATAGTTTATAAAATTTGAACCACCATCACCAGATCACAGACTTGAGTCTATTGTCTTGTTTAGAAAGGGTGGGAGAGTGAAGAGATGGCGTAAGTTGGACCCTCTCATTATCATTTAGCTTGTTTGTTTCATTTTTGTTCTTTATTTTTTTAAAAAAAATATTACAATTCATTCAGTTTGTATCCCAGCTGTAGCCCCCCTCTCTCATCCCCTCCCAATATCGCCCGCCCTTTCTCCCTCTTCTCCTCCCATGTCCCTTCCCAATCCACTGATAGGGGAGGTCCTCCTCCCCTTCCCTCTGATCCTAGGTTATTAGGTCTCATCAGGACTGGTTGCATTGTCTTCCTCTGTGGCCTGGTAAAGCTGCCCCCACCCCCTCAGGGGGAGGTGATCAAAGACCAGCCACTGAGTTCATGTCAGAGACAGTCTCTGTTCCCATTACTGGGGAACCCTCTTAGATACTGAGCTGCCATGGGCTGCATCTGTGCAGGGGTTCTAGATTATCTCAATGACTGGTCCTTGGTTGGAGTATCAGTCTCAGAAAAGACCCCTGTGCCCAGATTTTTTGGTTCTGTTGCCCTCCTTTTGGCTTCAGTACCCTCTAGGTCTTTCTACCTCCCCCTTCTTTCATAAGATTCCCTGCACTCTACCTAAAGTTTGTCTATGAGTCTCAGCATCTGCTTTAATAGAGTCTTTCAGAGGCCCTCTGTGGTAGGCTCCTGTCCTCTTCCCTGTTTTCTTCATCTTCCAAAGTCTATCCCATATGCCTTTCTGAATGAGGATTGAACATCTTACCCAAGGTCCACCTTCTTGCTTGGCTTCTTTAGGTGTATAGATTTTAGTATGTTTATCTTATATCATATGTCTAATATCACTTATAAGTGAGTATATGCCATGTGTGTGTTTTTGCTTCTGGGATAGCTCACTCAGGATGATCTTTTCTAGTTCCCACCATTTGCCTGCACATTTCGTGATTTCCATGTTCTCAATTGCTGAGTAGTATTCCATTGTGTAAATGTACCACGATTTCTGTATCCATTCCTCAACTGAGGGACATCTAGGTTGTTTCCAGCTTCTGGCTATTACAAATAAAGCTACTACAAACATGGTTGAGCAAATGTCCTTGTTGAATACTTGAACATATTTTGGATATTTGCCTAGGAGTGGTGTAGCTGGATCTTGAGGTAGCACTATTCCTAATTGTCTGAGAAAGTGCCAGATTGATTTCAAAAGTGATTGTGCAAGTTTACATTCTCTTCAGCATTGGAGGGGGTTCCCCTTTCTCCACATCCTGTCCAGAATGTGTTGTCACTTGAGTTTTTGATATTAGTCGGATGGGTGTCTAAATCAACAAAATCAGAAATGAAAAGGGGGAACATAACAACAGACATAGGTCTTACTTCAAACGTCTATATGCCACAAACTTGAAAATCTAAATGAAATGGACAATTTTCTTGATAGATTCCACTTACCAAAGCTGAATCAAGACCAGGTAAATAAATTAAATTGCCTATATCCTTTAAAGAAATAGAAGCTATCATCAAAAAGTCTCCCATCAAAACAAACAAACAAACAAAAAAAAGCAGCCCAGGGCCAGATTTTACCAGATCTTCAAAGAACATTACCAATTACCAAACTCATTCTATGAAGCCATAGTCACTTTGATACCTAAATCTCACAAAGACCCAAGAAAGAAAGAATTTCAGGCCAATTTCCCTTATGAACATTGATACAAACATACTCACAAACCAAACAAATCCAGGAACACATTAAAGTTATCATCCACTATGACCATTTTTTTGTTCTTTAAAATAGAGTTCACATACTCTAGGCTGGGCTCCAACTAGCTGAGGATGATCTTGAACTCATGCTTCTACCTCCTTAGTGCTGGATTTACAAACATGCACCACCATGCCTGGCTTATGTGGCGCTGGAACTCAGGGCCCATGAATGTTAGGCAAGTGCTCTTCCAACCAAGACACAGCCCAAAGCTCTGTGCATCCTACTTGTGCAGTGACTTCCTTTTAGTTTTTAAAGCTGACAGTTGCTTTGTCAAATGAATCTGAGAAAATATGCATGACCTAATGGTTTGTAGCAGTCTAAAAAAATTTTTTTAAGACAAGCTTATATTAAGTATCCCAAGCTAGTCTCTAACTTTCAATCTTTCCTCAGACTCTTAGGTGTTAGGGTTAGCAGTATGTACCACCATGTCTGGCTCACACATATATTTAAGGTAACCCATTCATCGGATACCAAATCAGTCCATGAGTCTTTGAAAGACATTTCGGATCTAAACACAATTCTTCAAATGAGCCTTTTCTATAGAAGAACATCTGAGAGTCTCATTTAGAAAGATCTGCTAGAAATATGTCCCCAAATTATCCTTTGTTTGGCTTGAAGTCATTTCTTTTCATGTTAATTCCTCAAGGACTGGTTTCCTATTTGTGTTCATTTTCTGCCATGGTGACAAGCTACCTGAAAGAAACAACTTAAAAAGAGAAAGGATTTATTTTGGCTCAGAGTTTCAGAGATGTCAGTAGGAGGTTGACTCAGTCCTTTGGTTTGAGTTGAAGGTGGGCCAGGCTAAATCATGACGGCAGAAGTGCATGGCTGATGCTGTTCCACTCATGGTAATCAAGAAGCAGGAAGCTAGACTGAGAAAGAGGCCGAGAAGAGTTACATTGTTCAAAGGTGCCACGTGGGTGGCCCATTTCCTCTAACTGGGCCCCACCTTCCACAGTGTCCGCTACTTTCCAGTGGTTTCAGTTAAACTAAACTGACAAGAACAGATGCTACCCCCGCCTGATCTTAGCCAAAAGGCAAGGAAGCCATCTGATTCAATTACAAATCCATCAATGGCTTAACCCATTGATGAGGTCAGGGCCCTTAGGATCTAATCACTTCCCCAAAGCCACCTTTGGTAGAATCAAAGGATCCATTATTGAACTCCCATCAATGAACTTAGCTTTGATTGCTCTAAATTGATTTAATCTTCACTCTTCATGACAGCTGTTGAAGTAGGGACAGCTCCCAAACCCGGTCTCCATTTCTACTTCTTTAGCTTAAATAGTTCCATATTTTTTTTTTTTTTTTATGATGAGGAATCTCATTTTTTTCTCTTTGGTGTTTACATCTTGCTCATCAAATTATGGTATCAAAACCAAAGAGGGTGATATTTCTTTTCAACTTTCAAAATTACATTTCTTTATGTATTGGGAGTGGGAGACACAACATACATGCCAATGATTAGGGGTCAGAGGACAACTTGGGAGAAAACTGATTCTCTCTATCTGCCATGTGGGTTCTGGTTTGAATTCGGATCATCAGGATTGAGTAGAAAGCACCATTACCCCCTAAGCAATCCCTCTAGCCCAATATTCCTAATATTCTGTGTACGTGTGAGTGTGTGTGCATGCATGTGTATGCATGTGTGCTCTTCCTCAAGCACCACACACTTTTGCATGTGTATGGAAGCCTGGAAGTCTACACCAAATTGACATCAATCAGTCTCTATTGAGGCAAGGTCTCTTGTTGAGCCCAGACCTTGGTGATTTGACTAGTCTAACTAGCCAGATTGGCCGAGGGATTCCCCATCTCTGCCCCCCAAGTGTTGAGATTAGAGATGGTTACCACACCTGTGCAGTTTTTATGTGGCTTTGAGGACTCCAGACCCCTTTTTTCAGCTTGCAGCGCAAGTACCTTATCCACTGAGCCATTGCCCCAACCCAGCAGTATGGGATTGTGGATGAGAGTGGGTTGTGGTGTCATCTATTCCGTATGAATTTTGTTCTTTGACAAGCCTGTTGACAGCTGCCTCGGACATGAATCATGCGTGGCTTCAGTTACTAACATCCACGTGTGTCCACATTCAGCCTGGCCCTGTTAAATTTTATAAGATGTCATCACTTGGCCCAGTCTTTTGAGACAATTTTCCCATTTAATTTCATTATAAGAGTTCACCATGGCAGTAACTTTAGAAGTCATCAATAAAGATTAGCATTAAAATGAGACAAACGTCTGCCATGATTTTCCACATGTAATGGATCAGTACCTCACCATAGGGGTGTAATTGAGAACTGAGTCTTTTATTTCATAAAAACAAATATAACCATTCTGCTGAAAAATAGAGGAAATAAAATGTTAGATTTAACTAAAAAAATTATATAATTTTATTTGTGTGTGTGTGTGGTGCATATGTGTGTATAGATATGCATATATGTGCATACAACGGTATGTGTGGAGGCCAAAAATTGACCTTGAATGTCTTCCTCAGTTGCTCTCTGTCTTATACATCAAGGCAGGGTCTCTAGTAATGCTGTGATTCTTTAATACAATTCCTCATGCTGTGGTGACCCAGGACCACAAAATTTTTGTTGCTACTTTATAACAATTTTGGTACCGTTGTGAGTTGTAACATAAATGTCTGTGTTTTTCTGATGATTTGTGAAAGGGTCATTCAACTCCTAAAGGGGTCGCGACCCACAGGTTGGGAACCACTGCTCTAACCGAACCCAGAGCTTACTGAATTGGGGAGTCTGATTGGCCAGCTATCCCCAGGATCCCAGATAAATGGTCATGGCTGCTTAGCTCTTAGGTGGATTTTGGTCTTATCATTTGAACAGCAAGTACTTCATCCACTGAGCCATCTCATATGCCCTTGAAATAAAGGTGATTGGCTTGCTAGTCTAAGATAACGATAAATTCAAAGGAAGTTTGAATAGCATAGGACAAAGAGGTCTGTGTATCTTTTACCCAGTTTCCCACAATGCTAACTAATCCGATCAAAATGTGCTATACGTATTTAAAAAAAACAACAACAAACTATAGTGTAATTTTACAACCAGAAAACTTATATTAAGACAATTCTGGGCCTGGAGAGATGGCTCAGAGGTTAAGAGCGCTGCTTGCTCTTCCAGAGGTCCTGAGTTCAATTCCCAGCAACCACATGGTCTTTCGCAAATATCTCTAATGAAATCTGGTTCCCTCTTCTGGCATTCAGATGTACATGCTGGCAGAAGACTGTATACAAAATAAAATAAATGAATCTTAAAAAAAAAAACAAAAACAATTCATAGGCCTTATTTCTATTTTACTTGGTTTTTGTCTTTCTGTCTTCCTTCCTTCCTCCTTCCTCCTTTTCTTTTCTTTTCTTCTCCCTTTCTTGAGACGGTTTCTTACTGCCCAGTCTAAGCTGGTTACTGTGCAACTCAGGCCAGTCTTGAACTCACAATTCTCTTGCCTCAGCTTCCTAAGGGATTACAAATGTACACTACCACTTGGGTTGATCTAACAGTGTGTGTGTGTGTGTGTGTGTGTGTGTGTAGTCAGGTCATTTTTGCGTGCATATGTATACACTTGTATATGCAGGTGAACTTACTTGTATACTTGTATACAGATCCACTTTGAGTATGTTGTGCATTTAATTTTCGGAGACAAGATCTTTCACTGAACCCCAAGCTCATCATTTCAGTTAGATGGTCCAGCAGCCAGAATCTCCACCTCCCTTGGTGCCTGAATTTCAGATACACGTCTGACTTCATGTGGGTTTGGGGATTTAAACTGGGGTCCTCAAGCTTGTACAGTAAGCTCTTTATCCAGGGGGGTATCTCCCCAGTCCAGAGTCAAACATTATTAATACTGGAGATTAGGTCTACTATAAGCCCCTCTGAGATAAAGCTGGGCAAGCCCGTTCCAATGACATCGGCCTCACTATTGTAGAAGATCCTGTATGCAGGGACCCTTAGCTCATTCTCTCATCTGTAGAAGGACCATAATCCTATTGACTCTCACTTGCCACAGGGCCAAGATGGTGACCCAAAAAGCACTTCCTCAAACAGGAGGCTCTTGTTATCACATCACTTTCTTCAAAGACACGTGCTCCATTCACATTTACAGTCACACATAATACTGTATTTAGCATAAGTAAAGCTCATCACCGCATTTGATGCCACTGAAAGACATGGAGTTTTTAGCCTGATTTCATGCTTTCTTCCATGTGCGAAAACAGTCATCTGGTAATTAAAATGGAACATTCGGAAGGGTAGGGAATAAAAGTGCCCTGCTAACTCTAAAGACTAAAGTGAAGGAAGTTCGGGCGAAGTTGACTGTGAACGCTCTCACCGAGATGAATGAACTTTCATGGCAGAGGGCGTGCTCCCAGCAATTCAGTCAGAGTGGGAAGTCCACAGTCCTGCTTTCAGCATCCAGCCTTAGCCTAAGTGCTTCTAATCTCTTTGATTTACCTTCTTTTTCTAGTTTAGAAGGGATTTTTAAAAATATCACAACAGTGGAAATAGTCAAGATTATATAGGAAGATGAATCAACTGACCTGTGTTTTTTACCTGCAGCCTCACCCTTCCCAGCTTTAGCCTGCTGTCGGGGCATAACATGGAAAAGGTGGGAGATGAGGAAAAAGAAATGACTCCTGACTGGGTCCTAGAAAAATGCTAAATCAGTGAAGGGCTTGTGCAAGGCCGAGAACCAGACTTAGAATGCCCAACACTCCCTGTTCCAGTCATGGTAGCTCACACCTGTAATCCTGGAACCCGGAAAGCGGAGGAGACAGGAGGATCGCTGGGATTTGTGGCCAGCGAATCTTGAGGAATCAGGAGCTTCAGGTTCAGTGAGAGACCTAGTTTCAAAAAAGAATGTGGAGGGCAACAGAGGAAGACGTTTACCTCTGACCTCTGGTCTCCACATGCAGGAACACATGTATGCATGAATGCCCCCTGAACATGTACATCACATATGTACCCCTAGGATTTCCAGTGCCCAGAGTTTCTCTCCTCCCTGCTTCTCATTTGAATCCCCCCATGCCTTTGGACTTTTCAGAATCAGTACTAGTCTATTTGTGTTAGGTGGAAAGGCAGGGGAAAAATTCCCTTTCAGAGAGTCAACAGGCTTCCAGATGGTGGTGTGTGCTTGCCATCTCAGCACGTGGGAAGCTGAAGCAGAAGAATTCCGAGTTCAAGGGCAGCCTGTGGTACATAAAGGCATCCTGGCTCCCAGCAACAGGAGAGGCTGAGATGCTGCTCAGTTTTCAGAGTGTGGGCCTGGTGTATACAAAGGCCTGAGTTCAGCATTGCATCATAAAAATGGCTCTAATGATACATGTCTATAATCTCAGGACTCCCAGCGCTACGGAGGTAGAGGCAGGAGGATCATAAATTCAAGATTATCCTTGGCTACACAGCAACTTTGAGACCGGTTTGTGACTATGTGAGACCTTATAAACCAGCACAAAGAGAACAACAAAGAAATATAAAAATTTGCGACAGAAAATCTTTGGATGGTGTTGCCTTGGCCTCACATCCCTGTTTGCCAGTGTAGTTTATCTTCTTACAGAATTGGGAAGCAGAGAGAAATCAAGGCTTACAGTGTGCCACAATGGGGGCTAGGTTTACTCTTTAGATGCCACAGTCTACGTTTCTCATGGTGCATATAAGAATTGTCAGGTAAAAGATAAGGAAATGCCACCCTGCTTTGTAGGTACCAACATGGGCAGTGATGGGTGTATCTACATATGAAGTAGTGTTGTTGGGAAAGACAACAGATGGGACCCACATGGTGGAGAGAGAAAGGATTCCCAAAAGTTGTTTTGATCCCAGCCCCCTCCACAAACACACACACTTACCTAGGGCTACCATGAGAAAATTTGATTTGGTATAAATAGCTGAGATTTTTACATATGTGATGGTGATATTTAATTTCTCAATTAAAAAAGAATCAATTCTCAAAACCTGTAGAAACAGCAAATGTATTTTGCGAAGCCTGGGAATTTTTAGGTTCTTTGTCATGCTTTAAATTACATTTAGATTCTTCGTTAAATGATTTCTTCCCATCCTCCTCCCCTCCCTGGGCTTATATGCTTGGCATTTCCATTTTTAAAGGAGCCTACAGTGAGGGCAAATTACACAGTAGTTGTTGAGAAACTAAACAGCTTTGGTTAATTGAAGGTGGTTGGTTCAGGCAATGACTGTTTATCATTCCCAGAAAAAGGCATGTTTCTCCTCCATCTCATCCAACAACCCCACACCTGGGTGTTCACCTGAAGCCATGAAGCAAACCATGGAGATGCCTCCACAACCAGGATCACAGAACTACTATTTACAGGAGCCAAGATCCAGGACCAGCCTAGATGTCCTTCAACAGGTGAATGACTAAAGTGGACATGCTATAGAAAGGCAATAGAGTTCTATTCAGCTGTAAAGAATAATTAAAATGATGTCATCTTCAGGAAAACTGGTGGCACCAGAGACTGTCATGTATGAGGGTTAGAGTAACAGTCAACATGACTCTACCTGAAATCAACTGAGAAGAGAGTCTCAGTGAGGGATTGCCTAGACAAGGTTAGCCTATGGACATGACTGAGGGAGACTGTGATGTTCTTAGTTGATGTGGGAAGACCCAGTGTAAAAATGGGTGGCACCATCCCCTAGTTTCGGTTCAGAGAAACCTAGCTGAACCCTAAACATGGATGCTTCCCTTCTCTCACTGCTCTTAGCTGTGGATGTGACATGGTTGGCTGCCTTCAGCACCTGCTCTGTGACTGCCTTCTACAGTGATGGCCTATAATCTGGAATTGTGAGCCGCAATAAGCACCTTTCTCCCTAGGTTGATTTTCGTCTGGGAATTTTATCCCAACAGAAATGAAACTGAAACATTGTGTTCAGCAAAATATACCAGTCTCAGAAAGACAAATGCCATCCTCTTTCTCACATATATATCATGTAGACTTAAATACACACATTGCTAGCATATGCAAAGCTCTGTATTCAGTCTGCAGTAACACCCAAAACAGGAGAAGCCAGCAGGATACCTAAAAAGAATGGGTATGCCACCACAGAAAAAGCTACTTTAATTCATATTTTCTTTCAGAGCCAGAATAATACCCAAGTTCTAAATGCATAATTAATATCACATTACCTGCTGTTGAATGCAAAGATCAATCAAGACATACCAGCATCTTAGGCAGTTGCCATGGAGACTTGAAGGTTTAAGCATGTTGAACATGTGGGCCCCTGTGCTGAGGCCTAGGTCTACATTCTAGATCTTGATCTGGTGTGAGTCAATGGGCTAGACTAGATGCAAAAAACAGTGGCTGGATGGGTCAGTGGTTAGAATGCTGGCAAGGCAAGGATGAAGGAAGGAGTCCAATTCTCCAGAAACCCGTGGAGATGTCAGGTGGTTGTGAAAGCCAGCCTGTCATTCTAGTCTAGGAAGCCAAAGACAGGATCCACAGAACAAGCTGGCTACCAAAACTATCCACAGGGTGAGCCCTGGGTTTCATTGAGAGACCCTGCCTCAGTGAGTAAATAGAAGAGTGATGGAAGATTATATCCAACATCAGTCTTGAGCCTTGCATGCACACGCACACACACCTGTGGGTGAATGCACACACACACACAATTGGAAAAATAGTCAAAAGTGCTAGTTGGACTGTTATGTTCCTTTGGGTTGCTGGAAGAGGACATGATTATTTAGGCCAGAGTTACAATATATTATCCATATCTGAGTGGTTCTCTGTATTTATTACCTGCTAGAGAGTTATCTGTGTGTGCCTATGCCTCTGAGTGTGTGTGTGTGTGTGTGTGTGTGTGTGTGTGTGTGAGTGAATGAGCGTGCATGTAGGTGCGTGTGCCACTGCGTGTGTGTGGAGGTCAAAGGACAACCTGTAGAAGTTTCCCACGTGGGTCAAAAGGCTTGAACTCAGGCCACCAGGCTCAGTAGCAAGCTCCTTCATTTGCTGAGCCATCATGCCAGCCTCTTACATCATTTCATCTGAAAACTGTTTCAGCTCAGTTATACATAAGAAGGTTTTATTTCTTTCATCAGAACTCCCTGATGGTTATCTATGGCTGATATCCCCAACCCCAAGTAGCAAGTTGAGCCCAGCAACTTGCACGACAATTGCTAGCCTCGGAGAGACGCTCCGCTTAGCACAAGGAGAATATAGGCAGGCTTTTCCTCCTGTCTTGGCCACAAACCCTGTAAGGCATCCGCCACTCTGAGAACTGTCAAAGAGATGGGTAGGGTATGATTAGACCTAATTGTTGACACCTTTCAGCAAAAGGACATTCGTTTTTCCTCTTTCTTAACTAATGGGGCAATGTCAGGCCAAAGCTACAAGACCACGGAAAAAGCAAATTATTGCCTCAGCAGTTCTGCCAACACTTGGGGTTAATTGCCTTTGCAGACCCCTGTTTGATGCACAGTAAAAAGGAGAAAAATGATTTAGGCTCTCAGTAATCCCTTGGGTGATGCCTTCAGCCATGTAAAAGAAATAAAAATACTCTACAAATTTAGGTCTCTTTTAAAACCCTTTCCTGGCGCGATCCATCTATCATGCAAGTGGAAACTGCTCTGATAATATATTGCACGTGGGGACCACACTACATCACCGCGGTTCTGACTTCGCCAGGATGCCGTAGGAGGTTGGAACGCAACGTAACAAATTACTAGGCCGGACAGTGACAAATTCACTTTAGGAGAGTTTAAATTAATTTTGAGCTACTTCAAGTTGGTTTAGAAAGTAATTTTTAAATAAATCAAAGGTGGATGGAGAAGGATGGCTCTAAAGGTTCAGGTGTTTGTAGGAACTTCAAGGCCGAACGTGAGTCTAGCTTGTGACGCGTGGGGGTGGGACCAGTGAGAACCAGCAGCCATTCTCTCCTAAGTGCAGCTCAAAGAGCAGAGGGAGAAATGGAATGCTGTGCCAGCCAAGGCAGGATCATCAAACGATGGGGTTCCCAGCTGGATCTTTCTGGTAGAGTTTACCCATCTTTTCTCCACCGCCCAACAAAATTGAGTTTCTTTGTGAGCCAACAGCAGAATTACACAGCAACAAATCTGAAATAGCGGATGAACCTGGAGCTGGCATGAGGCTTCAGTGGTAGAGGGCTTGCCTGGCACACACAAAGCCCCACCTCCCTCTCTTCAGCACTGCCTCAGCCAGGTGTGGTGGCACATGTCTGTACTCTAGCACTCTGGAGGCAGAGGCAGAAGGAGCACAAGTTCAAGGTCATCCTCAGGTTTATTACGAGGTCAGGGCCAGTCTGGGCTATAAGGTTCATAGCTTAAGTAAGTAAGTAAGCAAGCAAGAAAATAAATGAGTAAATAGATAAATAAATAAAGCTAGATGTGTAGCTCAGTTGGTAGAGTGCTTGCACAGAATGAAGAAAGCCCTGGGTTCCATCCCCAGCGTGGCATAAACTGGAAACATTGGTACATGCCTGTAATCCGAGGACTGGGGAAATAAATGCAGGAACACCAAAAATTCAAGGCTATCCTCAGCTTACATACTGAGTTTGCGGTCAGCCAGAGCTATGTGAGATCCTAACTGAAAAAGGAGAACAAAGAATGAGTTGATAATCTTCAGAGCATGTTTTTGTGGACACGTTGCAATGAGCAGAGGTGGTGACATTCTCTCTGTGTGGTGACACAGAGAGAATGCAAAGCTGGGAGTCAGGGAATGGGTACACTGTTCTGCTCCCTCTTCACAGCTGCCGGTCACACATGCCTGCACTTCTCTGTGCCTCAGTTTCTCTGCCTGCTAAAGAGTCAAGTACACACACTGGTAATCTTAGCACTGGGGACATAGATGGAGGAAGAACACAAGTTTAAGGCTAGCCTGGGCTACATAATGAAACCCTGTCTCAGGAAAGAAACAAATAATCAATAAAATCTGGAATAAAGCCTTTCTTGGAGGACAAGTGGAAGAATGTATCAGATGGAAGTGAAACCCCCTTCCCTCCTGAAAACTACACAGAGAGCAAGCTGCTGTTGTGATGGTGGCTACTGGTCTTATTGGTGGCATAGCTTTTGAGGCAAAGCATCATGATTTGACTGGCATGAAGCAAAATGTGATATAAATAAGGGTATTCGGTCCTGGAAGATGAGTTAGCCGGTAAAGTGCTTGAGACCAAAGTCTGAGGACCTAGATATGAATGTCCAGAACATATATCTATATCTACAGCTATATCTATATCTATATACACATATACACACGCACATATACATATGCATATGGCATGTGTGGTGGCAGGAGCATCGAGGCACTGGCTACAAATAGATCACTGGGGCTTTCTGGATAGCCTGCTGATACAAGGGAAGGTCACCTAGGAAGAGGAAACCTCAGTTAGGTATTGCCTCTATCATATTAGCCTGTAGGCATGTCTGTGGAACATTTTCTTGATAAATAATTGTGGGCAGTGCCATTCCTGACAGGTGGTCCTGGGTTCTACAAGGAAGCAGGCTGAGCAAGCCATAGAGCTCAAGCCTCCCTTCACAGTCCCAGCTTCAGTCCCGGCAGCCAGGATTGTGTCTTCAGCTCTAGTCCTGGGCTCCCTTGACCACAGGCCATGATGTAGAAATGCAATTCAGACAAACTCCTTTCTCCCCAAGTTTCTTTTGGTCATTGCTTTCCCACAGCAACAGAAATAAAACTAGAGTGTCAGCTTAAGCCGCTTGGTGAACTTCAGGCCAGTGAGAGGCCCTGTCTCAAAACTAAGATTGGGCTGCACAAGTCTCATACAGTAAAGGTGCTCACTGCCAAGAGTGACAATGATGTGGGTTAAATCCCTGAGACCCATATGATGGAAAAAGAAGCTTATCCCTGCAAGTTGTCCTCTGACTTCTACATGTGCATCATGGCATATTTGTATGTGTGCACGCACCAAATAAACAAATTCTTGGCTCCCAGAAAATGACACCCAGGGCTGTCCTCTGTACTTCACACACATTTGCACCAGCACACTCATGCACATGCATCACACACGTGCACGCATTCTCACATGTACACTAGAATATGGATATTCACATTCCTTAAGTCCACATAGACTGAAGGAGGGCCGGAGGTGAGGAGCAGCCATGCGGAAGGATACAGTGTGATGTCAGGGTGGAATCGCAGGGCGTGCTCTTGCATAGTCAATTTCATGGGACTCCAGAAAGGGAATAGTTGCTCTCCACGGTGGAGATACACCGTTCCCATTACCACACGGAGAAACAGAAAGAATTCACCTCAGTGTCGCATTTCTTTCTTCTCTCTTTCTTCTTTTATTCCCCCACAAAGAAATACTCATTTCTTAGTGCATGGGGAATCAATTAGCTACAGTGCCGTGTTCAGGTAGACTTTAGATTAGCTTGAGACCACTCCACTATAGATAATTAACCTTCGTGCCCAAATTAGCAGTGAAATAAGCCAGTTATTAGTTTTCATAATGAACAAAATTGAGTATTTTGGAAAGTTAAACCCCTAGAGCTTAAATTAAAATAAGCATTGGGGGAAATCCCTAAAGCATACTTCAATTCATTAACACAGCAAATTCCACTGCACACTGAAGTGACAGTGTGGCTTCTTAAAAGGAAATTGAGTCCCCCTAATAATCATCTAGATTGACCTCAGAGAATGATTCCATTTGATGCTCAGAATCTCCAAGACCAACTGAATAGCAGAGTCAATGTCCTTCTTCTTGCTAAGAGCCAAGCACCAAGAAGAAAAGAAACTGCACATGGCACTTGAACAAATGGTTTTTATGAAAGGCATAAAGAAAATCCATCTTCATAGCAGCCTAAAGGATGTACTCTTGTTCATTTGACCTTTACTGAGGGTCAGTAGTGAACAGGTCAGTGGCTAAGTGTCCAGGGGATGGGCACTTTGGTTTGCTGGTCCTATATGACCTATGAAAAGTCATCACTCCTCTAGATCATTCAGTTTTATCCTTGGAAGAATGAGAGAAACAATGAGTACCTCAATCATTTCATAACTTTGAAGAGCAATCTTTTCAGCTGGGTGTGGTACACAGGATTGCAGTTTACAGATGTCGGATTCTGAGGCAAAAGAATTGCTATGAGTTTGATTGAGGTCAGGATGGGCTAAAATGTGAGCTCCAGAAGAGGCCTGGCTAAAATCAGACTTTGCCTCAAACGAACAGAAAGAAGGAAATAAAGAAATAAAGACAAGGAGAAAGAGGGACGTAAGAAAGAGGAAGAAAGAAAGAAAATTTAAAAAGTAAGAAGAGACAGAAAGAAGAAAAAGAAAGAAGGGGAGAGAAGAGAGAAAGAAGAAGAGACAAGAAAGAAGAGAGAAAAGAGAAGAAAAATGAAAGGAAGGAAGAAGAGAGAAAAGAAAGGGGAAAGGGGTTTGAGAGATGGCTCAATGGTTAAGATTACTGGCTGCTCTTCAAGAAGACCTGAGTTCAACTTCTAGCACCTACGTCATAGCTCACAGCTGCCTGCAACTCCAATTCCAGGGGCTCCAACACTTTCACGCAGACACATATGCAGGCAAACCACCAATGCATATAAAATAAAAAGTAAATTATTTAAACAAAGAAATGAGATAGAAGGAGAAAAAGAGAGAAGGAAGAGGGGCTGAGGAAGGAAGGAAGGAAGGAAGAAAGGAAGGAAGGAAGGAAGGAAGGAAGGAAGGAAGGAAGGAAGGAAGGGAGAGAACTGCATGTGGACCAGCATTATCAAAATGATTGGTCATTTCTTTGGGTGCAAAGAAAATGCTCTTCACTGGATCCCATACCTTCCCCACTCTTACCTCCTTAAGGAAAACCAGACGTCAGGTCTAATGGAGGACTTGGATATCAACAAATACAGAGAATATGTCAAATGTATACTCTTAATTTTCACAGAGTACTAGTCATATGCTTATTTCCTGCTGGAGGTTGTTCAGTGATGAGTAGGTAGAAGGGAGAATTGTACCCACACTGTTCTACATAAAGGCAAGAGCTCTCATGGTGCCCTGGGTCAGTGCCTGTTGGAAGATGAGCATCATCCTGATTCAAGATGCTGCTCTGTGCTTGAGAAAGTCTCCCCAAACCGCACACTTCAACTGACCTGAAAGGCCACTGCCATATCAGAAAGCAGGAAAGCAGACCTGAAACCACAGCTACTTGTGACACTGAGGCAGGAAGGTCACAAGTTCAAAGCTGTTTAGGCAACACAGTGAATTTCAGACCAGTCTAGGGCCTATTTCCCCCCACCCCCCAAAAAAGTAATAAATGGCTATGGGTATAGCTTTGTATAATAGTCCCACCTGGAATCCATACACGGCTCAGAGGTAGAGCTCCTGCCTAAAATCTCCTAGGTAGGGGCTGGTGATAAGGCTCACGTGACAGACTGCCTACCTAGAATTTCCCCAGTGAGGAGCTTTGACAGGGTTCAATGGTAGAGCAGTGTGTAGTCCTAACCACTGGGACATCTTTCCAGCTTCAACACCTGAATTTAACCTCCTGGTACCGACCTAAAAGTCCATGCGTCTGTAATTCCAGTGCTGGAGAGATAGAGCCAGAAGGATTTCCCGAGGCTCCCATCCAGCCAGTCTATCTGAATCACCAAGTTCCAAGTTGAGACACTCTCAAAAAACAAGGTGGAGAGTAATGAGAAAGGCACTCAAATTTGTAAACACGTGAACACACACGTGTGAAAAGAAAGTTAACCAGCATTGACAATGGGGGAGGGCATCAAACTTGGCAAAACTTTCCTGCAGTGTGTTAATAATTCATTGTTGAAAGAGTGATTGACAATAGGAAATAATAAGGAAGAGCCTGTGATGAAGATGAAGATCCTTTCAGAGAGATTTTTCATTTGCACAAGGGTCTAAAGTTCGGTAAGGGAGATGTAGTGGCCTCTGACAAGAGATGGGGTAATTTTGAGTGACTGAGGAATACAATAATGGAGAAAATTCAATGACTGTTTGCATTGGTATTCAAATGGAGGCTGCAAGCAAGTGCTATGATTAAATGGTTGCATATACATTCCCCAAGGGAGAATGTGCTATGGAAAGAAATCAAGGCTGAATCTGGAAAAAAAAAAAAGATAAGGAAGAGGTTAGGAATTCAAAGATGAACAGAACTTGAATGTGTGTAAAGATATGGGGGCTGGAAAGAGGGAGGGAATTGCCAGTGTCCTGGTTGGCCTCAGCAGTCAAGCTGGGGCTTACAGTCATCCAAGAGGAGAGGCCTCAATTGAGGCGTCACCCAGTGCCGGGGCCAGCCGGGCAGAGTCGAACAGTTCTTGAGTTGGGTGTGAGGATTAAAATTAATAAAATAAACACACAGCACACAGGAAACTTTTTAAAGGTCCAGACTCGACAGCTTTTGCAAAAGGCAGACTGCTGCACCAAGCAGCAAGTCTCAAGTGCTGCCTCATCCTCCGCCTCCAGCCTTCTGACCACTTTATTCTTTGAGGAGTTACTTTAGCCAGTAAAAACATCTCAGAACAATAGGTTAATTTGCACAAGGAGCCTGAGGAAGAGGTGTAACCCTCACAAGTTTATCCCACCTGTTGTCACAAACAAAAGGAGATGGACTTGCAAGTTCTCCTCTGCCATTAGTAAAAGGCCTCGAAAAGCCATCTTTCCGCTGAGATTTAAATATCAAAGCAGGCCGCTGAGTCACGGCTCCGACAACCCAGGCCAGATTGGCCTATGGTTATGTCTTGGGGGAATTGTCTGGATGATTTGGAGGGACCCTCTTGGGGGTGCACCATCCCTAGGCAGGTATTCCTGGGTTGTACAGAAAGCTAGCTAAGAATGAGCCTGCCATCAAGCCAGAAACTGGTTATCCTCCGTGGTTTATGGTTCAGGTTCTTTCTTGAGTTCCTATTCTGACTTTCCTCAGAAATAGAATTATGCCTTATAAGCTGAAATAAACCCTTCCTCCCCTAGGTCTCTGTCTTAGGGTTTTATTACTATGAAGAGACACCTTGACCTAGACAATTTTTATGAAAGAACGCATTTAATTGGGCTGGCTTACAGTTTCAGAGGTTCATGGTGGGAAGCATGACAGGCAGCACACAGGCAGACAGGGTGCTGGAGGAGAGTTCTACATCTTGATCCACAGGCAGCAGACGGTGACTGTGTGCCACACTGGGTGTGGCTTGAGCACACCTCAAAGCCCACTCTCACAGTGACACACCTCCTCCAACAAGGCCACACCTCCTAATAGTGCCACTCCCTATGGGCCAAGCGTTCAAACACATGAGTGTACGAGAGCCATACCTATTCAAACCACCACATGCCCTTTGGTCTTTGTATTTGAATAAAGCTAGAGCAATCAGGGTGGTGCCTACCCTTTAGACTAGATTAGAGAGTAGGTATTTCTCAGCTCAAGTCATATGTTGAACATCTATGACGAGGAGCTGACTTCAGAAACACATCTAGGCTGGAAGCCCAAAGGGACCATACAAAGGACAGAGGAAATAGTCACGGGTACAGCAGAGATCACAAAATGTCTGGGAAAGATATCAGAATGTGAGGTGGTGATTCTGACTACCAATCAACCTGACAGGATCTAGAATTACCTAGATTAATCTCCTCTGGACATGTCTATGGAGGTGTTTTCAGAAAACATTAATTTCTACACTATTTTTACATTATAATTCTATATGATTTTCTCAGTATGGAAAGACCCATACTGAATGCGAATGGCACCAGCCCATGATTTGGGGTGCTGGACTGAAGAAAATGGAGCGAGCTAAGCATTGGCATTCACCTCTCTCTGCTTCCTGGCTGTGTTTGCAATGTACCCAGCCACCTCATGCTCCTCCCATCATGCCTTCCTTGCCATGATGGACTGTGTACCCTCAAACCATGAGCCAGAACAAACCTTTCCTTCCTTGAGTTTTTCTATCAAGTGCTTTATCACACCACAAGGGGAGAAACTAATATAGACAGAAAGTTCTGACACCACAAACCCAAATTTTAAGGTTTGTTTTGTTTGGTTTCAGGAGTTTTGTCAAAATGATAGAAAGCTGAGTGACACACATACCAAATATTTTTTTAAATCAATTAGATTTTTAAACATCTAAATTCAACAGTAGTGCACAAATTCTTGGACAGCATCCTCCAGTGCCCTAGCAACTTTTGATATTCTCTCTCCTTTGCGATCTAAAATAAATTTGTTTTGCTTTGCCGCAGTTACTACACATCCAAAAGAGACTTACTGCAAACGCTATCTCCACCCAACTGTTCCTGATTTTGCTGCAGTTGTTAATTTTGTCTTCTTGGATCTCACAATAACCCTTGAGTAACTTGGATGCTTAACGCGTCATAATTTTGAGTTGCTTTATTTAGCATCCAAAGCTTCATGTGTCTTTCTGAAGCATCATCCTCTTCCACAGGGTTTCACGATGCTTTAAGCCAAAACCCTGGCTGGCAGGCCCTTCGCTTTATCCCCGCACATTCTCCCCACAGACAGAGCCCATCTTGCTGGAGGCTGGGCTTAGTTCCTTTATGCCTCACTCAGTACTTAAAACTAGCTCCACACCTCCCACACCATCGGCTGCACCCAACTGCTTTACAGGTGGACTGTTCTACTTCCGTGTTGCTGTATGTTCTCTGCTTCTGGGGCTTATTGCATAAAAAATAATCCCTTTTCACTGCAGGACTGGACAGCCCTACCTCATCAGAGCTGTCATGTCTCAGCTTGGAACATGGAATCGACAGAGATGGATGATGATATTTGTTGTTTGAAACAGGGTTTTACTGTGTAGCCCACGCTGGCCTTACTATATTAACCAGTTTGGTCTCAAGCGTGCACTCCTCTTCCTGCAGCTTTCAGAATCTGGAATTATACATATGCACCGCCACACTTGGCCAAAGGTGGGGATTTAAAAAAATGAATTGTTTCAGTTTATTAATATGGTGGATCACATTGATGGATTTCCGAATACTGAACCACCCCTGCATGCCTGGAATGAAGCCTACTTGGTCATAGTGTATCATATCTTTGATGTGTTCTTGTATTCGGTTTGCAAGTATTTTGTTGACTATTTTTGCATCAATGTTCATAAGGGAGATTGGCCTGAAATTCTCTTTCTTTTTTGGGTCTTTGTGAGGTTTAGGTACCAAGGTGACTGTGGCTTCATAGAATGAGTTTGGTAGTGTTCCTTCTGTTTCTATTTTGTGGAATAGTTTGAAGAGAACTAGAGTTAGCTCTTCTTTGAAGGTCTGGTAGAATTCTGCACTGAAACCATCTGGTCCTGGGCTTTTTTGGATGGGAGACTTTGGATGACTACTTCTATTTCCTTGGGGGACATAGGGCTATTTAACTGATTTGCCTGGTCCTGATTCAGCTTTGGTAAGTCAAATCGATCAAGAAAATTGTCCATTTCATTTAGATTTTCAAATTTTGTGGCATATAGACTTTTGAAGTAAGTCCTAATGATTGTTTGGATTTCCTCAGTGTCTGTGGTTATGTCCCCCCATTTCATTTCTGATTTTGTTGATTTGGATGGTGTCTCTGCCTTTTAGTTAACTTGGCTAAGAAAGAATGGATGCAGAAATTGTGGTACATCTACACAATTGGAGTACTACTCTGTAATGAAAAATAAGGAAATCATGAAATTTGCAGGTAAATGGTGGGACCTGGAAAGGATCATCCTGAGTGAGCTGTCCCAGAAGCAGAAAGACATGCACGGTATATACTCACTCATATAGACATATTACATAGGATAAACCTACTAAAACCTGTACATCTAAAGAAACTAATTAAGAGAGAGGACCCTGACTAAAACTCTCAATCCCCATCCTGAAAGGCAAAGAGGATAGACATCAGAAGAGGAAGAAGAAAACAGGAAACAACCTAGGAACCTGCCACAAAGGGCCTCTGAAAGAAAGGGTCTGCCCTGCAGACTATCAAAGCAGACACTGGGACTTATGACCAACTGTTGGGCAAAGTGCAGGGAATCTTATATAAGAAGTGGGAAATAGTAAGATCTGGAGAGGACAGGAACCCCACAAGGAGAGCAACAGAACCAGAAAATTTGAACACAGGGGTCTTCCCAGAGACTCATACTCCAACCAAGTACCATGCATGGAGATAACCTAGAACCCCTGCACAGATGTAGCCCATGGCAGTTCAGTGTCCAAGTGGGTTACATAATAATGGGAAGAGAGACTGCCTCTGACATAATCTGATTGGCCTGCTTTTGGATCACCTCCCCCTGAAGGGAGAGCAGCCTTACCAGGCCACAGAAGATGACAATGCAGCCACTCCTGATGTGATCTGATAGACTAAGATCAGAAGGAAGGAGAGGAGGACCTCCCCTATCATTGGACTTGGGGAGGGGCATGTGTGAAGAAGGGGGAGGGAGGGTGGGACTGGGAGGGGAGGAGGGAGGGGTTTATGGGGGGGATACAAAGTGAATAAAGTGTAATTAATAAAAAATGAACTAAGGAAAAAAAATAAAGTAAATGATAGGTTTTTTTAAGTCCCCCCCCCAAAAAAAACAAGACTATAGAGGTACTTTACTACCTTTGAGCATGTGTCTCATGCCTAAATTGTTAACATAATGACATGATGTTTGTATATTTGCTATATACTGTAAAAATGTAATATTTTAAGCAGCCACGCGTGAGTAAGAGACCTGTGTACTTGTTTAGGTCCCACACAATGCAGGTCCCATCTCTGCTCATGCTTATCATCACGCTGTAGGGCTTGCAGACACACAAGCTGGTTATCTCTTCCGTGTGTCCATAGAGATGCATCTGACTCTCCGTTTCAATTTCTGAGGCCTGGAATGTGAACATTAAGCAAAGTATGAGATGAAAGCGCACACATGACAATCCGTAGCATCTCAAAATGAAACAATCAAGTGTTTCATCATTCTTCTTGTCTGATTGTTTTTCAATCCTATTCAACTCTTTTAAGTGATAAAAGTTAATAGAGGATTATAATAATTTAAAAATAAATAAATAGTGAATTGTACATTTTTGTACTGCCTCCCCTACCCCCAACACTGGCCTATTAGATCTAAGACCAGGTCTTCAGCAATCGCAGTAGTTTTATGAGTAACCTGGCATCATTCGCCCTCCAAAGTTTTGTTCCTTTAGGATATATATTTTTTTAAACTATCATTACTGTGTGTATGTAGTCATTGTAGCAGTAGCAGTAAGAATGGTAATAGTATTAGTGCTAGTGTATAGCATCTGAACAGCCAACTTAGCAACATTGGGGAGCTGTTTTTTTCCTTCTGTCTTTCTTTACATAGGTTCCAAAAATTGAACTTTATGTCACCAGGTCTGCATGACAAATTCCTTTACACACTGAGCCTTCTCTCTGTTTTTTTTTTAATATGTTTTAAACACCCCTCCCTTTTTTTTTTTTCTGCTTATACATAGTCTTCTTTCGTTTCCTGTAGCTATGGTCCCAAATGACCAGCTATGTAAACTTGGGAAGACTTATAACTTCTTCAGGATCCACATGTTTATGCAACACAGATTTCAGGAATCAAGGGAAGTGTTTTAATTACTTTTCATATCACTGTGACCAAACACTTAACAACAGTAATATAAGAAAAAATGCGTTGTTATGCTTTAGGGCTTGAAGGCATGCCATCATTGTGGGGACAGGCATAAGAGTACGGGGATGAGGGTTCTGGTCATATGGCATCCACGGTCAGGAAGCAGAGAGAGATGAATGCTAGTCCACAGCTCACTTTCTCCTTTTTATTCAGTTCACAACCCCTAACCTATGGGATGGTACCAACCACATTCACATTAGGTCACCATTTAAACCTCTCTAGAAACGTTCTCATGGTGCACAGCCAGAAGTGGGTCTCCTAGGTGATTCTAAATTCTATCAAGCTGACAGTCAAGATTATCCATCACAGAAAAAATGAGATGTAGCCTAAAGAACTGCCAAGTATTTGGCATCTAAGAAACATCTACTAAGTGCAAAGGAAGGAAGAAAAGGAAGCAATATTTAGGCCTTTCACTGAGAATTAGCACTCCAAGGAGGCAGAGGTTTACAGAAGTAAACTGACATGTGTGAAGGGGAGCAGTGCGTCTCATCTTGCTGTTGAACATACATTTTTAAAGCACACGAAGTGCTGTTCAGGGACCACCTGCAAACACATAAGCAATTGACAGAGACATAACTATAAAAAAGGTGAAAGCTAATCTGTCTGAGACATAATACAAGAAGCAGTCAACAAATGAGCTATTGTGACGTGTGTGGGAGGCCGTTTCCGTATATGCAGATACAGAGGATGACGTTAGGCATCTTCCTCTAATGTTCTAAACCTTATTTTTTTAGTTTTTGAAGCAAGGTTTCTGACTGGGCATGGAGCTAACTGGTTTGGCTGCATGAGTCAGTTGTCCAGAGATCCCTCAGGATCTGCCTGTTCTACACCCAAAGTGGTGGGGTGTTGTGCTTTGCTATGCCTGGTTTTTATCTGGGTTCGGGGAATCCAAACTCAAGTCCCCATGTGTGTACAGCACATGCTTTACTCATGGAGCCATCTCTTCAGCCCCAGCAGAGAGCTGTCTGCATGGGAAGACACTGAAGCACATTCTCACCAAAGACAAAATGCTTTTTTCGGAGATGCACAGATCTTAACTAATGCTTCTGGCCCAGGAGAGCAGCTTAGATATGAATAGGAATGATGAACAGGTCAAATCAGTAGATGGTCAAGAGGTCTCCATTGAGGTGAAAATGTTTTAAATTGCTGACTGTCAGGGCAAACTTGCTTGAGATGCTTAAACACGATTATCTCTGTTCTCTGTGGTGAAATCGGGGCTCGGGGGGATTCAGGCAAGCAGAAGCATTTACAGTGCTCCTAGGCTAGGTCAGTGCTGACTGAAGAGCTGCCCCTGTATTACTCTCCAATGTCTGGCCAGGTAAGTACTATTCCTCCTAGGTGCACAGACCCTGTAAAAGTAGATGCTGAGGGCTTGTGGAGAGGCAGTTGGTGGGCAGCCTTCTAAAACACTGAAGCTCTGCCCTCTGTCTCTAGCACCACTTCAAACCCAACTTGATGGTACATACCTCCAATCACAGCATTTGGGAGATGAGGAGAGAGGATCAGAGGTTCAAAATCATCCTCAGCCACATAGTGAGTTTGAAGCCAGCCTTGGCTACATGAGACACTATCACAAGAATAATGGAGTAGAAAAAGGGGTCTTTCAGATCCCATTTCCCATGGACCACTCATTTTAAAAAAAAAAATGTATTCACTTTCAATCCAAGTCACAGCCTCTTTCCTCATCTTACCCTAGCCCCACCATCTCTCCCTCCCTCTTGTTCCCTCATTCACCCCCCAAGTTCACAGAGAGGGGGAGCCAACCAACTGATGCCATCAGGACTGGCTGCATCCTCTTCCTCTGTGGCCTGGCCAGGCTGCCCCACCAGGAAAACGTGATTGAGGAGCAGGCATCAGAGTCCATGTCAGAGACAGCTGCTGCTCCCCTGACTAGGAACCCACATGGAGACTGAGCTGCCTATGGTTTACATCTGAGCAGGGGTTTAGGTCCTCTCCTTGCATGGTCCTTGGCTGGTGGATCAGTCTCCATAGCCCCCCTCCCCGCCCCCCAGGTCCATGACCTACTCTTGAACAAAAACTTTCTTTGTAACAGAGAACAAGAACTCCAGAGACAACCAGGCTGCCAGATCTCCTACGGACTTTTCCTCACAGCTGAATTTGCCAAGGTTTCAGTGTTTGATGGCTTTTTCATAAGATGGCCTCATTCTGGGGGCGGGTCGTTACCCTTCTTCTCATGTTTTCTTTCTAATGTCTGGTGCACGCACACACGTGCACACATGTACTTGTCCCTAGGCGAGATCTGCACTTTTCTTGTTTGAGAGTTTGACTAGCTTGGAACTCATCAAATGGCCTGGCCTGGCTGGCCATCAACTCCTGGGGTTTTTCCTGGCTCTGTTTTTCCAGGGCTGGGGTTACAAACATGAACCACTGTGCTGAGCTTTAAAATAAGATTAATTCTGTTCTAAGTTAGGAGTAAATGTTTTTTTGGGGGTGGGGTGCCCATGCAGTCCAGAAGGCGGTGTCAGATTTTCTAGACCTAGAGTGAGGGGCAGTTGTGAGCTGACAGGTTGGGGTCCTTATGAACACGCTCTTAACCTTTGAGCCATCTCTCCAGCTGACTGGGCATCTTTTTTTTTTTTTTTAATGCAGATTCTAGGGTTAGAACTCAAGTCCTCATACTCACAAGACAACCACTTGATTGATTGACTGAGCCACATCCTCAGCCTTGAGTCTGGGCTCTTAGCCACTGAATGCACCTTGAGACCCCTCTCGGGAACTCACAGTGGTTAGCAGATGAAAGGCGAGAAGGCACCGAAAGCTCTCTGAACTGCAGAGAGTTGCACAAATGTTCAAAGGGCTAGACAAGTGGAGGTTAGAGAACAATACACAATCTCCTATTTATTAATTTTCTCCACTCTGCCTTGCCTGCTCTTTGAGACAATTTTTTTTTTTAAAACTTCAGTTCCCAGTGAGGCATGAAGGCAGGCTTTTTCAACAGAGTATGAAAAGTATTAATAATTTGGTACGGCCTTAATTCGTTTCATGATTCCGTTCTGCTGAATCTACAGAGGCGGCTTCTGGCCTCGTAATTATAAGAGGTGCTTCCAAATCGCTCTTGACTGGGGCTTATACTGTTTGATCATTTTATCATTCCGTTTTACTTTATTATTCGGTTTGATTTGGTGCTAAAAAACCTAAGGCTACATAAACTGTGTGTTTTATATCTTTAAAAGTGCTGCTGAGATAAATCCTTATATGAAAAGGCTCTAATGCTAAATCAATGCCATTTATTTTTAAAACTGAGGATATTTCCATAAGAGAAGAAACTTCTCATGCCAGACAGAATATCACTTGCAAACCAAACCTTATTGTTTATGACAGGCACAATGGCTATGCCTGGCTTTCTTTCTTTTAAAGCAGCAAATATTATTGGCAACTTTTAGTCTTTATTGCTTACTTGTTTATTCATTATGACTATAGGAGTGTGACACAGTGCACAAGTGGAGGTCAGAGGATGTGGCTCAGTTTATGGAGTCTGCTCTCTCCTTCTACTGTTATGTAGGTTCCCAAGAACAGAAGCTAGGACATAAGGCTTGTAGAGTGAGTGCCTTCACCCACTGACCTATCTCCTCAGCTCAAATCAGTAACTTTTAAAACCTGGGTTACTTGATTATATGGCTAAACTATAACTTAATTTGAATTTAATCTGTAGTTGGTGACTTTGTATTTGGAAAAGTCAGAATAGACTTTGAGGGTCTTGAAGGAAAGTAGGCAGCTGTATTACTCTCCTGCCTCTCACAGGGGAATTTTTAAAATAAATGTTTGATCAGTAGCTGGGTCAGGTGGCACTGACCTGTAATCTCAGATCCTTGAGAGGCAGAGAGGAGAATCACAAGTTCAAGACCAGCCTGGGGTATGCAGTGAGTGTGACGTCAGCCAGGGAAATTTAGTTAAACCATATCATGAAACAAGAAGACAAAAGAGTGCTAGGGATTCAGCTTAGAATCCATCAGTGAGGGGCTGGGAGCATGGCTCAGAAGTAGAGTGCCAGCCTAGAATCTCCTAGTGGACAGCCCATTGGTTTGCCTCAGGAGTATAGACTCTGCCTCGGATCCCCTAGTAAAGAGCTGGAGGTACAGCTCAGTGGTAGAGTACCTGCCTAGCCTCCCTCAGTGAGGGTCTAGGGTCTGGCTTAGCAATAGAGCATTTCCTAGCATGTGTGATGCCCTTGTTTCATAGTAAAACACATACAACTACCGCTACCACCAGAAAACAAAGCTAAACAAAATTTGATGAGTAAGCAGTGCACCCATGCAGCCCACAGGCTCACATCCTTAGCAGAATGCTTTCTAGCTAGGACCTATAAGGACATTATTTCTGTGCTTGCATCTTTGCTTCTTGGTAATGTGGAGTGACCAGTGTGTTCTGCTTTATGAATCACACAAATGCACATGTGTTCATGTGCATACATTTTAAGTCTTTCTTCTTTTTTTCTCTTTGAGACTGAGTCTTGCAATCACCTGTCAAGACAGAAAACATTCTGAAAAGACAGGAGTGCTGTTGGCTATCAGACTGCTAAAACAAAGGTCCTTGAGAAATTGGAATTCTGCAGGAGTCTCCCGACGGGAGAAGAACAAGGTGGAAGCTTAGAGCAAGCCAGAGGGCGAAGCTGTCTCCCAGGAAGATATCTCACATGGTTCTGACAACTTGTCAGACTCTCTACGAGGAGATACAGGAGCTGAGACAAAGATGGGTCAGTCATGGGTAGTTCGGTGGGGCCACTTAGCCAGGACTGTTATTATTCATACCTCTTGCCCTCTATTTAAACCAGTATCGGTGCCCCAGAGGTGAGCTTAGATGTCATAGGACATTTTTATTTGTTCCTCTTCACAATGTGTCCCCAACAACCTCCTCTCTCTGCTTTTCATCGTAACTTATCTCTTGATGTTTTGAGGATGGGTGATTCATTCTAGCTTACCGGGACTACTGGGCCCCCTAGTCCAGTAAGAGTCTGACACTATAGCCTTGTGTCAGCCTTGTGACAACCCTTCTACTCACTCTTCTGAGCACTAAGATTGCAGTCAGGGGCCACAACAGAAGGCTATGTCTTAGTTCTTAGAATAAGTAGCCCTGATTCATCACAAATCCTCATATGAAAGGTTCATTCACTCCAAAAGACATTTGCTTGCTCAGGGAACAGGTGTTGAGTTCATCAAGCGTATAAAATATAATGCTAATTACTGTAAGAGTCAGAGATAGGCAAGGCTCACCCCTCACTCTTTTGGGGATTCTGAACAAAGAAACCTGTCACTCAACCAGTTTGCAATCTGGTGTCTTTCCGTCTAACCAGGGCCTGTGTCATCTAACCTTTGTCAAATTCAGTCTCTTCAGTGCAAAATAAGAGGCCATTAAGAAATAAGGATCTGAAATAAGGATAAACTGAATGGCGGGTCAGTTGGATTTCTATCAGTGACCAAGCTGATTGTTAGATAGTTGTACAACTACAACTGGTAGTTGTAGACTGTCATTAGAGAGAGAATGAGACTAAGCTCTAGAAGGTCAAGGAATGCCTCTCATCTTTAAGAGACCTCAGCTCAGGCAAAAAAAAAAAAATTGTGACTGCATCAACAGGAATCGGAGTTGGAGATTTCATTTAAACATTTTAATATAGACCTTAAGTATGAGGGTTAGGAGAAAATAAAAGAGGTGCTCAGAAATATAAACTCAAGTGTGGTAGGGGCTCCTCAAGGTAGAGGCACAGCTAATTGCCTTGGCAGAGATGACCATCTATGCCATTTTGGGGCTTTCAAGTTGCATCTCAAAAATGTTGTTAAGTTGCCTGTCCCAGTTTTCTCTCTTTTGATGAGTGAGATTATAAGGCAGCTCTAGAGATATCTTGAGTCAAATTACAGTCTGATAAGGTAAAAACCAGGAACCACTAGAGTTGTGCAAGAGGATTAAGGGAGGTCCTTTTCCTGTGAATGGGGCCTCTGGTGAGATTCCTAGAAAATTACAGGTTTACAGCTGGGGGAGTCAGGAGGGGTTTAAGCAGTTGACAACTGTGATGGAATTCTTGCTTCTCTCCTGGTAAGAAGACTCACCCAGACTGCTGAGTGAGAGGCTCCTTTCCCTTCCCAGATGCCCCCACCTCTCAATCTCCTCAGCTTTCTCTCCTGCCTCAAGATGAAGGCGACACAGAAAGGCAGAGGCAGATAATTTGTTTACTAAAGGTATTTGAACACCAGGCAAGCCTGCTTTCCCATCATCCTGGCTCTGAGCAAGCCTTTGTTCTGATAACAAAAGAAGCCTTGCTATCATTGTAAGAAGAAAGTTTCCGTATTTTGAATTCTGTAAGAAGACATGCACATATCTGCCTACCTGCTCAAGCACCTGTAGTCTCAGAAAAACATTGCTAATGTTTGACAACATGCTGACAAATACAGCACGCCATTAAGAAAACTCTTTAGCATTTATAAAGCCTCTTTGTGTTCACAAGCTTAGGTGGGTCTCAAAACCATCTTACATGTTAGGTTGGAAAGATGCCACACCCTATTAGTAAGTAGATATTAACATTTGAAGGGCTAGACGTATGAAGGTGGTGGTATTGTTGGCTTGAACTACAATTAACTGGTAGATATAAGCTAGGGTCTAACCAGGCTGTGTTCACCCGCAGCCTCATAACTACTGTCAGTCATCATTTTTGTATAGAAATTTCCTCTGAAAAGCCCATTAGGACTCAGGAAAATCTAAAGTGGGGCTCTTCAAGACTCTGAAAGTGTGGTCAGATGTGGAGGCACACACCTGTAATCCCAGCACTTGAAAGGCAGAGGCATGCAGATTATGTGAGCTCCAGGTCAGCTTGGTCTACACAGTGACACCCTGTCTCAAAATGAGCAAGCAAGCAAGCACACAAACAAACAAGAACAGAACAGAACAAACCAACTCTAGAAACATACAACTCAAAAGCCTCAGGGAGTTCCTGAAACTGAACAGCTGCATGAGGATTCTTCCCTTTCCAAGGTTATATAAGTAGTAAGGATTGCTGAGAGACACTCTTGAAGAGAAACTCTCCAAGTTGTCCAGCTGCCTGCAGATCATGTAGAGCGCTCTTGGTTTCAGCTTTCATGAGATGTCACCTATGCTGAGGTGGAATTTTGATGACACAGCTATCTTTGAACCATTCTTATTACTGTTTTGTAAGTAACCCTTACCCCCCCATCAAAACTCCTATAAGTAATCCCAATGAAACTCATTTGGTTCATTAGGTTGGATTTTGGTAGTATTCATACTTTGGTCTGTCACAGGTTCCTTATCTGGGGTAAGTAGACATTAATTTATGTCTCCTCAGGAATAATCTCATGTAACATTCATATTGGGAATCCCTATGTGCTGGTATTCTGGGAAATGAATACTAAAATCTCCAACCAGATGTTGCTCAATTTAAGCCTAGCTACAGGTGTATCTCTACCATCATAGCTGGCTCTGAGATCATCACTGCTACAGGGAAAGACAAACACCACCCCATGTATGAATGTGTAAACGGACTCCCATGTGTCCAGATTCCAGAAGAGTAACAGGGCATAGAGAAGCTTAGAGATTTCAAGTTGCCAGAATCCAGGGCATTTATATGGGCATTTCCAGTCTGCCCAGATAAATGACTAAACCTTAACTAAACATACACTTCCTCATACCTCTCTCACATTCTCTGTGTCACAAGAGTTTCTTCTCCCTAACTCACAGTACAAGGCTCCTCATTTTCTCTCCCCAAAAGCCTGAAACAGACTTCTTTGTTCTTCTGGGCAGATGAAAATCTGTTCCTTTCTCTTGGGACTCTGAATTCACACTGGTACAGGATAGCTATAGTACAATGCACAGACCCAAAGAAGGTAAGTCTGAAAGACATCTTAGGCATCTGTGGGCCCACTAGTTAGGGGAGTAGGGCATATATCTGACACAGACTATGTTGCCTGCTTTTTGATCCCTGCTCCCTGATGGGACTGCCCTACCAGGCCACAAGGGAGGAAGACAAACTCAGTCCTCATATGAATAGACGAGCTGGGGTGTCTGGGTAGGGGACTCACCTATTCTGAAGAATAGAAGAGAGGGCATGTGGGAGGGAGGGTGGGATGGGGAGGAGAGGAGGGAGGGGCATATGAGTGAGATGTAAATTAAATTAATTAATAAAAATAATAATAACAAAAACATCTTGTGACCTTAAGGAGCAATACACTCTTGAGTGTGAGACCTTGTCTCAGTGCTCAGATCTTTAAACAGATTGTTGGTCATCTTCCCCCTGACAGTTTCATACCAAGCTTATATATGAACTAGACTACTGAAATCAGTCCATCTTTTTAGTGTGTGTCCATGTGTGTGTTTAGTGCATGCGTGTTTACTTATTAATACATATATGTTGTGCATGCATAAACATGTACATGGGAAGGGTACAGGTCAGTGCTGGGTATCTCCCTCAATCACTCTTCATCTGACTTTTTTTTTTGGTAGAATCTTTCATTGGACCAGGAGCTCACTGATTGGGCTAGCTGGCCAATGAGCTCCATCCAATGATCCTCTTGTCTCCTCTGCTTATTTTGGGGGTAACAGTCATGCCCTTGGGTTTTACATTTCCATTTCCATTTGTGTTTGGAATCTTAACTCAAGTCTTCATGCTTTCTCAGTAGTGAGTTTATTGAGCTAAATAAGCTTCTTTATTACACAACCTTCTCAGCTTCAAGAATTCTCATATTCTCTTTCCCATTAAATCTACACAACTTTTGAGCCAAGAAATAGAGCAGCTTATATTTTTAGGGGACTTCATGCCCACTCACCAGTCAATTGGGATATATTGAATAGATAGATGGTCCTGGATAGCAGTTGATCTGAACCATTATTGTGTTACAAAATAGTGACATTCAGAATAGTATCTATTGAATAGATAGCTCTGCTTATATTGAATATAAGTACTGACTTACTTCAGCTTTTTTTGTCTGTATGTGAATTTATCTGTCCTATGCATGTATATGTGTGTGTGGATATACATTTATGCTCATGCATGCACAGGCCTGAGCCTGACAGTCTCACTCCACTTTATTTGTTGAGGCCAGGCCTCTCACCACACCCAGAGATTATTGATTATGGAGAGTGTAGTTTGCCCTGTCCCTGTCTCTGCATGCTGGAACTAAGGGCAGCTGTTCTGTCTGTCCAGCATTTATGTGGGTTCTCGGAATCCAAACTGAGATCCCCTGGCTTGGCTGCAAGTGATTAGCCACTGAGTCATATCCCCAGCCACTACTTATTTATTTTTAATGGAGACTTCAGAGACCTCTCGGAGACCTGCAGACTCAGTCTCTGGGGATGCAACCCAAGTAACCCTCATCTGCAAGTTGTTTAGAGTGAATTATGATGCAACAGGATTACTGCTCAGGAAAGAGACTCAAGGGTGTTTCTTATGGTTTGAATGTGTAATGTCTCCCACAGCCTAATGTCTCCTCAGCTGGTGATGCTGTTTGGGGGATATTAGGCCTCACTGATGTGAAGATTAGCTTTACTTGCCAGCTTGACCCCACAGAGAATCACCTAGGAAAAGAGTCTCAATGAGGGGTTTGCTAGCTTGGGTTGACCTATGGGAATGTCTGTGGGAGATTACCTTAAGTTGATTGATGTGGGAAGGCCCGGCCCGCTGTGGGCAGCACCATTCTCTAGACAGAGTTCCTGAAAAGTGTAGAAATCAAGCTGGGTACAGGAAAGCAAGCACCCATTCATGTTTTCTCTCTGCTTTTGCCTGAAGAGGTGATGTTGCTAGCTGTTCTAAGGTGCGTGCGTGCGTGTGTGTGTGTGTGTGTGTGTGTGTGTGTGTGTATGTGTTTTCATGTTTTCCCTGCTAAGATGGATCATAAATTGGAATTATAAGCCAAATAAAACCCTAAATTGTTTTTCTTTCCTATTTTTTAAAAGAAATCAGGGTATTTTGTTATAGCAAAAGAAATAGGACTAGAAGAGGTAGTATAGGTAGGTCGTCGGGGGAAGACCTTTGGGGAACATAGCTCAGGACTACCTCAAGTTCCATTTTCTGCTTCATAGTTCAGCTACTATGTAATCAGGCCCTCCCCTTCCTCCCACCATCACGGAGTTCCTGCTATGCACTCTTGTCATGGTGTACCTTCTGACACTGTGAACCTAAATGAACCTCTCCTCCCTTAAGCTGCCCAGTTCGGTGTTCTGTCACACGGGGAAGGAAGGCAACTGCTACAACTTCCATACAACACACACACACACACACACACACACACACACACACATACACACACACACACATATGGAGGCCATGCGAAGGCCAGGGATCAATCCTGGGTGTCCTTCCTGGGGTGCCTCTTGTTGGTCTGGAGCTCACGGAGTAGGTCAGGCCTGACTGGCCAAGGAGCTCCAATGATCTGCCTGTTTTGACTTCCCAGCGCTGGGATTTCAGGTATGCACCACCACGCCGGCTTTGTTTTGTTTAATGGTTCTTGGGAATGAATCTCATGTCCTCATTTGTTTTTGTGGGGTAAACCCTTTACAGAACGCCTCTGATAGAATCATTAGTATTGCTATTGAATTTGAAATCTACGTTTTTGTGACTTCCCGAAGTCTAGCATTGGCAGTTCCATGCGTTGTGTACACTGCATCATCCGGTATCGAGTTTGTAAATCACACTGAAAACAATTAGCCAAACAGGTGGAAGAATTCGCCAACTAGCCCGCCATCTGCATATTAGTGGCAAATTAGGCTTCCCACGTTAGTCGTGTTCTCAGCAATATTAGTGTTACAAGCCCTAATGTATTGTATTTTATACTTTGGAGAGGTGGAAGGGAGTACTAATTACATGCAAGTTTCCAGGATTTCAGCTGGGAGTATTTCACATGAAAGTTAATTGTGCTTCTGGGGCTTTGCCACTGGTTTATCCAATTAATGTGGAGTTTGCCTATATATCATGGTTTTGCTTACAGAAGGGAAACGGTATTATTCACTTGGATAAAATGGGACTTGTTTTAAGGGTGTTTTAAAAACCAGCCTGATAGCTTCTGGAACACATGAATGCCTGTGCTCACCTGCGGCTTTCTGAGATGGAATGAGGCTTGTGCTGTGAAAGCGTTGCAAATGTTACTGATGAAAGACCATGATAAATGAGAGGCAGGGAGTCTGGGGAGATGACTTAGAAGGTAAGAGTTCTTGCTACACAGGCATAAAAACCCGAGTTCCAATCCCCAAGACCCGAGTAAAAAGTTGAGTGTCACCATGCAAAGATATAGCCCCAGAACTGTTTTGGGTGTAGAAAAAATTCATGGGGGCTTGCTGGCTGTCAGTTTAGATTCAAGTTAAATGAGAGACCATGTCTTAGAGAAATTAGAGTGGATAAGGTGACACAACTGGACATCCAGCATCCTTCCCTGACTTCTGCACAAGAGCATGGAATATGCATATACCCCTGCACACATACGTGTACACCCTCACACACACGCTGTGATGCTTATCTTTAATTATCAACTTGATAAAACCCAGAATCATCTTGGAATGAGTCTCAATGAAGGATGAGGGATTGGTTGACCTTTGGGGAATTGTGTTAATGGAGTCAATTGGTGTGGGAAGACTCAGTTCACTGTGGGTGGCACCACTCCCTAGGCAGGGAGTCCTGAATTGTGTTAAGAATGGAGAACTCCAGCTGAGCAAAGCAAGTAATGAGAACACTTTCTCTACTCCTGACTATGGATGTCATGTAACTTGCTGCTTTGAGCCTCCATTGCTATGACTTTTCTACAGTGAACTGGAATTGTGACCTAAAATGAACCTATTGTCTCTGAAGCTGCTTTTTGTCAGTGTATTTTAACATTGTAAGAGGAATGAAAATAGGACACACACACATGCAAACCACATATATGAAAATTTTAAAGAGGCCAAGAAAACTTGCTTCCAATGTACTTTATTCATTATTATCTCTAAAATTCTCATATGACACGTACAGAAACGATACTTATAATCCTTCCAGTGATCTCACATATTAACCAGGTCATAAATGGCTTTTCTTCATCACATCTAATCTCACTGGAGGCCTGTTCAGTAAGCATTCAATTAGGTTTTCACTATTTTTATTTGTCTTTATAGTTTCAGTCTAGCTTCTTACAGAAAAGTCTAGACATTTTCACACTATTTTTTTAAATGGTCCTTAATGTCTCCCAGAAAGTAAGAAGTTTCTGTGTGTTTGAGGTAAGTCAACGCATGTCAATTCCATATTGTTTAGGATGCATGTGTATCATTGCTTAACTGGAAAATGTCTCCCATGAGCTTTTGTGTTTGAACAGTTGGTTCTCGTCTGCTGGTACTGCTTTGGGGTGTGGGTTGCGGAACCTTTGGGAAGTGTGCCCTAACTGGAGGAAGTAGATTTCTGGGAACCTAAGGAGTTGATCTTGAGGCTTAAGTCTGGTGCACTTCTTTTCTTCTCTCTGCTTCATTACCCCCTGGATATGAACAAGTCACTATGATTTCCCTACCATGATGGTCTGCGGACAATGCTTCCTTCATGTATTTTATTGGAACAATGTAGTTCTTTTCCTATTGCTGTGATAAAATACCCAGACAAAAGAAACTTTAGGGAGAAACAGTTTGCTCTGCTTCACAGGTCAAAGGTGTCATCCATCATGGCAAGGGGTAAAGGTAGAAAGAGCTTGAAGCAGGTGGTCACATCATATCTACAACCAGGAACAGAGAGCAAGGAATGCTAGTGCTCAGCTTGATTTCTTTACTTTATGCAGTTTAGGCTTCCTACCCAGGGGCTGATCCCATCCACAGTTGAAATGGGTCTTTCCATGTCAATTCATGCAATCAAGACAGTCTGTTGCAGACATATTAGAGTATAGCCTTAATATATAAATTTTTCTACTCTGTGCCCAGAGGTAGTTAGTTGTGGGTTCTACCAGGTTGACAACTAACACTAACCAAAACAGTAACTAATACAACAACCTGAACCTGAAACTTCACCTTTTAGAATCTCTCTTGGAATTCTCTCTCTCTCTTTTTTAAGAGTGAAAGTAAGTTTTAATTATTTTTTCAGATTTTTATTACCGTTTTAATATAATTTTTTATTTATTACAGTTTATTCACTTTGTATCCTAGCTGTAGCCCCACCCTCATTCCCTCCCAATCCCTCCTCTCCTTCCATCTGACCCTAGCCTATCAGGTCTCATCAGGAGTAGCTGCATTGTCTTCCTCTGTGTCCTGGTAAGGCTGACCCCACCCAGGGGGAGGTGATCAAAGATCCAGCCACTGAGTTCATGTCATACACAGCCCCTGTTCCCCTTACTAGGGAACTCACTTGGAGACTGAGCTGCCATGAGCTACATCTGTGCAGGGGTTCTAGGTTATCTCCATGTATGATCCTTGGTTAGAGTGTCAGTGTCAGAAAAGACCCTGGGCCCAGGGGTCTCTTGGAGCTATTAATCTTGGGAAGAGTTCAAAGTCAGAAATCACAAGGTTAGATCAAGGTAAACGTGTATACATGTACAATTCACAGTCTGAGCCTTCTGAAGAATGGAGAGGTGACTCAGTGGCTAAGAGTGTTTACTGCTCTTGCAGAGGCCTTCAGTTCAGTTTTCATCCTTCAATTAGGGTCACTCACTAATACTTCTAACTAACTCCAGTTCCAGGGCATCCAAGGCCCTTTTCTGGCCTTCTTTGACACTGCAGTCATGTACACACACACACACACACCAAACAAAAGGAAAAGACAGGCTGAGTATGAAGGTCTCGGGAGCTTACATGGAAGAAGTCATAAGCTCAACGGGAAAGAATGAGGATGCCTATGCTGGTAATCTGACTGCAGGGAAATGCTGGTAAGTGGGATGCCTGTCAGAAGAATCCCACACAATTGTCATGACGTACTGACTTGTTAGTTTATTTGAGAATTGCTTGTTGATGTTTTCCAGATGGCACAATACTGAAACAGAGAAGTTAAGATTTTGCCCTGATGTACAGTCTTCCGTGCCACCTGTCAGAAAAAGAAGGACCAGGAGGTCAAGAGTTGGCTCAGTAGTTAGGAGTGGTTTCTGCTCTTATAGATGACCTGAGTTCAGTTCTTAGCACTCACGCTGGGTGACTCACAACTGCCTATAACAACCCTTCTGGTACCTGCTTTCTATGGTGTATCCACACACAGAGACACAAATGCATACGTGTAACTAAAAGTAAATCTAAAACAAAAGAAAGACCATAATTTAATACCTTTCGTGTATTTGTGCTACAGCACAGTCTTTGTCATCCAGTGAGAGCCACTTTTCCTGAACTGTGTGTGTGTGCATGTGTGCATGTGTGCATATGCGTTCGTGCAAATGTGCATGCATGCATGTAGATACACTGGTTTGTGTATATGAAGTTTACCTCAAGTGTCATTTTTCAGGATTCGACCTTTGTTTTTTGAGACAGTTTTTCATTGGGATTTAGTATTTGCTGATTCAGCTAGGCTGCCTGTCAAGCAAGCCTCATGCATCTGCCCCTGCCCTCCCCCAGCCCCAAACACACACCAGGCCTGGGTTAATAAGCTTGCACTACCATATCTGTCTTTGTCTTTGTTTGGATGGGTTCTGGGTATTGAACTCAGTTCTTCATGCTCCCCTGGCAAGAACTTTACCAGCTGAGCCGTCTCCCCATCCCCATTTCCAACACTGACTCCTCTGAAGTTGTGTTTCATAGTTGATCACTGGAGACTGCTGGGTCTCTGTGGGTTGTTCTCTGCTCAGGGCATGACTGATCTTCCAGTGCTTTCCAAATCCTCCATGATGCCTGCTACGTGACAGGTTCCAGGTCAGTGACTGAGGGATTCGAGTCAATGAAGCAGAAGTCCATCTAGTCTGGTACACAGTGCTTCAGAGGGGCACCCTATGAACTGCTTGAAAGCTGCTCTGGGTTTCAAGGAAACACAGAAGGATCACTCATGCTTAGATGATGTCTGACACTTTCTTTTTCTTATGCAGCTGTTGTTTCACAGGAGTGTAGAGGAGACACTTGGCTCTCCACAGAACTAGATCCCCTTTGGATACTAGCTACTTTATTATTTTGAGCCTTTAAAAGTCTTCAAACAATAGAAACATTATCTTACTTCTTGGGGTTCAGTTACATTCTTTTTGTTTGTTTATTTGTTTTGAGACAGGGTTTCTCTGTGTATGTAGCCTTGGTTGTCCTAGACTCACTTTGTAGACCAGGCTGGCCTGGAACTCACAGAGATCCATCTGCCTCTGCCTCCCCAAGTGCTGGGATTATAGGCATGCACCACCGTGCCCAGCTTATCTACATTCTTAAATTCTTATTTAAAATTCTTACTTAAATTCTTATTTAAAAAATACATATTTATTCTACATGTGTGTAGAGATGCATGTGTGCCACAGCACACATGGAAACCCGAAATAACTTGCTGGAGTCAGTCCCCCGCTTCCACCATGCGGGTCCTGAAGATCAAACTCAGGCTGTCAGGGTTGGTGGAGAGCCCCTTTACCTGCTGAGACATCTTACCAGCCCTATTATTGAATTCTTTGGTTCTACAGTAGCTTAACAAATCACTCCGTCATTTATAGTAAGTAGGATGAGGATGTTACATCTCAGATGTCATTCAAGGTTGATTTTCAGGGGAGGTAAAGAAATTTTTTCCTTATTCAGCTAAGAAAGGATCCCAGATGCTATTATTACTTTTCAGAGCCTGGACCATTAGAAGACTGTCATTGGAAGAAGGCAGCATTTACTCTTGTTTCTTGTCTTAGAAGTCATCCCCCAAGAATTTGGTGACTGAGAGAAGTCAGCAGCTGTTCTTCAACGGCAAGTCACAATTTTTACTTTGTGACTGTCACTGGGAGGATGGAGAGAGAAATGATGCTTTCTCTCCACTTTTCTCTTTCAGGATGGGGCGATGACTCAGTCATTGGAGTGCTTACTGCACAATTTTGAGACCCTGAGTTCAACTCCACACTCTGTATACAAAACCAGGCGTGATGGTGCGCACTTGCAATGTCAGTTCTGGGGAGGTGGAAACAGGTGGATTCCTGGGGTTCAGTGGTCAGCTATCCTATCCTACTTGTTGATCTGCAAGGCAGTGAGAGAGCCTGTCTCAAAAACTGATGGGGGAGTTGGGGAGCTGAGATGGGGAGCTTAATCTGATCCCGCAGAGGACTAGAATTCAATTCACATGAACTGGCTCACATGCCTCTGACTCCAGCCTCAGGAGACCCAATGCCCTCTTATGGCTTTTGTGGGTTCTTTCACTCATACTGACACACAGACACAGACACAGACACACACAGACAATTTAAATTATACATATACATCATCTACATGCACATATACATATACACATATACATATACACACACACATACATATACACATACATATATATACATGTACATATACACACACACATATATACACACATACATACACATGTATGTATTTGTGTGTATATCACACAATTTATATATATTGTGGGTGTGTGTGCATGCACATGTGTGTGTGAGTGACTAGCACCTGAAGAATAAGAAATTACACCTGAGGTTATCCTGTGGCCCCTACATGCATATGCACACATACACACATGCAAACACACACATACATATATTCACATACATATATACACACACATACACATACACTCATATGTGCCTGTAGAATGAGGACTGACACCCGAGGTTATCCTGCGGCATCTATATGCGCATGTACACACATGTACTCACATGAATACACACAAAGATTACCTTTCTTGTTTAACAAGGAAGTAGGAGAAGACGAGGACTGTTTCCCAGGCACATTTACCCATTTTGAGCCATACTTTGGAATAATTCACACTCCCAGTTAAAGAGCACTAGCAGTAAAGCGCCTACTACACTTTTAGTTTGAGAGATCCTGTTCTTCCCACAGCCAGGGTCATCGGAGGAGGCTTAGGTGCCTGGCATTGATCCCCAATTGGCTTAATGAAATCTCTTTCTGTCCCAGTTGACTTGCTACTAGCATGTAAGACATGCTGGCTTTCCCAGCAGAGAGGGGAAGCCAGCCACTGAATCACCGCCCTTGTTCTCCAGGGGAAGGACAGTCAAAGTACATCAGAGAGGGTGCAGAGGAGGCTTTAGAACAAGGGGCGGTTTAATCCAGCACCTTCCCTGCAAAGCCGTGAGTCGATGGCCAGTTAACCCCACACTATTTGGGGCTCATTTCCGTCATCAGTCGAAGATCCCTCTGTCTAGGGTAAGAATATGTGGTTTAGCTTTAGAAGGAAACACTAAAATAAGGATAGTATTCTCATTATTACTTTAATATAAAAGGCAAAGGGTCTGAATCTGTCTCTTTTAACAACAAACAGTGTTGCTTTCTTTTTAAACATGCATCCATCCATGTCTATGTTCATGTGAGCATGTATGCTCATGAGTATGTGGGCGCATATGCACGTGCATGTAACAGTCCAGAAGAGAGTGTCCTCCTTGACCAGTCTCCTATTCATCTGAGGCAGGGTCCTTTTCTGATGATGGATGCCAGGATTCCTTCAGCCACACCATCTTACATCCGGGGTTAGAGGCAGGAGACGCCAGGCTTGTTACATGCTGCTATCGGAACTCTGCTTTTCATGATTGTGAAGTGTTCTTTTTTTTTTTTTTTAACTTTTTTATGATTCTTTGTGAGTTTCACACCCCCAGTCACACTCAGCTCCCCTTCCCCTTATCTGCCCTTTTCCCTTGCAACTTCCCCCTAAAAATAAAACACACACACACACTCTCTCTCTCTCTCTCTCTCTCTCCCTCTCACATGTGCACATGCTCAAAGGGTAGAAAAACTTATCATTGTGGAAGCTGTCATATGACACAGTGTGTACCACATCCCTCTGTCCACACATCTTCACTTGCAAATGTTCATTGCCATGACTCACTGGTCTGGTTCTCTGGTTTCCGTGACACCATTAATAATGGATCCTTACTCTTCCTGGTTATCCTTTTGTTGGCCTGTGTCATGGAGGTCCTGCAGCTTTGAACCAGCAGGACTGGCCCTTTCATGCATCCCAACTGTTTGCAGATGATACAGATTTTGGGGTTGTCCAATTCACAGCGCTGGACAGTAGCTGAGCTGGTCATTGTACTGGCTCTCCCCTACCTGTACCACCAGGGCAAGCTCTTCAGCTCTGTTCCACCTAGGCCACCAATGCTGCCATTGGCAAGAGGCAGGGCCAGCTCTCCAGAGCAAGTACACTTAACTACTGAGCCACTTATTTAACTCTTCTTCCTTTATTATTATTTTTAGGTTAGGATTCAAAGAATTAAGCTTCATCATGGGCTTTTTATACATATTTGCCACTGAACTTTGTTCTGATTTGTTTCTGTCTCCCATGTGCTCTGGCTATCTTCTGCTCAGCTTCTTCCCTTCCCTCAGGTAGTCCCTGTAATGTACATCACATTGGCAAAATGTCTTGTGGTGGTCAAGTTCCCCGAGACGCTGTCTTTGGAAGTGTGGCTGTTCCCTCACTTCAGACCCAAGCATATTTCCCCCAAAGTGTCTTGTAAAACTTGTCAATGTCCAGCGGTGGGTTACTCCCCAACTCTGTCACATTGAGGTTATCCTATGGCCCCTACATGCATAGGCACACACATGAACACTCACAAAGATTGTCTTTGCATTACTCTGCATCTTCATTGCTATGACTCATTGCAATGAGCATTTGCAAAGAGAATAAATAACAAAACAGCCTGAGGGAAAAAACATTGTGGCCCTGAGAACAGCAAGATGGTGAACTACTACCAGCAGAAGAAACCATTGTTTATTTTTTGACCCAAAAGTGTCTGCTGTGGGAGAGAAAAGCCACAGGCTCAGCCATTGGAAGCTCAGCCACGGGAAGAAAGCTCAGTCTGGAATCCATCCAGCTGCCTCGACTTACCCAGTCAATTTTTGCTGGCTGTTGTGAGCTCCCAATTTGATGGTGTTACCTTCATGCTATCATTTGTTCTGCCAAGCTCTCTTTCTGTGGGAACTCCAGCTGCCTGGAGCATTCCCAGTTGATTTCTGCTGTGTGTTTTGAGCACTCGTTTTTGATGATATTTTGATACCTGTTTTTCTGTCTGTCTTTCTGTCATCTATCCATCCATCCATCCATCTCTCTCTCTATCAATCATCTGTCTATCTATCACTTGCCACTTATTCTTTAATTTTGGCCTTGGCTTGCTGTATACTTAATAAACTCACTCTTTCAGAACCAGCAGCCTGGCTCTCATAGCTCCTTTTCTGAAGCATACAGAGCACTATGCCTGTTTGTTTCTTATAGGGTATCTTGCCATGGGACTGGGGAGGGTGCTCAGTTGGTTGAGTGTTTGCTGTCTGAGCATGATCCACAGCACTAAGCATGATCCAAAACATTCACATAAAAAGCTAGGCACTGTGGCAAACACAGCAAATGGGTGAGATTTCCCAATAGGAAGAGGCAGTGTCAAAGACATTTGATTTACGGCAGCTTTTGCATTGACCTTGGCTTCCCAGTTTCTAAGCGGTGTCACCAGGGTATCTCACTAATGTATGGTTGTGAATTTTTCATGGCAAGGCATGTGTTTGTGTTATTGGCCTCCTGGGCAAGGGGGAAAAAGCATGACATGTCAACAGCGACATAAATGGTTAGGTAAATCTTTATTCCCATCAGACCTCCCTGCAAAGCCCTGTTATTTGTGTCTCACTCAACCGTTCATTCATTCAGGAACATTTATTGAGCAACTTCCGTCTCTAAGTACTGTGGGGGTTTACAGTGATGTAGAAATCAAATAGCATGGTGACAGAAGTGATACAGCAGCAGGCTGGAGTGTTGAGAGGAAGGAGGAAAGCTTTGAAAGGGTTTTCTCTTTGAAGTATTAAGACACTTGAAGCATGCAATGAGCAGGCTTCTCTTGTAAAAATGGGTCTTGATGGCCTTGTAAGACTCCTCTCCAAAGGCACCCTGAGGGATCAAGTAGCAGGTGTCTGGGAGGGCTCAAATCTCAATTGTGGAGACCCAAGCAAGTCTTCCAAAGCTATGTGGCTCAGTTCTCCAATGTGTAAAAGAGAAAGGCTCGAATGATAAATCTTTAAGTTTCATCAGCTTCCTGAACAAAACAGTTTAGGATAGAGTTATGCAAAGATATCCGTGTGTGTGTGTGTGTGTGTGTGTGTGTGTGTGTGTATGTGTGTGTGTACATTGTGTTAGTTGCTTCCTCCTTGCTGTGACAAAATACTTAACAAAAAGCAAACTTAATAGAAGAAAGGTTTATTTTGGCCCATAGTTTAAAAGTACAGAACACTCTGGTGGGCAGGTCATAGTGGCAGGAGCATGAGCAGCTGGCCACACTGCGTTTGTAGGCAGGAAGCAGAGAGAGACAAATGCTGTGTTCAGCTCACTCTCTCCTTTGTATGCAGATGGTGACCCTAGCCCATGCAATGGTGCTGCCACCCACAGTTAAGATGGGTCTTCTCACCTCATTTAGCTTAATCTAGATAACGCCTCCACAGACATGCCCAGACACTTACCAAATCTAGGCAATCCTTCACAACCATTGCAGGTCTTCCCTCCCAGAGATTTAATATTTGTATTCTTTCAAGTTGAGAGTCAATATTGACATATATTTTTGAAATTATTAGAAAATAATCATTTGAAAGAACTTTAAAAGAGACCAAGGTTTGGGTTTTGGAGGCTGGGGCTTTTGGGTGGTGTCACTCAAGATATAATGCAGAGTCAAGGCACTGGGCAGGGATGAGGATAAGATAAAGGGTTAGAAAACACTGTGCTCTGAGTCTGCAATGGCCCCAAATGCTCATATTTTTAACATACACAGAAATTCATGCTATTTTGGGGCTGTAGTGGAGAGTTCATCAGGTGGGGCCAGAGTTGGATCTCCCAACACTACAGCTATAGGCAGTTGTGAGCCCTTGGACATGGGTGCTGGGAATTGACGTCTGGTCCTCTGGAAGATCAGCAAACACTCTTGGCCATATCTCCAGCCACCTCATATAAAAATAATTTAATACGTTCCTTGGAAGGCTCAGAGGCTTCTGACATGGAAGGCTTGTAGTATATATGGAAAGTGCCTAAATATCCTGACAAAAATCATTAAGTATGGTTTGTTAGCCAGCTTTTGTAAGAAATGGAAATGACTGGAGAGTACCTTAGTTGGTACAGTGCTTATGCAGCATGTACGAAAACCTGAGTTTAATCCCCAGCACTATGTAATTCTGATGTTGTGGCCATGCCAGTAATCCCAGCACTCAGAATGTGAATTAAAAAGGATCAGAAATGCAGTCATTTTTGGCTGGCATAGTCATTTTAGCTACCCTGGGCTACATGATACCATGTCAAAAGCAAGCAAGAAAGAAAGGCATATCTGGATATAGGAAAACATAATGTTCCAGTCCTTGTCTACAGTGAATTTAAAGGAATTAACTGTGAGAGCTGTTTATTTTATTTTTCACATTTTTATTTTTAATTATGTGTGTATGTGGATGCGTGTGTGGATATGTGCACATTAGTTCAGTGTCTGTGGAGGCCAGAAGAGGGTGTCATAGCCACTGGAGCTGGAATTAGAGGTGGTGTGAGGCCCCTAAGATGGGTTCTGGTAACTAAAGAACGTTATACTATCCCTGTGTTCTTTTTCCCTCCTTCTTTCTCACCTTTCCTCTTTCTTTATTGGTACCATTTATTTCTTTCCACTTGCATGTGAAAAGTTCCCCAAAGTCCCTTGTGTTTAAATGCTTGATCCCCAGCTGCTGATGCTGTTTTGTGTGGTTTTGGGGATTTGGGGTATTAGGGTTGTCTCCCTGATAAGCCCAAGTCACTAGGGGCAGGATTTGATGGGTACAGGCTGGACCTACTTCTTGTCTTAGTTGTCTGTGTTTCCTGGTTGGTGGAGATTCCAGGAGCCCTGGCCTTACACTCTCCCTACACCAAACTCTACCATGCCTTCCCTGACATGATAGACTATACCCTCTCAAGCAGTGAGCCAAGAAAATATAAATCTGTCTCCCATTAAGTGGGTTCTGTCAGGTCATAGCAGTGTAAATGTAACTCATAGACTGATACCTCCCCCACCCCACCCCCTGCCACTGCCTCTGGAATAGAAACTTGAATCACTCAGCATGAAAAGCCAAATTGTTAAATTTTTTAAAAGGAAGAAAAGAACCATTGCTCCCTCAGAATGAAGACAAATATGCAGCATGTAGTGCAATGCATCAATTTGAGTAGCAAATACTAGAAACAGAAATGATATTTATATAACGAAACTAAGTAAGAAAGTATATACATCACAGTAGAAGAGGAGTTTAAGCGAGGCAGGGTTACTGGCAAGGGTATCCACTTAGGGCTGCATCAGAAGGACAAGATGGCAGCACACAGCTCTGGGGCCAGGGCTTCTCTTGAGTACATCTGACATAGGTACTGCTGGGCTCAGCACGTGACTCCAGAAAACCCATTTCTCTCTTTTTCTTTTCCTGCCTTGCTCCTTAGAGTGCCACAGATCAAAACCAGAGCCTTGCACACAGCAAACTATCCACTACTAACTCTACAAGCTTAGCTCTAGGAAATATTTCTTTGCAAAATCATTATCCCTGTTTTTAAGAAGCATCAAGCAACTAGAGTTATTAACTATTGAATACTAATCACATATGAATTTTGCATATGTCAAATCCAATCTCAATGGGTGGAAGCAACTCACTATTATTGCCATCTACTAGTGGGAAAATGTGTGTAGTCATGAGGTAACTTGACTAACATTACACAGCAAATGATAGACTCAGGTTTCAAGCCAGGCTGTCTTAGGCCATCATTAGTTCTCCAAGCTTGGGTGCTGGACTGTATGTCCTTGATCCTGGAAGAATTGACGGGGTCAGTGTGCAGCTCATTTCAGTTATACCCTTAGCAGAGCCTAAGGGGGCAAACAGTGACAAGGAGTCCAAGGAAAAGTGATGACAAAAACAACCAAGACTGGCTCCTCTCACTGAGTTCAGATGCCAGCTTAGCTGGAAACTCTAGTCTCTGTGTCTCTTTCTCTCTGTCTCTCTGAATGTCTATACAGGTTTATGAGAGAGAAAGAGAGAGAGAGAGAGGGAGAGAGAGAGAGTATGTGTGTGTGTGTGTGTGTAGGCATGTGGAAGTCAGAAGTTGACATTCTTAATTCCTATTTACATTTGAAAGAAATTTCTTCTTATTATGTTTTAATTGTCTTTGTGTGTACGTGCACAAAAGTGGTAGTGCCAATAGAGTCCACAAGGTGGCGATGGATCCCCTGAAAGGAGTTATAGATGGTTGTGATCTGCCCTATATAGGTTCTGGGAACCAAACTTATGTCCTTTGTAAGAACTGTGTATGCTTTCAACTGCTGAGCCATCTCTCCAGATTCAAACTCCAGTGTATTTTTGAGACAGTAACTCTAACTGAACCTGGAGCTTGTAAATTTGGATATATTAATTATCTTGCTACTTAACCATAAGGCTCTACCTCTTTTTGCCTCCTTGATTCTGGAATTAAAATCATTGCAACACTTGGTCGTGTGTGTGTGTGTGTGTGTGTGTGTGTGTGTGTGTGTGTGTGTTGGGAGTTGAATTCAGGCTCTCTTGCTTACAGAGCAAGCATTTTACTAAGCCTTATCTCTACCACCAACACTGATTAGAAACACTTGGAAGACCTGAAGTCATTGCAGTAAGCAATGGCTATATATTGATCTGTTGTGACCTAGCTTCATGGGAGGAATAGAAACATCTGAGCATCTAGTGGTTGCTTTGATCTGCTTTAAGTGTCCTCTGTGGGGTGATGGGAAGTGTGTGAATGTATGTGTCTGTGTGTGTGTGTGTGTCTCCCAGAAAAATCTTTCATGCACCCCAGCCCCCATATACACATATACACACCCACTGAAAGTGGCTTGGTATCCCTGAAAGGAAGAAATCAATATGATTGTGACTCTGGAGTTTGCTTAGATCTCTAGCTTTGAGAAGAATTTTCTGAGACCCTCTGATGTGTCCCAGACAGGGGTCCAAGAGGACCACTCTGCCTGCAGCTTAGTGGGCTCCTCCCTAGGCTCAATTCCCTTACCCTCCAAGGCTCCATCAAAGGCAGGGTGCCTTGACTTTTGAGCCTGCTTTCTCCCTGCCATCTTCTTCTGCTGCTCTTACTTTTGACACTTGTCCCACCCTCAAGTCCTACGGGGCTCCTGGACATCTGCTCCATTTTCTACCATTTTCACTAGGTTGATGTCAGCTCATTCAAGTCTGGGAAAATCTGTGAAATGTAACCATTTGGCTCATATTCTAGCTCCTTCCTTCCCTTCCCAATAAGGTACCTCACAGGGTTTGTCTAGTGTCCTTCTTCCAGGTCCTCTCTCTGTGTAATCGGAGTCATCCTACGCTACATCTCGTATATGGTGCCTTTCTAAAACAAAACAAAAAACTCAGCAAGTATTAAGTAATAGACCAGAAGTTAAGAATGATCCCACAGTGACTTCACAGATACACGGTGACATCCTCTGAGCATTGCTGGAATACTAAGCACCAGGAAGTGTATTCAGCCTTCCTTGTAGGGGTCACAATTCCTTACCCCTACATGTTCAAACATTACTCATCCATCTCAGGTTGCATTTGCCAAACAAATGACCATTTCTATAATAAACCGATCTCCATGTGCCTGAGCGGATGTGTGACTTTATGTAACCAATAAACTACTGATTAAAATAGAATATGGATTGATTAAGTGTGGTGGTGCATCTTTATGCTTCCAGCACTTGGGAGGGTGAGGCAGGAAGATCACAAGTTCAAGCCTAATATGGAGGTGCTTTGTGATTCTAGGTCAACCTGGGTTCATAGTTAATAGGATAAGATAAGACAGAATAGGATAGGGTAAGATAGGGTAGGATGGAGTTGGTTAGGGTAGATGGAGGGAGGGTAGGGGAGGAGAGAAGAGGAGAAGGGAGGGGAAGTGAGGAGAGGAGAGGATAAGATAGGATTGGATTGGATAGGATAATGAGATGGGGTGGGAATGGAACATTAAAGAGTAAGCTAGCATAGGAGAAATTCAAAGGGGTTGTAGAATCCACAAACGGAACCATCTGGCTTTAGCAATGAAGTCTAGATATTGTATCCCAGGACTCATGAGAGTAAACAGGGAACAGGCAGAAGACATACTAACCCCCAATTCTCTCACTGTCTTACTGTGTTTGGCAGGGACAGGCAGGCGGTAGGAAGGTTGGTGACAGGCTTGGTGGTATTCATTTGGAGACAGGAACTAGCTCAGAGCAGGAATGAGCCAGCTGACACTTCACTCCTATTGTTTGCTAAGCACCACAACCACCCATGCAGTTGTCTCTTAGAATGATCTCTTCCTTTGGGAGGGGGAGGCACATAAGCGCATATGTCAATAGTAGGCAATTGAAACCAGGCCCGTGCCAGAGAAACTAGCGATCTCATCAGGAATGAGTTCAGAACCCGTCTCTGGTGCCAGGAAACCCAGACTTGGGCTCACTATTAAGCTGTTCCAATATGGCATGATTCATCTCTCCTGCTGGGGAGAAAAGAATGACAATTCAAACAATTGTTTTATTCATTCCAAATATGAATCTAGCTATGTGCAGGTCCACAGTGTAGGTGTGATGGTCAGAGGGCATCTTTTGGGAGCTGGTTCCTTTATATGGGTCACGGGGCTGGAACTCAGGTCATCAGGTTTACATAAGTGCCCTTACCCATGTCACCATCTCACAGGCCCCTGTGACATATTTTCTAAGCCAAAGAACCTGTATGGAACTCTCCTGAAAATATCACTCGGAAACCTCGACTTTAGAAGCACACCAGTGCTAAGCAGAGCACTAGATGATGGCGTTTTAGGAAAGCTTTCTATGCCACAGGCAGAGAAGTCAGACAGGATCTGGTGCACTTATCTGTGCTGGGGTCCAAAGTGAGTCATTCCTTTTGAATTTAGAAATGAGGGAAATAAGGACGGTTTCTGAACATTAAATTTTAATGTGGATGTATAATAGATCAGGGCAGAAATGCTGCAGAGTCATTTTAAGGAGACGGCAGCAGACGGACGCTGCTTTGACTCTTCACCTTACAGCGATTAGCTAGTCACGGTGTAGCTATCCCCACTGCAAGGAAAACCTCACCCTCCAGGGGAAGCTCCCTGGGAAACAAAGCTTTCTCCCTAGCAGGGGATGGGGGAGGGTCTTAACTGAAGAATTCTGCCTGAAGAGTGTTTCAGATGCTGTAAACCTAGACACCTCTAACCTGGGGCAGATGTGAAGGCTGTTGTTTATTCTAAGTCCCACTGGTAGGGCAAAGGTAGCTTCATTCTGAGGGTTTCAGATACTTGGTCCTTACCTGATTGTTCTGTTGACTTGACTGGATCTAGAATCATCTAAGAGAAAAGCCTCCAGGTGTGTCTGTGAGGGACTTTCCATATTAGGTTAATTGAGTGTAGTGGTTTGAATAAAAATGGCCCCCATAGGCTCGCTATTAGGAGGTGTGGCCTTGTTGGAGTAGGTGTGGTTTTGTTGGAGAAAGTGCATCAGTAGGTGGGGGAGTGCTCAAGCCACACCCCTGTGACATTCTCTTCTGCTGCTTGCTGATCAGCTCCTTCTCTAGCACTATGTCTGCCTTCATGCCACCATGCCTTCCACCATGATGACAATGGACTAAGCCTCTGAACTGAAAGCCAACCTCACTCAAATGTTTTCCTTTATAAGAGTTGCCATGCTCATGGTGCCTTTTCAGAGCAACAGAAACTCTAAGACACTGAGGATGGAAGACTTCCTGTGAATGTGGGTGACGTCATCCCACGGGGCAGGGTTCAGGACTGAATGGAAAAGAGGAAGTGAGCTGAGCACCAGCGTCCATCTCTCACTGCTTCCTGACTGAGGGTACACTGTGAGGAGCCTCTCCACATTCCTTCCTCCGTAAGTTCTCTGCTATGATGTACTGTACCCTAAAACTGTAACCCAAACCAAATGCCCTTTGAAAGATGCTTTGGGTAAGCGTCTGCCATGTGCCTGGTGTGTGCATGTGCAGGTGCTCAGGCCTGTGCATGCTCTCAGAGGTCAGGGGAGAATGTCAGGTGCTGAGCTCTACTCCTGTCTAACTTTCTCTCTAGGGCAGAGACTGTCACTGAACCTGAAGCGAGGCTGAGAGCCAGGAATCCTCCAGTGACCCTCCCCGCCTTCATAATTCCCACACTCACAACAATAAGGAATAGGAGCACTCTTATTGCCAGCCACCCTCAGCGTTTTGCCTGGGTGCTGCAGGTTTAAACTCAGGGCCTCGCTCGTGCAGCAGGCACACTTGCCCATTGACACAGCTCTCCAGCCCCCTTGAGGTGCTTTCGTTAAATACTCGTCCCAGCAACAGGACAATGCACTCACATGCACCATATTCTTCCTGCTCTGAAGGCATGCTCCCAAAACACCTACATGCTGCCTCTCAATGCCGCACTGTAAACCGGGAATCTGCTGCTTCACTTCAGACAGTGAGTCAGTAAATGTTGGCTAAGGTGAGTTTAGCCCTGAGAAAGGACTTTGCTCTACAGAGGCGGTGATAACCCGTTTCTAGTCAGAGGGATAGAGGAGGGAGGCAACATTTGGATGATGGTCTATGTACCAAGGTCAGGATAGACACGGTATGAGGACTACCATGGAGAATAAGTGTGACTTTCATGGGTGGAATACAGTCCAAGCTCATTTTATTTAAGGGTAATAATTTCAAAGCAATGCTTTATGGAAACATACACACAAATATTCTTTCAAGGGTCAGTTGTGCCTTTATATATATTTGTGTGTGTGACTTATGAGTTACAGCTGAAGGAAGGATTCTTGGTGAAGTCTGGGGGAGGATGAAGACTTGGAGACAGTGAAGAGGAGGTAGTTCTATGAGTCCATAAAGAGACGGTGTGAAATGAAGACCTGAGTTCAAGCCTCAGATCTCATAGGGAAAATAAAAGTCAGATGTGGTGATGCAGCCTTGCAAACTTCAAGTCTGGGGAGGTAGAGACAGCGGGCTCACTGGCTACCCAGCAGAGCCAAAAATAAAGATGTTGTCTTAAAAGTGACAAGGTTGTTAGCTCCCTAGAAACAAACCTGAGGTTAACATCTGCTCTGCACAGACACGTGCCCCCAGACCAACCAAACATACACACACACTCATTCACCCCCACACACCGACCCCCAAACAACCACACACACACACACACACACAACCACACATACACACCCATACACACTCACACACAACCCCCCCCCCCACACACACACCATAGTAAACAGGAACAAGCTAAAACCATAGCAAGGATTTTCACTCTGAAATGATGTCTTCAGTTGCCAGAAAACGTTCTGCACTATTTGATTGCTTGGATAAGCAAAAGAAATTTAAAAGTGAAAACTGCGAACTCTATGCCCTATGGTTCCATGCTTCTACCCCCTGACAGATGAAGAAAAGAAAAACAAGCTTACAATGGAAAAGCAAAATTAACATGCATCTTGTAGCGAAGACCAGGTGTGCTTCTAGCAGGAATAAAACCACCGTTCGGCTTGATTCCTTTGAAGTTTGTGGTTATTTTGTGTGTATGTGTATGCATGTAGGTCTACGTTTGAATGCATGTGTCCTTACTGGATGTGAGCACATGTGTGTGAATGGGTGTGGAGGGTCCATTCCTCAGCAACAGTCCACCTTAGTTTTGGAGACAGGATCTCTCATTGGCCTGTAGCTTGCTGTGATCTGTCTGCCTCCCCAGCATTGCCATAGCTCAGTCCACTACTCATGGCTTCTTTGTCTGTCTACCTGTTTCTCTTTCTTTTTTCCTCTTTTCTTACCTCCTCCTCCACCTTTTCCTCCTTCTCTTCTTTATATTCCTTCTCACCTTCCCAGCTCTGGCTGGCCTGGAACTTACTATGTAGACCAGGCTGGCTTCAAACTTACAGAGACTCACCTGCCCCAAGTGTCAGGATTAACAATGTGCACTCCCACAACTTCCTGCCTTTTTAGTTAAAATAAAAAACAAACAAACAAAAAAACAAAAAACAAAAAACAAAAAACAACAACAAAAAACACAACAACAACAACAAAAAAAAAAACAAAAAAGCTTTTCAGCACTCGGGAAGCAGAGGCAGGCAGATCTCCATGAGTTCAAGGCCAGCCTGGTCTATGGAGTGAGTTCCATAGCAGCCAGAGCCACAAAAGAGACTCCCTGTCTTGAAAACCAAACCAAACCAATCCAAAACAACACAAAAATAAAAAACAAACAAACAAAAAACCCAAAATTAAAAAATGGCTTTTTAATTCAATCCTTAAACTGAATGCAGCACTTTCCTGACTGAACCTTCTCCTAGCTCCATCATTTTTCCCTTTAAAAGAATTATACCTCTCTCTTCCCCCCAAGCTTTTTTCTTTTTCAAGAGCTACATCAGAGGCCCAGAACTAGCACCATGTTTGACTGGATCACCAGGAAGTCAGGGCTCATACTTAGCTAATTCAGCACTGTCTTTTCAGTTTTTATACAGTGGCATGAGGTGTGATTCTCCCAGGAAGCCAGCTTCAGAGAACATTCCAGAAATTGCTCCTCAGCATGTTTCATTGGCAAGAACCATGTCATACAGTTACTCTCCGCCTGCCCCTCAGCAGGGAATTCTGGGAAATTTCAAAAAATGATCATTTAGCAGTAGGCTCTTGGTTGGAAATTTAAAACATGGAAACGTATGCACACTGCTGTGGTTTGCCAGTCAGAAACTTGGCGTTTCAGCATACACTTCCAGTCCCTCATCCTTCATTCTCAAGCAGCCATCAATTCATGACACCCCCACAGTACTTTTTCCAAGAATCTTTCTTCCTATCACTGCTTTTCAACAGCTCCCTTTGTCTTCTAGATGAAAACGAGATGTCCCGAATTTGTACTTAATCTGACTTCATCTGGCTATTATCTAGGCTTGGTTTTTGCTCCCAGTTTTGTACCTTCTAACTCTACCCTTCATTGGATTTCACAGGAGTGAATGGCACTATGCATTTGTAGTCCTCTGTTCTTGTCTCTGCTTCTTCAGGTAAGGTGAGCGAGGATGAGGCCAGTGTACCCTACTTTTGTTGATCAGTGTAGTAGATGGTTTGGAAGACATCCTTCATCTCATCGTCAGAATCATCTATCTGTAAGACGAGCTAGAAAAAATGACAGTTTCTGCTATTTAGCATGAACTGTGAGTGGGGTCTTCTTTAGCTTTTGGTTGACCAGCTCATGAGTCCTTTTTTTTTTTCTTTCTTTCTGTGATTCTATTACTAAAACTTTACATAGAAAATGTTCCTTTGTTAACATGAGAGGCTTAAGACTGGGGGAGGAGAGAAGGACATTAGCAACAGCTGCCTAAAATAATCATATTTGGATTTTTCTTTCCATGACATAGATTTTTTTTCCTGTCCCCTAGGAAGGAGGTACAGGACAGTAATTATCACAGTAGCATCTGGAGCCAGACTGTCTGCTTTCAAACCCTAGTTCGAATTTTGTGGCCTTTGATTTAACATTTATCTTTCCCTCATCTCAGTTTCCCCAAATGCTATGTATGGTTAATAGTTCTGTCTTTTGTGGAATTGGGGGGAATTTCAAGGGCTTATGATAGAGCCTGGAAGGTAGAAAACAGTCTACCATGTTCATCAGGACTCTAGGACTATATATAGTACAGTACTAAGGATGAAACACGTTCCTCCGAGCCACCCCCATCCTCACACCCTCATGGGACCCTGGGAAGGTTCTCTATCTAACAATGAGTCTCACTCCAAGCCCCCCCCAACCATTGACAGATCCTAGGAAGACGTTCTACCACTGACCTGCACTCCTAGCCCCTCACTGGAAAATTGTAGGTCTATCCTCCACTACTGAGCCATACCCCAGCCCCTCACTGGGGGATTCTGCACAGGGGCTTTACCACTGAGCCAATTCCTAACCCCTCTTGGGGAATTCTAGGCAAGCACTGTCCACTGAATTATAGCCTTAGTCCTCTCTTTGACATTTTATTTTGAGACAATCACACCAATTAGCCCATATTGGCCTTGAACCTGTGACTCTCTTACTTTTCCCTCCTGAGTATCGAGGATTATAGCCTTGTGCCACAGGACCTCACAGGTATCATGACATGAGCTCCAACAGCTGTACCATAGTGCAAGAAGATTGGCAGATATGGACCAGCCCTGTATCCAAGAGGAAGAGTATTCTGTTGAACAGCTTAGCCAGTCACTAACGTATCTCCTCAGCAGTTCTGTAATTATTTCATTATCTAAGGATGCAGCGGAGCTGTGAACATGTAAAAATGCCTCTCAGAAGTGCTTGTTAGGGAAAGGGTACATTCTTGCTCTCTGGGGGAATGCTCTGCTTGCTGCCAACTTTTCTCTGCCAGTTCCAATTGTGACATCAGCCTCTGGTATTAGCAGCTCAACACGAAAGAAAAATAAAGCCCTCTACACTTCCTGAGCCATCCCTAGCAAGCCTATTCCCGGTGCACAGGAAGGCTGCAGCTGGGAGGTGACGGAGGGAGCATATGGCTTCTGGGAAGCCCATTTGGTTCACTTAGCAGAGTTCTGTGGCCTGTGAATGTTCAACACATTTTAACATTAAAGTCGTCAAGCAGCTGGCTCTGTTCCTGCCTCCTGCATGCTGTCTGGCTCCAAGACTGGCTATATGGAACCAGAGACATGGGGCAGATGATCTCTGGTGAGGCTGACACCCAGGAACAGAGCAAGGGGCTTTGTGCACACACCAGCCACTCCAAGCCATCTCAATTCAGGTTTTATGCAAAATGTCAATGTCATTTGCTGAAACAAGGGAACCAGCATGTCTCTGAATAGAAGACAAACTGGTGCCTCTCAGTCTAGGGACTTCTCTGAGGCAATGAAAGAAATTAGGCTATAATCCAGGCAAACATGGACCTTCATTGAGGGAGGAAAAGACAAGATTATGGGCTGGGTAGATGGCTTGCCATCTGAGTGTGAAGATCTGAGTTCAAATCCTAAAACCCACATAAAACCCAGATGTAGTAATGCATTCAGTGGAAGCTAGGAGTTCTGCATCATGATAGGATGAGGTAGGAGAATCCCCAGAAACTCAGGGGGTAGCTAGTCTGATGTGCTAAGTGGTAAACCACAGGAGACCTTGTCTCAAACAAGGCAGAAGATGAGCACTGACACATGGAGTGGTTTCTGTCCTCTACATGTGCGCCATGGCATGCAATGCCTGCAATCACATACATGGATGCACATGATCACACACAATGATTTAAGAAAAAAAAAAGCTTTGGAATATTTGTGAATAGTATGAGCATGTGGGAATACAGTTGAATCTCTCTGGTTGGCAAGGTTTTAGGAAGACCTGCTGCTAATCAACATCTCAGCGATAAAAGATCAGTATTCACAGATCTTTCTCTCCATAGACAGGGAGTCTTGTGCATTATGTTAGCACATTGGACAAAAGACCTGGGGCTATAAGCTATAGTTGTGACATCACTGCTCTTTCTGAGATACAGGCTGTATGTGGGATGCTCGATGCTCGAGTCCCTTGAGATACTAGTAGTTCTCGGTGGAGACAGGGCACAAGAGATCCTTGTCTGGAAGGACATGAGAATCAGAGTTTAGAGTATCCATATAGAAGTGGAAGGTCACGTCGTCCAATGAACATGGCTGGGGAAAGGGAGAAGCTGAAAGTTCTCTACGGAATTGCTAGTTAGATCTAGATGCTCTAATCAGCTGTATCTAGACTTTTGACATCCTTCTATGATGTGGTCATCTATAAACTTCACACAGAAGAAATATGCAGTTGAGTTACTTTCTACCCCCATTATCTCAGAATGAACCAGTGATGGTTGAGAGAGCCCTTCAGTCTTATGACATAATTTTCTTTCTTTCTTTCTTTCTTTCTTTCTTTCTTTCTTTCTTTCTTTCTTTCTTTCTTTCCTTTCTTTCCTTCCTTCCTTCCTTCCTTCCTTCCTTCCTTCCTTCTTTCCTTCCTTCCTTCCTTCCTTCCTTCTTTCCTTCCTTCCTTCCTTCCTTCCTTCCTTCCTTCCTTCCTTCTTTCCTTCTTTCTTTTTCTTTTGGTCATTTTATCATTGAAGGCTAACTGAATCTGCCAGTTTGAAATAAGACTGAGAGAGCTCCTCTATAGAGTGCTCAGTAATGAATCTACATCATATTCCACCAAGGTTCAGGGATCCTCAAAGAAAAGGGCAAAAGTATTGTAAGATCCAGAGATGGGAGGTGGGGGGGGGGCAAACTTCTGAAGTGTCTTCTGGACATGACAGAATCCTGCATTCACGTACTCCAAGAATCTGTGGTTACAGTTACAGGCGGAAGATCTACAGAAGATCAAGCCAGTCAGCATTCAGCATGGATGAGGAATGGCTCACAGGCCACTACCTCTAACTGAGGAAATTTTAACAGTTGATGGCTTCTAGGAGAGGGAAGAGAGAATTTTCTTTTAGGCTTTGCTCCCAGGTTGGTCAACTGTGCTCCAGTGGATAGCCACACATGCGAGTATAAGAATAGCACAAATTGGACTCAGTGAGTTATTTAAAAAAAAAAACAAAAACAAAAGCAAAAACAAAAACAAAAAGGACATGAAAGTTGGGATGGAGATGGAGGGAAGTGGGGCACTTTTTCAAGGTGTGCTCGTAAACTTCCTAGAGGAAGTAGAAGTGTTGCTACTACAGTCATCTGAGGAATCATGCAGAGGATCAATGATTCACAGTGTATCTTGCCACTTCCTTTACAGCAGCTGTGAGAGTGGAGGTCAGAAGAGGTTGGTTAGATGGGCTTGGCCTGGTTAGCCTCTAGCCCTAAACCTAACAAAACCCCTCTGTGTTATCTCATTATGCTTTTGGGTATACACAAGGTATAAAGCTGAGCTCCTTGCCATTGGTCTTAGAAAGTAGCCTGGGACTTTTCTGGTTTCAAGGACTGCTGCATTCCACATGGGGCATCCCTGATGAACCTAACTAATTAGCACCTGTGCAATGATTCCTGTGGCTGAGGTGAGAGCCATCCAGAAAGGGCTAGGTATAATCACTGTTACATCTGTGGCTTACATAATTCCTAGTCCACCCTGGAATGATTTTTGTAAGCCTGGTTAATTGGGGAATTACAGTGCATAAGTCCTGGAAACCAGCTGTGGGTTTTAAGTGCCATGAACATTTCTGTAGGTGGTACTGAGCTGGGCGTAAATGTTGATGGATGTGTTAGAGAAATTACAGTTCATGTTATCGTGCAGCTGTTGGGAAGGAGGACTGGGCAAAAGATATTTCTAAGCAGATGTGCAGTTAGCAATTAAATAATTTAAAAAGTCATCTGATCAATATTTATGCATGGATGGAAGAACATGCATTTCTTATACATCTGTGATCTAAGTAAAACTTGAGCATCAGTCTGAACAGCCTGAGTTAAGGTTGTGTTAGAAGTCAAAGGACCCCCCTCCAAAAAAAAAAAAAAAAGAAAAAAAAAACCCAACTTGACATGATATTTCTGGCACTTTGGAGGTACTTACAAAGAATCTGTGAATAAATGAGTGAATGACACCAGTAACTCTCAATTTCTCATCATCTCTTAGATGAGAAGTTTTTGTCCCCCACAGGGGATTTTTATAGTTGTGTAGCAATTTCCTCTAGATTGAAACAGTCCCTGAGGAGGGAGGCTTATGAGACTCAGGAAGTAAACAGTTCACACATCTTAGGAAGTCCCTGAAACCTAGAAGATTCCCAAAGGGTCCTCCTCAAGGTTATGGAAGCAGTAAACAGGCTGCTAGAAAGAGGAGACTCTGACCAGTAGTGCAACCTGAAGAACATTCTCAGACCTGTGGCGCTAACAGTATGTTTCGCAGAGGACTCCATGGGTGCACCTTTCCGGAGTCACCACACGTTGTATTAGTTACCTTTCCGATGCTATGATAAAATATTACAAAAAGGAAGTTATGAAAGGAAGAATTTATTTGGGGTTTATGGTTCCAGTGGGAGAGTCTTTAAAGGTGGGGTTGGCATGGCAGCAGGCAGTAGGAGCAGGAAGCTGGGAGATCACATCCTCAGCCACAATATGAAACAGAGAATGACCTGGAAGCGTGGTAAAGCCATAAACTCTCAGAGCTCCCCCCCATGATATACTTCCTCCAACAAAAGTACACCTCCCCACGTTTCCATAAGATCCCACACACCATCTTCAGGAGGCATTTCTGATCTAAACCACGACACCTTGTTGGTTATTTTTCAGTGAAACAGCTCTGCTCCTGTGAGTAACCCTTCACTCATACTCCTGTAGTTAACCGCAATAAACTCATTGACTCCTCAAGTTGTGCTTTGTTGTAATCGTTACTTTGGTCTGTGTGGGGTGAGTGGATTCAAGTGTTATGACTCTTGAGAAAATGTCCCACACAACAGAGTGGCTGGATACCAGGGTGAATCTCTCACTGATTGAATTTTTCAGGGTTATCAATTTCACAGACCCTGACGTATCTAGAAGAAGTTCGCTTACTTGCCTTGGTAGTTCCTGCCTGTACTGTTTTCTTCATGGAACTGAAGCCCATGGAAGATTTTAGAGCAAAAGAAATAAAGGCTAATTAGCTTCTTCGTGGGCCAAGCATTGTGTTAGGCTGCTTACAGAATAGCTATTGCAGAGTAGCTACAATTTGCTACAGTGGGAACAGATGCTTAAAAAGTTATGCAAAGTTTTCTTGAACCAGTGGCATATCTTGGATGTGGCTTGTCTTTGTGTGTTCACATGTTGGGAGCCTGACCCTTGGCATGCCAATATTAAACAGTTGAGGGGCCTTTAAGAGGCGGGGGCTATGTATTTCAAAGACATTCTATACAGTTAAATAGCCACACTGCGAAGTTTCACACTGGATTTTTCATTTTCATTACTAAACATACCCCAAAAACATGTTTTAAAAATCCACGAAAGAGTTAAAACTAGAAAAACATTTCACTTTATATCATCTTTCATGACTCAAGATAAATTGTGTAGACTGTCAGCCTGTTTACTTTCATTGCATGATAGTTTTTATTTGCAAATTCTTTATACTAAAGCTTTTGTCTTATTATAAGAAGGGGGACTAGGTACTGGAAGTGCATCTCAGTTTGTAGAGTACTTGTCTAGCAAGTAAGCTGTGAGTTACATCCTTAGCATTGGATATACCACCCATGGTTGTGTACATCTGTAATGTACATCTCAGCACCCAGGGGGTAGAGGCAGGAGGATCAGAAGTTCACAGGTATCCATAGTCTTTTAGTTAAGAGTATTTGTCCCTGTAGGGGATTTCTGGAGGTATGTAGCAATTTCCACTGGGTTGAAACAGCCCATGAGGGAGTGACGCCCATGAGACTGAGGGAAAAAAATAGCTCATGAGGTCCCTGAAGCTTACAAGATTCACAAAGGCTTGGTGCTCAAGGCCAGGCCAGGCTACACAACAACAACCTGTAACGTTAGAATCCATACCAGATTATTGCTCAGGCCACAACACCTAAAACAGCCCTTGCTCTCTCACAGGTAACCCTTCTGTGGGCGCTGTCCAAGACTTTTTGGCTAAATTTCTTCAGTGTACCAGGGTTTCTCACCTAGGGAAGTGAGTATCAACAGGGGTATTAGTGACCGCACACTCTGCTCCCATCTCCTCCCCTGACTCCTGAAGTAAGTGAGCCTTGCTTCAGTCTCATGCTGTGAAACATCCAGCCTTCCTCCTAGACCTTCAAGAAGGGACCCCAACTCCTACCCTGAAGGCTTGATCCTCTTCAGAGTATTTGTCATACAGTCTGTCCTTAGTACTAATAAGTCTTCTAATAAACTTCTTATCTCTCTTAGTCTGTTCTGGAGTCTCTTTGAACCCCACATCCCAAACCTGTCACTAAAGAATAGAGAACCCAAACAACTACTTGTTTAAAAGCAAAAGGTCAGAGAGAATCAAAGACAGACAAGGGAATGAGTCATTTGCCGACAATGTAGGCCTTTAATTGGGTGGGTGAGAGCAGCCAGCAGAATGAGTCTATAAGACTCAGGGTTTGTCCTCAGTTTACAAATTGGGGTAGTTACAGAGCTGACAGGGGGAGTGAGGAAGTTGAAAAGTTTTATTTCCTGGCTAGCAATTAGCTACCCATTGCCAGAGGTAAGTGAGCAGTCAGTCAAAGAACATCAGGTGATCAGTAAGTCTCTTTCCTGTGGCCATTACTTGGGTCTCTTGAGCAGGGAAGGCAGGGTCTGGAGAAACAGGGCACTTTAGTTCTGGGGACCGATTACTGGAGTTAGGAAAACTGCCACAGTTCAACCAAGATGGAGGGGCTTTACAAAAATGGCATGTCCCTGCCTAAGAAACTGCACCGCGAGTGGTGAGTTGGAAACTTCTCAGATTTCATTCCATATTTATAAAAGAGAAATGATCGCCACTCATATTCTCTAGGGATGATGTTCAATCCAGGGCATAATGGGAGCTGCAGACCAGGGAAACCATCAATTTGAGAAGTAAAACATTTGTTCAAGGAAAGCAGGCCAATCAGAGGGCAGGCTGGGTTGAGGTAGGGCCCAGGAGCCTGCCATGGAGAAAAAAAGGATGATGATGGATGAGGCTTGAAAACAGATGGACAGGCAAGGGAGCTTGAGCCTCTAATCAAGCTGTAGACAGCTGGGTGGCAGACAGGAAGCCCCTTCCCTTGTCTTCAGTGTTTCCCTAAGGCAGGGAACGTGTGCAGAGCTTTGAAGGATGATGGGGAAGGAGTTAGTGGTACAGAAGGAGAGAGCTAGTGCTGTCTTCTAAGTGGCACCTCCCTGACAGGAATGAACAGGTTCTAAAACAGTGTTTCTCAACCTGTAGATCACGACCACTTTGGGTGTAGCACACCCTGCACATTCGATATTTACATTATGATTCACAACAGAAGCAAAATTATGGTTATGAGGTAGCAACAAAATTTCATGGTTGGGGGTCACCATAACAAGAGGAACTGTATTAAAGGGCCACAACATTAGGAAGGTTGAGAGTCAGCAGTTAGTTAGCCATTGCTAACTAAAGGGTGTTCTCCCACGCTTTGGCTTATCAGAAATTGGAGTTTCCCAGGGAATCTTAAACTGGAGAGATTTTAAAAAGCTGATGCCAGCTGCCAGCCAGAGGGGACATTTGTCTCCCAGCAAAACGTCCCACACAATCTAAAACTTGTCAGACAACCTTGCAGGAGAGATTGACGCATCAGTGCTGAGTAGGACCACAGTTTGTCCTGGACCACTCAGTCATGCATACCTTTTCCCTCTCTACTTAAACCTAAACCTCCATTTAAGACCTGAAGATGGACCAAGGAGGTCACTGGACCTCTTTGTTCCCCTTCCCAAGGTGGTCATGTTGAGTGAACCTCCTTTTAATGCTTTTCACTCATACTTGTCTCTTTGATTGTTCTATTGGCGATGAGTGGCTGAGCCTGGCTTGCTCGGGCTGCCAGGACCCAGACTCTGGCCCTGAAAACTCCTATAATATAAATCCTCTGCAGCTGATACTGATGATTTTGTTGATCAGTTCTAGGGATGGACCCAGGGCCTTGGGCATGCTAGGACAGTGATCTACCACTGAGTAACCCCTTTCTCTCTGCATCCTGCTGATTCTTATTTAATGAACGAGACAGGCCCCTCCTTTTACAAAATCAAAAGCCATTCACATCTCCCTTCTGTTGGAGGAAGAAGCAGTGTTCAATGGGAGCCAATGAGCAGCATAGCTGTGGTCCTTCTTGGCTTCTGTAAGTGGAAGTTTCTTCCCCCACAGCTCACCTCAGTTCCATTGGCTCCAGCAAGAACTACAATAAAGCCACAGTCACAGTAACCTTCTTTGTTCTCTATGGAGACATTCTGGCTTGGGGATAAGGGTGGACTCTTGTTCCTAGCAGAGAAAAATAAAAGTCTAGTGGTGGTATCCCAGCATTGTCTCAGTCTATGCTCTTGTCAACCTGAGTGGGGGTGGGTATGTATTGCTTTCAGGAGAGAGGCTTTGACTGTAGCCCAGCCACTAACACTGGCAGGGAAAGGAAATCTCCTGTGGCTTCACCTGGTGAGTTTGAATTCACATCTTGTATTTCTTGGCAGTCTAGGATGTAAGACTTGAGGAGGAGAAATTCAGCAGCAACAGTGCTCTGCTCTCTGCTGGTGAGGCAGCGACTAGACTCTGCAGGGTGAAGGAGGGGATTCAGGTTTCTAAATTCCCTTAGCCCTTAGGAGGAGCCTGTCCTAGAACAACCTTTACAGGAAGCATCCAGAAGTTTCAAAAGATAAGACTAATTACTGAGTGCCACCTTGACAGGCTTTAGCATCATTTAGGAGACAGATCTCTGGATTTCCAGTTGGGACCGCCACACTTGTTTACATAATCCTGGGGTTTGAACCTGGGTCTTTTGACATGCTAGACAAGCAATAACTGAGCTACAGCCTCAGTTCCACAACTGGGTTTTATAATTGTTCTTCAGTATCAGCTTCACACATTCAAGAAATGAAATAAGACACTCCCCCCTCACCAGGACTGCTCTTTCGATATTTTCTTTGAGGTAGAAAAATAAAAACAAAAACAACAGTGAAAAAAAATCAATAAATCTGGTTCCAGTTTGATACAGAGCCAGCAGCAACATGTTCATAATGTGTGTGTGTGTGTGTATGTGCTGTTCTAGAACATTTCACCTCAGCATAGAGACACTCGGGTTGAAGAATATCTGTCAGTTTCCGCAGATCCAGAGCAAAAAGGGAGCATTAAAAAGGAGAGTTCAGTTGAGGCTTTCTGCTCCCAAGTTCTCGCAGACAGCTGCTTGTCCTGTGCTTATATTCAGGAGGGCCTGGAGAAAATCGTGATTCCAGATGAAAAGCCTCTGCTCCATCCACAGTCTTCCCTGAGCCTAGCTGGGTCTTCAGCTTGTAATGTGTTATTTATTTTTGGTTTTAATTGCTGGCAGTCCCAGAGACATTACTGTTATATTTAGTGCTGGGCTCAGCAAGAGTAATTAAAAGGCGGGGCCCTTGTGGTTGGTAGTAAAGTATCAAGTGCAGGCTGTTTAAGAAAAACATGTCATCGATTTGCCGTCAGCCAGACATAGGGTAGTAGATGAAGGACAGAAGAGGGAAGCCAAGCAGAAAAAAAATTTCACACTGAGAGGCTAAGGTTTATATAGGTTTATGTTTACTGAGATATAACCAGACCAAGGGCCTAAGCAACAGTGCAAATTTGTGAGAACCAATGTTTATTGAATGCAATGCCAGGCATGGTTTCACTGAAAACACAGAGAACCCCTTCCTGGCTGCTGTTAGCATAGTTACTAGACTTGTTAGGGAAAAAGCCTGGGCTCCAGCAGCCCTAATAAGCTAGGTTTGGACATCCATGCTCAATAAATCAATTGAACAGACAAGAAAATAATGAAAATCAGAGAAGGGGGTCTATTCAAGGTGGTCAACTGGGAAGAGGAACAAATAAAGAGGTCATTTATGTTCATCTTTGGGATCCTAACATGAGGCTTAGGTTCAGGTTTTTCATGTTTACTCTCATTGTCTGGGCTGCAGTCTTTCTTGCAAGGTAGTCTGGCAACTTGTAAGACAAGCTCACCCTGTGGCTAGCTCCAAGCTCGCAGCCTTTGCCCTCTCCTGCATGAGATTCCTGGGAGAAATAATGTCTTGGGGACTATTGTTTCAATAGTGTGACAGTCAGGGGTTCCCAAAGGTCTCACTTCAGAACATCCTTGTTCTTAGTGTCTAATGTTCTCATCTGTTTTCACTAGGTAGGCAACGAAGCTGACACAGCAGAGAGGACAGCCCTACCTTGCTGGAAGAAGATACAGCACGGTCTTTGTATTGGTCACCCCCAGAAAGCAGATCTAGCTAGGATTTTTTTTTAATGTCCTCAATGCTTTGTGAAGAGATAAAGGACAGAAAAAGGAAAGAGTGGTAAAGGATATCGCTAAAGGTTCACTACAAAGCAGAAATGTGCTCAAAAGCTGAGACAAAAGAGCATAGACCGTAGTATGTCTATGTGTATGTGTCTCTCCCTTCCCAGCCCCTAGGTTGCTGAGGATTGCAGTAAAAAACTTCACTATGAGGGCCAGTGTGATAGCTTAGCAGAGAAAGATGCTTGCTACCAAGGCTGGAGACCACAAGATGGAAGTGATGAAGCAGGCTGCCTCCATCTTGGACTTGGAATCCATCTTATAATAAAGGCAAAATAGATTCATTCCTGTTTATGATTAAACCTGTTTCACAAGGATTGTGCTATGCCCTACCTGTAGCATTAACTACAAATGGTTCTTTACTGCCTAGTCCAGGAAAGAGCAACCATGTCTCTGTTTCAAAAAGTTGTTGTGACTACCTTGCAACTGAGCCTTTGTTTCAGGAGTTTTCTGGACTATCCTGCAACCCTACCTTTGTTTTAAAAGGTTATTATGACGCCTGTTCTTAGGACCACTTTGTTACGTTCTGCTTCTGTAACCCTGCATATATGCCTGCCAAATTTCCCATTTGGAAGCACCTACCCAAGAGCCATAAAACCCTTACCATTGCCAGGAGCTGATCTCTTAATACCTTAGGGTGAGGCAGCCTGTGTACATGAATGAAAAAGCCTGCTTTAATTAATGTGGCCACAATGATTCTGGTTGATGATATTTCAGTATTTCTCTTCACATCTTTGGGATTAACAGAAGGGGAGAACTAATACACACACACACACACACACACACACACACACACACACACACTGAACCATCTTTGAGCCCACAGCATAATAACATTCTTAACCAATCCAGTGTGCAGTCACAGGCAATTGCTAACACTCTGTCTAGAACTCTGAATGTTTGAACCTCAGGGACCTGGAAGCATAGTGGGCCAGTCCAGATTTATGATGATGTTCAAGGAAATGAATGTTGGCTATCTAGGGAGGGCAAGAGGTTGAGCAGTTCTGATGATTTTAGAGACAAGAATCATGAATGTTAATCTTGAAGGTTAACTTGATTGGATCTGGAATCAACTAAGACACCCATGCTTTGCATGGTCTGTGGGGGATTTCCATGAAGAATTACATGAGGGAACAAGACCTTCTCTCAGAGGAGGACACACAAGCCAGCAACAGTCCAATTGTAAAGAGATCCAAGGAAACAGCAGCGCTGTTTTGCCTTCCCATCTTCATCCCTTGTTAGCAAGTACATCTAACTAACTATTGCTGTCACTGCCATTTTTTTTCCAAGAAGCTTCCAGCTTCTTCAGTCTTCTAAACATTGGCTGAAGACCAGCATCTCTTTAAGAATTTTCTAGGCCTTCAGTGCCATCTTGGAACTGCTGAGATGCACTTCCCAGAATCCCCCACTCCCAGTGTGCAGATGGCCTGCCCAGCCCTTAACATGGAAGGCAGTCTAACAAAATACCTTGTTACGGCAAATCCAGTCAATCATTCCTGTTCCTCTAGTGATATTCCTCTAGAGCAGTAGTTCTCAATCTTCCTAATGCTGTAGCCCTTTAATACAGTTCTTCATGCTGATGACCCCGTCATCATGGTAATTTTGCTACTGTTATAAATCCTAATATAAAGGATATCTTATATGTGATCCTTGTAAAAGGGTTGTTTGACTCCAAAGGGGTCAGGGCCCACAGGTTGAGAAGCATTGCTCTAGAGAGTAATAAAAACAATGTCCCCTTCCCCCCAACGGGTTTTGGAGAAACAAATGCCAAAGACCCAATTATATTAAAGTTTTCTGGAAAGATACATGTACACAACACACACATAGACACACCAATCTATTCACCCCAAATAGACATCCCATGAAATACCAAACTTAACCCACTACACCAAAGTCCAATTTAGGGAACCAAAGAATTTATTAGGGATGCTGGCAGGAGTGTAGGTAAGGAGTTACTTACAGGAGCAGGAATAACTCAAGAACAGCAGAGTCACCCACCTGCCTCAATATGGGTGATGTCTCAAGAAAGCTATAGCCTATAGATAGCTTCATAGGTCTTACATTTCCTCTTTTTTCCTGAAGCTTACCTAATAGGAGTCTCCTCCAGTAATCTTTACCACTTTGACCTCAGGAAGGGGACCTGGTGAATCTTAGACATTTCAGCTTCGGTAGATATGTGAAGTTTGTTTACTTTCTGATTCCCAGGGGCCTTCTTCCTCTCTTCTAGAGGAGTGTCTAATTCAGAAAAGAATGTTATACAGTCTATTCAATACTAGTAAAGACAAAGCTGTTTTACTCCAGAGGAGAGGCTCTTAAACGTTTTCTACTTGTGACTCATATATATATATATATATATATATATATATATATATATACATATACACATACATATACATGTATATATATGTATGTGTATATGTATATATTAATATGTATATATTACAAATGGAACACTTAGTGATCATGAATCATAAAGAATTTTATTTTAAAGCAATTCTTTAGTCTACATATAATTTTAGCATTTATTAAAGATGCAGGCAAATTTACATATTCATGAGTTGGGTATGCTTGTTTATTTTTACATGGAGAATCAAATCTTGGCTGAATATTCGATACTGAAGGACACAGAACATCTTGGATGCTTTTCAGAGTTGATGGGTGTTTTGATTTTACAGTTGTCAATGACAAGAATTTCATTTCACACACATATGTAGTACAAAAATGAGAGAAATATGTTTATGGCCATTTCAGAAATGGTTGGGTATTCTGTTCTAGTTTCAAGTCAAAGTTCACTTAAAGAAGTTTATGGAATTTAAAGCAGCAACTGAAACTGCAATTTTTAAGATCAAACATTCTAAGTCAGTACTGTCCAGAGATAGTTGATTTGATACTTGCATGCTGAAGAATGATGGTGGGAGGAGAGGGAGTCTTTGTTTTCAGTGGTTGAATGATTATGTTTCTAGAAGAGCAGAAAGCTTCAGTGGTGCCATAAAAACACCACAATTCCTAACAGACAATAATGACTGACCATGTTTCTAGGTGCTGAGTGATGGGTGTGAAAGCACCACTTATGCAAAGTACTAAAGGCTCCAGTAGAGTCACGGGACACAACAGAGGTGAGTCTTGCCAGAAACACCTTGGATCCATTGTAGATTAGATTTTGAGCTACTTTTGGTTGCTGTGCATTCAGAAACCTTTTTAGTGCTATCACATATACCTCAAAATGCATGTTCAGTTTTGTGACCCACAATATAAGAATCTAGACTAAAGAGGAACAGAAATAATTGAGTGTGTATATGTGTGCCTGTACGTGTTTGTGAGAGAGAAAATGGGAGAGAACATGTTATTAGTTAGTTTGTATTATGGAGGGCAGGTAGTCAGTCAATGACTGTCTGATGCAGTTGTTCAGGCCACGTAGCTAGATGCCTGAACCATCCCAATTTGATGCTGAAAGTCTAGAAGTTCCCTGGAGAGAAGCTGATATGGAGTCCACGTTGGACAGCAAAAGAAGTTGGAGTCTGATGATAGCAGATAGCAGAATCAAGATAGACACAGACGCTGATGCTGATGATAGACCCTCTCACTCAAGGAGAGAAGGCAGGCATGTGAATGCGCTCTGTTTTCTCACATCCAGTCTTTCTGTGCCTGTTAAGAGGTGCAACCCACATTGTATTAAATCCCCCTGGAAGTGCCCTCACAGACACTGGCAGAGGCATGTCTTCTAAGTGCTTCCAGATCTAGTCACAGGTTAAAAACGAGACTGACTGTCACCACAGCTGGTCCCCCAAACAAGACCACTAGCTCCTTGAGCTCTGAATATCACCTTGGTTGAAAAGTGAGTGGGGCTGAAGTCTGGTCCTGGTTTCATGCCCTTGGTGTGAGACACAGCCCATCCTAAGGAAATCTAAAGAGCTAGGGGCTCCCCTAGCTATGGATCCTTGAACCACTCCAGTGTGGCACACTCTGGAGATTGCGCCAGATAGTTTCATGTCAACTTGGCACAAGCGAGGGTCTTCAGAAAGAAGGGATCCTCTACTGAGAAAATACCTGTATAAGATTGGGCATTTTCTTTCTTTTAAAAATTTTTTTTAACTTTTTTTATAATTTACTCATTTTACATCATGATTATAGTCCCCTCCCTCATCTCCTCCCAGTCCCACCCTCCTTCCCTCTTCCCCTAGTCCTCAGAAAGGCTGAGCCCTCCTGCACTACCATCTGACCTCTTGTTAGGATTTCCTGCATCCTCTCCTCTGTGGCCTGGCAAGGCTCCTCACCCCCACCAGGGGGAAGTGATCAAAGAGCTGGCAACAAAGTCCATGTCAGAGGTAGCCTCTGCTCCTCTTACTCCTAGGCCCACAGGGAGACTGAGCTGCCTATGGGCTACATCTGAGCAGGGGGTCTAGGTCCTCTCCAGTGACTGATAGGGAAGACCCAGCCCATTGTGGGTGGTGCCATCCCTGAGCTGGTGGTCGTGGATTCTATAAGAAAGCAGGCTGAGCAGCCTACTTCTCCATGGCCCCTGCAGCAGTTCCTGCCTCCAGGATCCTGCCCTGCTTAATTCCCACCCTCACAGATTTTGACAGTGAACACCTGCGAAACACTGAGTGAACCAAATCCTTTCCTCCCCAAGCTGTTTTTGGTCGCAGTGTTTCATCATAGCGTGGCAACCCTAACTAGGACAGAGAGGTGTCACAATTTGCATAGCCAAACCCTAAGGAGTAACCCTCAGCCTAGAAGTGACAAATGGAGACATTACTCTGAGACTCCAGGAAGATTCCCAAGGCCTAGGAATGCCCTTTCCTTGACCTTTGCTCTGACTCCATCCATCTTTCTTAGGCGCTTAAGTACTTGGCCAGCAGCCAACAGGCTGTAGCTACAGCTGTGCAAACTGGAGAGGAAACAGAGAGTGACTTGGAATTAGCCTGGAATTTCAAAGCTACTCTATTCTGTGTTGAAACTTGCTCAGTTTTGGCAAAGCATAGAAGAGCTTAGCTCAGAGTTTGCTTTGCACAGGGTAGGTTGGCACCAAGTCCAGGAAGGAGGTAAATTGTAAGTCACTGGTGCCAACTGGGTGCAGGAGCAAATCAGAAACAGAAAGCACATGTCCTTATACGGCAGCTGCTGAGACCCCTGGAAGACCCCAGAACTGCCTAGAAAAAAAAAATCCCTCAACTAACCATTTTTTTTTTCAGTGTGTGTGTGTGTGTGTGTGTGTGTGTGTGTGTGTGTGCGCCTGATTGTCTGCATGTGCTCTACATGTGTGCCCTCGGAGACCAGAAGATTCATGGAACTAGAGTTATAGGCTGTTACAGGCCGTTGAGAACTGCCTGACTTGGGTGCTGTGAACCACACCTGGGTCCTGTGAAAGAGCAGCAAATGCTCTTAACCATTGACCCATCTCTCCAGCCTCTTTTTTAAATTAACATATGATAATCATTAAGATAATTAGTTCTTCATGGTATCATGGAAGACACATGGAACCCCCTCCTGGCTGATGTTCACATAGTTTCTAGATTTTTTAGGGTCAAAGCCTGGTCTCCAGCAGCCCTAATAAGCTAGGTTTGAACATCCACATTTAATGAGCCAATTGAACAGACAAGAAAATAATGAAAATCAGAGACAGTGTCTATTCAAGATGGTAACAAAAAGAGGAACTAAAGAGGTCCTTTGTGCTCACCTTTGGGATCCTAAGGTGAGGTTTAGGTTTAAACAGAAGGCAAAAGGTGCACATAGGTAAGGAGTCTTGCTAAAAGTGTGGTCCCAGACATGGTTACTCTCATTGCTCCAGTCTAGTCTCTCTTGCAAGGTGGCACACAGTATGATATTTCAACATGTGTGCACTGTGCATGCTGATGAATCAAGGTGATAAGCATCCTATCTCCTCTTTCTCCTCTTCCCTCTTTTCCTTCTTTATTCCTCCTTCCCTCCCTTCTCTCCTTGTCTCCTCTTTCTGTCTTCCTTCCAGCTGCCATTAACTGAACTACCTCACTCTTCTACTGTCTCCCTCCAGCATGGTGCTCTACCTCACTGCAGGCACATAATAAATGGACACAATCAACCCTGGACTGACCTTTGAAAGCAGGAGACAAAACAAATATGTATGTACATGTGGGCACATGTGCATATGTATGTGTGTGCATGTCAGTGCTTATGCATATGAGATAAGAGACTTATCTCAACTGTCACTCCTCAGGGTACTGCGCCCTGTACACCTTTTTAAAAAGATTTGTTTATTTCTGTGTATCTGTCCAGCGAGTGTATGTGATGTGTATATGTGGGTGTATGCACATACAGGGGTGCAGACATTAGAGAAATGTCCCTGGAACTGGAGTTACAGGCATTTATGGGATACCCAGTTTCTTACATGAGTGCTAGAATCCAAATTCCAAACTTCCGGTCCTCGCGATAGTTTAACTGCTGAGTCCTGTGTCAAAGTCTGGCATTTCTGGATAGTCTCTGAGCTTGGTACAATATAATGGACTCCCTTTCTCAGCTGGGTTCCCTCTCCGGCTGACCTGGGGAACACCAGATCCGCTAAGGAGTGCCACACAGCCCTCAGGGCGATTGCAAGCACAACCCCTTCCTGATAAGAGACCCATTCAGTGTGGACCTGGGGATTCCTAGAAACACCCACCCTATGCTGATGAGATGTCTTGGCTTTCAACCAATGACCTCTAACAGTAGCTGGGGTTCTTCCCCCACCCCGAGGATAATTAAGTGCTGCTTTCCCCCTCTTATTACAGGGTTGTGTCGTTACATGTAAATGAAGTGTTCCTGATGCCCCCAGCCCCCCATGAATCAAACACTTCTCCCTCAAAACCCCTCCCACCGCCCAAGGTTTCACATAAAATAAGTGGGCCAGCACCATCTATTTCACCATGACTGGCTGAGACTCATCATTCATTCTGGAGAAGGACTGGCCCCCTTCTTCCTGAAGAATTCATCGCGGCTCCCTGCCCTCCCAGGCTTGACTTCTGGCCAGGCAGCCACACGCTGCTAGTCATTTTGAGCTTCCACCATTCACTGGGTATGTCAGCCCAGATGGCTGCCAGCCGTCGTCTTTCTTGCACGGGTCTGCCCGAGCAGTACCCATCTGAGAGAGCAAGCGGCCAGCTCTCCCCGAAGCAGCCATTTTGCTCCGCGCAGGACAAAATCAGGCTCCTGCCTCTGCCACTCTCAGGCTTGGAGCTCCAGGCGAGCCTCCATTACCGCTCACAAAGCAGCCACTGACGTGCCCAGGTCAGGCCTGGCTTGGGTTCTGGACCCCTGAGTTCCTTTGACTCTGCTTGTCATCCTTTTCTGCCGGAGAGCATGCACTCCTGGTTTGGTGCTCAAAGAGGCCCGAGCTTCCTGGGAGAATACCAGCCAAAGCCCAGGCTCCTCTGGACACAGAATGACGGAGCCCCACCTTGCTTTTGGCTTTTCAAGGCAGGGTCTCTACACCTTATTCATCAGGCTTGGCTGGCTAGCCAGTGGGCACCCATGCTTCGCTTGTCGCTACCTCGCCTACCCTGGGGTCGTGGTGTGCATCACCACCTCCAGATTTTCCCTCTCTTCCCAGACAGTGCTTATGAAGAGCCTGGTGCAATGAGGCTCGCCAGTTCTCCCGGGCTTTCTGGGGCTTGTTGGGGGGTCATGAGTCTAAGGGGCTCCATGGTGCTCGGCTCCCTCTGGTGCCAACTCCTGCAAGTTCGGGAGCCGAGCCAATGGAGCGCTGCCCACAGTGGCGTGTGAAGCTTGTCAGTCCTTCACAGCTTAGTAGGGGGAAAGCAAATGTAATTTCTCCTCTTGGTTTTGCCTCAAATGCATCACAAATTGGAATCACTTCGTGTCCAAAGGCTCATTAGAAAATGCTTCTGAAAGTCACCGCGGCCCATTAAAGCTCATTCCGAAGAGAGATTTTATGTTCTTCACATTTATGTCTATATTTGTTAAAGATCAAGTTCAATTTTTTTTTTTTTTTTAATTGCCAGCTGTCTTGGGTTCAGCTACAGAATCTAAGTGAGAACACATGGGGAATAACCCCACTTGGTAATAGTGCAGTTTCTCTCCTCCACTAAGGCCTGGCCTTTTAGCCAAAGGACTCGTGATTATTGCTTAAAACTCAGAATTGCAGATTAAATTAATTCTATCACAATCATTTTCTATGAAATGCTTAATCTCAAATTTCAGTGAATTTAACTCATCTCGGCTTACTCATTTGGTGCCGGAGGGCAGCAGGGTAGCTTCTAGGTGGGTTCTCATTCTTCGGCTTCACTGATAGCATTCGCGTTCACCCTCCTGTCCTTTCTCCTCCTTCATTGCCGCCTTTAGTGACTGGTGTTGTAGTCCTGGGCTGCATCTTGCTAAACTTTTGCTGAATTTGTTCTTCGGCAACTTCATGTTTGTACAAAGTGCTTTCTGATTCCTGTAGCCCCCACCCTATGTAATCTCCTTCCCCCTGCTGTTATCCACTCCCTCCCTCCAAGTCCCTCCCCCACATTCATACCCTTTTAAGAAAATTTACATAATAATCTTGTTCTTTGAGAATTTCATACAATGTGTTTCAATCACACCCACCCTCACTTCCCTCCTCCAGTTTCTCCTGGATCTCCGCTGTGCATGCCCCCTCCCCAACTTCATGCTTTCTGTTCTTTTCCCCCCACCAACTGAGTCACTTCATGCTTCCCATATGCCTCCCGGTGTGGGGCTCCCTGCATGTTCAGCCTACTGGGGACCGCACCTCTAAGGAAAACTGACCATCCTTCTCTTGGAAGCCATCACCTCCCAGTGGTTCGTAGTGAGGAGTAGAGCCTTGTGCATCCCTCACCATCCGTGCTGGAATGTTGGCTGGCTTGCCCGTCGTCTGCAGGTAACTGTTGGGATGGATCAGATCTTTGACACAAGAGGGAGTTACCTGAGACCCCTCCCTGCTGGACCATGAGCCCTTCCCTGATCTGTGATTGACTGATGGGCCCACTTTGGTAAAGACCCATTTCAGGCAGCCACAGCTGAGCTGCAGTTTTAGAAACTTGATCTTTAAACAAAATAAGCATGATGTATTATGGTCTCCAATTTTAAAGTGCTTCTCTCTCTTTGAAGCTAAAGCCTCACACATGCCAGGCAGATGCTCTACCTCAAAGCTACACTGCCAGTCTCTAATGTCCATCCATCCATCTGCCTGTCCGTCTGTCCATCTGTCCATCATCCATCCATCCATCCATTCATATTTCTTTGTGAGTATGTATATGCACAGGTGTGTACATGGTCATGGGTGCCAGAGAATAACCTTGGTTGTCATTTCTTGAGTGCTCTCCAACTTGCTTTATTTGAGACAGTTTTTCAGGAGCCTGGAGCTCCCCAATAGACTAGGGAGATTGACCAGGCAACCCCAGAAATCCTCCTGTCTCTGCCTCCCCGGTGCTGACCTTACAAGTTCAGTCATTACACTTGCTGGTTACATTTGGGTTCTGGGGGTTGAATTGAGGACCTTGTGTTTGCCATACAAGGAAGTGTACTGAATGAGCTATCTCTCTGGCACCTTAAAAAGCTTATCTTATTTTTTATTAACAATTGTTGTTTTTTATATATTAGAATGTAATGATATATATTTCTGAGGTACAGTGTGGTATATAAATTAATGTGCAGATATAGTATAATAATTTTCCACTGGTATTTTGCTGGCATTTTTAAGGTTGATAAGTGAAACAAGCCAGCATGGTATGGTAGTACAGTCTCCATGTTTTAATCACTTAATTCATTTATATATTATATTCCTGAGATTCATGTAGCTCAGGCTGGCTTCAAACCTGCTACACAGCCATGGATAATCTTGAACTTCAAATGCTCATCTCTCAGTCTCCCAAGTTCTGTGATTATAGAGAAGCACCAGCACGCCTGGCTCCTTTCTCTTGATTGACACTTAACTGCATGTTGTATAAACTGACACATAATTGAATATATTTATGGGGTACAACATGATATAAGTAGCCTATCTATCACCTTAAACATTTATCATCTCTTTGTGGAGTGAACAGTCAAAGCCATGTCTTCTAACTACTGTAAGTCTGTAATGGATCATTAATAATCCTATCCACACTAATGTGTAATAGAACATCAGGATGATCACATGCATTGCCTAGTCTGTGACCTTGGCCATTTCTCTCCACTGTTTGCCTCTCTGTTTACTACTGTGTGTGTCTGTGTAAAGGATATGAGATTAGTATATCAGAAGCCAGTGAGATGACTCACTGGGTAAAGGGACTTTCTGCACAGACCTGAGAACTTCAGTTTTGTCCATGGAACCCACATAAAGATGGAAGGAAAGAGCCAACTCCACAGTTGTCTTCTGACCTCCATATGTATGCCTTAGCATATGCATGCCCACAGATGCATTACACACATACATGCACAATAATACAATGTAAACATTTAAAAAAATCACTCACACATGTGTGCACGCGTGCTCACGAGCACACACACACACACACACACACACACACACAGATAGAGTATGCACACACCAGAAAGGCTGTATTCAGCTATGCAAAGGATGACCTTGTGTAATGTGTGACAACCCAGACAGACCTGGAGGGCGTTGTATTAAAAGAAACAACAGAGGAACCACGTTGGTCTCCAGCATTCTGTGCATAAACTGAGGCGACATGGAGACACAGCTCCAAGTCCTCCAGTGCTCAACAGGTCTGCAGTGAGCCAAGTCCACTGCGGACCCAGCCAAAGGGCACCGAGGGGCTCAGGCTTCAGTGGATAGATGACTTCTCAGAATTCTCGTAAGTAGCTGAAGCTAGGAGAACAAGACAAAACCAGACAGGATTTCAAGGGCAAGGAATACAGATGACTCATGTGCTCAAGACCTGAGGTGAGTCTGGGATGGGATTCCTGGGCCAAGAACACCCAGAGTAACAAACAGTAGAGGAAAAGTGTGGGGGGGGGTACAAGGAGAAAGGCGGAAATGCTGCTGTTACAGAGCAGATGCTGAACTCGTGTTGGGTGAAATGCTTTTCCTGGATAGATGCCAGATAGGGAGCCCATGACAAAACAAAGAAACAGTCACCCCAAAGCCTAACTTGGTGACCCAGTGTGTTTTCACTGGCCTTTCTAAGAGGAGAATGGATATAAGTGGTTACCTACAGAAGGAAGCAGCATGACTCAAAAGCAGGCACATCACCAAAAAGCCAATCTCAGCATGGGAGATAACCCTGAAAACTGGCGTCATCAGTACAGCATTTCAGAGAGAAAGGAGACCTCCAGGTTCTCAGGGAGAAACGTAGTTCTACTGAACATTCACTGATGTATGACTATATATCGAATGCACTTTTCTTTCAAAAATGTTTATTTATTGACTATGTATTTGTGTGTGTGGGATCTATTTTACTTCAAAGGACATCAAATGAACACAAATCAGTTTGGGGAGCAGGGTTGGGGTAGGGAAGAAGAGTTGAGGACTCCTGGGCTCAGCAACTCTAGGGATAGATATGATTCTAAATTTGCTGGAATATGATGCTGGAGAGACGGTTGAGAGCACTCACTGGCCTTCCAGGGGCTGAACCCAAGTCGCTCTTTGCTTCACCAGTACCGGGGTTACAAGTACACCTGTGTGCAAAGTTCCAAATGTGGGTACTGGGGCTTGACCTCAAAGCCTCATTGCTTGTTCAGCAAACGTTCCACCTACCGACTGAGCCACCTCCTCCGTCCCATCCTCGATGATATTATGAGATCTCCATTCCACTTAAGCTCCGCTGTTGAATAAAACATCATTTTGTGAATGCGACACTGTGAGGGTTAGAATGAGAAGTGTCAGATGTGGGCTCAAGCACTGGGACGCTTGGTTGCCAGTTGGTGGAGCTGTTTGAGGGGTTCTGGACCCGTTAGAAGGTGCAGTCTTGCTGGAGGAAGTTTGTCCCTAGGGGTAAGCTTTGAGGGTTTATAGCTTCACCCCACTTCCAGTTCCATTTCTTTCTGCGTCCTCTGTGTGGATGAAAACCCAACCGGCCAGCTTCCTGATCTTTATGACATGACACGCCTCCCACACCATGAGGTACACGGACCCAGTGGAACAGGAAGTCACAATAAACTCTTTTCTCCTTTTGGCCATTATATTTTATCACAGCAGAAAAAAAATAACTAACACAAACCAACGAATTACTGCATTAGTTCCTTACTTCATTCTTGCGACAAAATACTGAGCAAAACAAGCAGGTGCTTTTTCCTCATGGTGTAAGAATGGTCCATAGTGGGGAGGGCCTGGTAGGCAGGAGAATGAGGAAGCTGCTCCCAGTGCCCCCACAATCAGGAAGTAGAGAACAGACAGGAAGTGGGTAGTTAAATCACACAGAGACCTGTGGGGGGACGCTTCACATCCAAACCACAACATTCCCCAAGTGAAGTTTCCTCCCCCTCAGTTCATGACTGGGCATGTTCTCCTCACAGCAGTCTCTTCCTCCCTCCACGGACAGTGCAATGACCGACCTGCATGCTGCTAGTTCTCTCCTGCAGCACTGATGACTCTCCTCTGGTCTGGCCTAAGGCCCAATGTCTTTTTTGGGATCCACCCCAAGAAGCATCGATAATCACATTTTTGAACTTTATTTAGAAAGGGTATTTAGGGACAGTTTCAGAGAGTTGCAATACTAACATTGTCATAAGGTCATAAGGTCAAGTTAAAAGCTCTACCCAGGATGTATTTCATATTATGCTGGTACTGTCTTGAATGTATGTATATTATTTGTACTGGGACCATAAATTACATAGAGAACATGGAAATGCTTGCTGTCATGTTGGTGAGGCTAAATTCATTCTTACTTGAATGGCTTTAACACAAGGAAGGGGCTTGTTAGGAAAGGAATACAGGAAGGAAGTGTTATTATAGAGCCTGGTCCTGGCAGCCCTGACAACCTATCGTTGGCTACCCAACTAAGAAACAAATTAAAGCAGAAAGTAGCACAGAAACTCAAGAGAATTTTTTTTTTTCAGCATGGCCACATTGTCCCAGCAAGGTAGGCACTTTATCTATGGAACATCTTCTCAGTCCCCACTCCCTTTTCTTAAAGGGACTCGTGGACCACCACAACCCATAGCCAAACTATACACACCACCGATAACCCAGCACCAAACTATACATCTTTCTCTCCTGTCTAACATTCATGCTCTTCAGAATGAGATGATGATGCTACAGGCCAAGTGATTGTGGAGATGAATCTTTAATGTCTGACAACATTGTGAGTATACATATAATCTAGAGAGAACAGGTGACATTTAAAATCATGTTTGTTAGAGGTGTGTGTGTCTGTCTGTCTGTGTTTGTGTCTGTGTGTATGAGCCAGAAGAGGGAATTGGATCCCTTGGAGATGTAGTTACAAGCAGTTGTGCACCCAGTGTGGCTGTTGAAAACCAAACTCAGATCCTCTAGAAGAGGACCCAGTGCTCTGAGACTTCTCTCCAGCTCCTAGAGTGATGTCTTCATAGCTATTTTACTTAGTATGTTCAAACTATAGTTTCATGTAGAAGGAAAATATGTTGACAGCTTTCGTGAGAATTTATTTTCCATAGTGAGAAAGATAAAGTCCTATATATCACAAAGGGATAATGAATGGATTGCAATGGGGCGGATTGAGAAAATGCCTCCATCAGATTGCCTGTAGCCAAGTCTGTAGGGCATTTCCTTGATTAATAATTGATGTGGGAAAGCCCAGCCACAGTTCTGTTAGTCCAATTGTTGTGTTAGCATAAAGAACTGTGTTCCATTCCAAGCACCCAGAGAGGTTTCAGTGTTGTTTCAAATCTGAACTCTTCCCCATCAAGCTCCTGTGTTGGACTGCTTGGTCCCAGCTGGACATTCTGTAGGGTAGGGTAGGGTAGGGCCTAACGAGAGGAAGTATTTCATTATAGGCCTGCCTTGGAAATTTATTCTTGGTCTTTGGTCCTCTTCTTGCTTCATACCATTAGGGAAGTTCCTGTGCTCTGCCATGCCCTCCCCACTATGATGGACTGATACCTTTCCAAATGGTGGGCCAATACATTCCTCCCTCTAAGTTGTTTTGTCAGTTAACTAACACAATCCCAACAGCTAGGCTTCCAAAGGAGGTAAAGATTGAAAAAAAATTCTAATTGGGCTGGGGATGTAGCTCAGTTGATAGAGAGCTTGCCTACCACAGATGAACCCCAGCACTGCATACTCTGGGCATGGTGGTACATACCCATAATCTGAGCACCTGGGAGATAGAGGTAGGAGGACCAGGAGTTCAAGGTCAGTCTTAGCTACCTGCCAAATGGAGTACACAAGACATCATCTCAGTAAATGATGGTTATATGAATATGTTACTTTAATATTTTTAGTGCAAGATAATATATTCAAACAGCATATGAAAATGTCCTCTACCTTGGAGACATAATTCCACATTCCAGCCCAAATGGATACTCTCATTTTCCTCTGCACCACGTTCTTTGATAGACTTTGATGTGCATTTCATTGAGCTCTGAGCATATATCTAACAACAAGAGCACAGAAGGTGCAAGAATCGTATTCATAACCTGTATCCATATCCTAATGTAATATTGGTGTTAAGGTCCAGCTGGGTGGAGTTGACAAAAACGTTATTAGATGTTTGGTGCTTTTTTTCCCCCACAACCCAGGACTATGTGCCCAGGAGTAGCAATGCCTTGTGGCTTTCCACCTCAATCACTGATCAAGAAAATGCCCTACCGAATTGGCTACAGGCAGTCTGATGGAGGCGTTTTCTCCACTGAGGGACCCTCATTCCAGACGACTCCAGCTTGTGTCAAAGTTGACAAAAAAACTGACCAGCACCACCGGTGTCCTTGGGGTTTCACCTTTTAATCTTCTACGTGTTGCTCATTATTATGTCCTTGTGCCTTTGTAATTCTCCTAAATTATGCTGTCCTGTGTGCGTGTACGTGTGTGCATGCAGGCGCATGCATGTGTGTGCATGTTCTCTTGCATCTGGGGTTCCACAATGGATATCTTCCTCAATTACTCTCCAGTTTAATTATTTCTTTTTGAGACAGAATCTCTTCTAGGTTCATTTATGTTGCTGTGGTGAACTTCCCATGACAAAAAAAAAAAAAAAAAAAGCAACTTAAGAGAGCAAGCAGTTTATTTTAGCTTAAATCCCAAATCACAGCCCATCAATTTGGGGAAATCAAGGCAGGAACTTAAAACAGCTAGTCACATCACATCTACCACTAAGAGCAGCAGAAAACAAATGCATGCGTGCTCACTTGCTTGTTTGCTTGAACTCAACTCTATTTCTTCACTCTTAAACAGGTTAGGGCCTTCTGCCTAGAGAATGGTTCTTCTCAGAGTGGGCTGGGGCTCCCCACATCAATGAATTTAAGCCAGTCCCTCACAGACATACCATATACAGACCAACCCAGTGTAGACAACCTCTACTCCTGAGCTTGACCAGTTTAGATTGTGCCAAATTGACACTTAGCACCATCCATCACATGATCTCTCATTAAGCCTGCTATTTGTCAATTAGGCGAGACTAGTTGGCCAGCGAACCTAAGTAATCTGCCTGTCTCCATCTTACCAATGGTGGGATTATGGGCACACACTGTCATGCCCATTTCTTATGTGGATGCTGGACATCATCAACTCAAGCTTTCATGCTTCTACAACAAGCTCTTTACTGGTTGAGCCATCTCTCCAGCCACCATAGCTCTTCTTATGGTAGAAAATTCTGTACTGACCATAAATTGAGAGCCCAAAGGTCACATAACTGTGTTGCCTTTTTCAGGATTCTGCTGCCCCCCTACAGGGATACCAGCATGTGGTCACGTCTTCCAACCCATCAAACTCATGGTCTTGCCCAGCTCAATCTGGGGCAAATGTTCCTTCTATATCTTTACTCTCGAGAGAGGCTTCATCTTCTCCTGTTTAAAAAAAAAATACAGTATTTCCTCAGAGGGTTCTGTATCTCTTCATAGAACAAGAATTTGTATAGCTTGAAAAGCAGGACACAAAAATTCCAGTCTGAGAATTTCAGAGCTTGTCTACCTCGGAGAGTTATATCAGAGTCCTTGTGACCTAACTGCTTAAGGAGTGCCATCATGTACACAACAGGGTTGTGCTAGGCAGATCTGGAGCCAAGTCATGTGACTATCAAGATGAAGCAGTGCACTAATAGATACGGCATCTACTACTTCTGTCTGTTGTCCTACTTCCTACTTCAGTCCCATCCAAAACTCTGTGCCTTTTCTCCTTCAGCTGTCCCTTGCCTGAGATGTTCTTTCCATATGCACTAACATGACCCTCACCTCGGCTTCAGGCACGAGATTTCTTTGACCACAGCAACCAAGGTATCATGGCCTCTTGAATGGGAACCCCCTTTTATTCTCACCCTTTCTCCATCTCTCAGAATCTTTAGGTGAGTGGTATATTCTCCTTGCTTATTGGATTCATGTCTGTCACTTCACCGAGGGCGAAGACTTTTACTCATTGTAAATTCTTTATCACCTAGACATTGCTCAGCACACCACAGGCACTCAGTATTTATTTGTTGACTGACTGAAGGAATGAGTGAATGAAAACATAATTGTGCAGATGTGTAGTATTTTCTGCTTCAGTGTTTTATGTGAACGTGATATCATAGAGATGTTTCCACAACCCGCTTATTTTTTTCTGTTTAATAATAGATTCCAATAGTCCTTCTATGACAGTACATAAAGAAACACACCATTCTCTTTTGATGGCTGCAATAGGATTCTGTGGCATAACTATAATAAAGCGTGTTCAGCCAGTTTTCTGCTGATGGACTTGGCATTTTTTTTTTCTCCCTTCCTCTTGCTTTAACAATGCTGGCACTTCACTCACGCAGAATATTTCTCTAGAATAAACACCAAGAGGCAAAATTGCTTGGTGAAAAAGGTGAAGGAAAATTTGACAGCTCATTTGCATTCCCACTATTTCCCCTTCTGGGTGAGACTGTTTATAATTTCATACTCTCTACCCCTCCCTACCTCTTTCCCCGCCCTGCACCCTGATGGGGAGAGGAATCTAAAAAATCTAAAAGATCATTTTGTGCTGCTACAGACAGATGAGCCATGTGCTGAAGTTTCTGAACAATCAGCCAGGGTGGATAGTCTCTTTCTAAACTCCATAAGCATTTAAAATCTGCACCCACCAAATCAGTGCTCGATTGTGTTCTTTCTCATGTTGTTTCATTGGATTGGCTCCTCAGTGAGAGAAGTCAGGAGTCCTAGGGGTCTTCTCATGCCATCTTCTGTGGTTCTCTGCTCCCTTGGGTGAAGGAGGGGTGTTGGCCACTAGCCTGTGAAGGCAGGAGAAACAGAAGGTGAGGTGCAGGGCTCAGAAGGCCATGAGCACTAAGGAAATGACCTCCAAGAACCACTTCAGGGAGATAGTTCAACTTTATTTGGGGCAGACAAAGGCTATATGGTTTTTGGGGAGTGAATGGGGGCTCCCAGGATAGGTGCACACAATTGTTTGCAACTAGGCACATCAAGGACACTTGTTTTGCATTAGGCATCACCCTCCCATCATATGAATAGGAATACAGTACCTAATTATCCTATAGGGGCAGGGAGAGGAGAATTAGCAGGGATTTGTGCCAAAGGCCATAGATCAGACGTGGTTAGGGGTATCTATGCCTAAAGACAATCTCTAGATGAGGTCAGGCAGAGAGTAAGAGGCCCTCCATCAGAAAGGCTTTCCAGACTGGGAGGACTACAACCTCAAACAGCAGGGTCTTTCCAACAATCTTCCTTCCTCACACAGAACTCATTGCCTATCATGTTGACAATGCCAGTAAGAAATTTAGATCATCGAGTCTCTAGTGACTCTTATCAGTTTCCTCAGTCAGTTCTCTTTTACATATGACCCACTTAGCTCAGTCAATACCATGCTTACATACAAGCATGAAGACCCAAGTTCAGTCCCTACCAGCCCTGTGATAACAGCTAGGCAAGACAACTCATGCATACAATCCCAGCCTTGGGAGGTGGAGACAGGAGGGTGTTGTCTGGTCAGCCAGCCTAGATGAATGGTAAGCCAGAGGCCCTGTGATTGGTTTTGTTTCAAAAAACTAAGCTGGAGGCACTGGAGGGAAGGCTCAGTGGTTATTACTGCTCTTTCAGAGGGCTGGAGTTCAGTCCCCAGCACCCACATAGGATGGATAACAAGCACCCACCCGTATCTCCAGTTCCAGAGCATCTTATGCCTTCTTCCACTGTCCCCCACACATGTACACATGTTCTCGCCTACGTAAACAGGCATAGCAATAAAATATTCAAAATGAGTAAGAGGGAGAGTGATAGAGAAGCTGATACCTGATACTTCTGACCGCCACACACTTGGGCTTGTGCACCTGAACACACACATATGCACATGTGAGCACACCCACCACACACACACACACACACACACACACACACACAAGCTGAGTAGAAGTCTCAAGGTGTCACAGGTACCCAAACCACCACACAGCATTCTGACTCTTCAAGAATGAGGCCGCAGCCAGGCTCTCCAGACGACTCCACATCCAGGTCATGATGCCTCCTTGGCAATGTGTCAGGAGTTGTGTTCAATTTACAGCTGAAGACCTTGGTCTCTGGTGGATGGATGTAGGAGGTATGGTAGGCAGAGGGGAGAGGGAATGCAGCTGCCAGCCAGTGAGCTTAAAAGAAAAATCAAAAATGAAATAAGGGAAGTGACAGTAGAGAACATAATGAAGTATATAAAACCGAATAAAGAGGCGCAATGGGTAATAAAAAGTGAAATAGGATGGAGGGGGTGAGCAAGCCGCAGTCACATAGATCATGAATGCATTAGGCAGAGGAGACAGTGAGAGGGAGAAGAGGCGGAGCCGAACCATCTCATGGAAATCATTAAAGGAGACTCCTTGAGCTTGAGGGGAGCCTGGCCAATCTGTGCGGCTCATGGGTTGGCTTGCTGACACTTCTGTAGTTTTTGGAAGGTAGACAGAGGCTAACGTGATTTATTTGAGGTGGTGGGGGCAGACATGGTTTTGTACATATGTAGGGGTCCAAGGACAACCTCAACTATCATTTTTCAGATGCTACCCACCTTTCTTTTTCTTTCTTTCTTTCTTTCTTTCTTTCTTTCTTTCTTTCTTTCTTTCTTTCTTTCTTTCTTTCTTTCCTTCTTTCTTTCTTTCTTTCTTTCTCTCTCTCTCTCTCTCTCTTTCTTTCTTTCTTTCTTTCTTTCTTTCTTTTTTTTGACAAGGTCTCTCATCAGGCTAGAGCACACATATTCAGCTAGGCTGGCTGCCCAGTGAGCTTAAGGAATCCTCTTGTCTCCACGTCCTTATCAATGAAACTATGAAGTTCAAAGTGCTTAGCTTTTTATATGTATGCTGGGCATTGAACTCAGGCCCTCATGCTTGCAAAGTGCCACGGCTATCTTCAGCTGTCAACTTGACATGAACCTAGAGTCACTTGAAAAGAAAAAAAAAAAATCTCAGCTGAAGAATTTCCCAGATCAGTTTGGACTACAACCCTATCTGTAAGAAATTTCCTTATTTCTAATTGAAATAGGAGGTCCAAGTCAAGTGTGGGCAGCACCATCCCTATACAAGTGGACCTGAGCTGCCTAGGAAAGGTAGCCGAGCAAGTCAGTAAGCAGCACCTTTCCATCGTTTCTGCTTCAAGGCCCTGCCCCAGCTTTCCTGGATGATGGACTGTCAGCTTTAAGATGAAATAGGCTCCCCTTCCCCCTCAAATTGCTGTCGGTCAGGGTGTGTTCACAGCAACAGAAAGCAAACTGCAACAAAAGGCGAGCATTGGGCCAACTAAGCTACATCCCAGGACCGTAACAACCATGCTGAACTTGGTTGACCTGAAGGTCTCTGCTAATGTTTCTAGAGCTCCAAAGGTGCCTGTGCTGCTGAGCGTCATGGGCTATGATACCAGCTCTGGGACCCCAGGCATTTCCCGTTACATCAATGAACAGTGGTATATTGTGTCTGGGTTTTCAGTCCGCTTCAAAATTGGTACCACGCAGAGTTCAACCAGGCCTTCTTTCTCCTCAGTTATTATTATTTTTTAAATGATTTTTGGTTTTGGAAGGGGAAACCAGTCTTGAAGCAGAAGACAAAGAGCTTGCACATAAATCTTCTTAAGCAAACCTGTGCAAAGTACTGACACACTTTATAAGCTGTAAACTGGGTTTTTATTAGCCATTTATGAGCCATTTTTTATGATGCAAGTTTAATATTAAACTATAAAGTTCACAATGCAGTTATAAAGACAGAGAGACTCCGTTTGCTTTATAACACTTGACTTGGAAGTCTGGCAAAGAAGCTGATCATATCATGTCACTTCAGTTAGCTGACTCAGTGGGGATTTTGAAAACCAGTGTAGGATTAGGTCTGGGAATTGACAGGCTCTGGGGTATGTTGTAGGCAGGAGTGGGAGGGAATGATCAGCGACAGCCATAAAAATAAATGCACAAGCTGGGAGGTGATTTTTCTTGTGATTTTTCTGGAGCATGGGGCCTTTATAGCCATTTAGTAAAGGAGAATTCTCCAGAGGAGCAATTCGTTCTGTGAGCAACAGCAGCAATATATTGCTGCTTGATTTGGGGCGACCTATCCTTCCCTAATAGATCAGTGTGGCTGGTTATTTTTTTTTTCTTTCTTATTTTCAATGATGAAAATTCAGTTTCTTTGGAGAGCCTGACACCAGGTAATTGAAATAGCAAGAGATATCATGAGTATGCTAAATTTAGCATTGCAATGTTGGTTTTCCCTAGGGGGAAGAAATACCTGGTACATGAAGAGTGGATGGTCCATCATGTTTGTCACACTGAAAGACATTATTAATTATCAGTGAAGGATGATTCCAATACAAACCACACACAGTACCACATCTCAGAAGCTTTTGTTTTTGAATCCGGTATGGGCTGACGTTTTTTTAGAAGGCGATGGATTATACTTCATTGGGTCAAAGGACTCAAAATGTCCAATAATGGGTCAACAGTTATTAACACATTTTTTATTTTATTTTTTCTACTATTTTATTATTTTTATATTAATTACAGTTTATTTACTTTGTATCCCAGATATAGCCCCCTCCCTCATTCTCTCCCAATCCTACCCTCCCTCCCTCATCTCCTTCCTGCCCCTATCTAAGTCTACTGATGGGGGAGGTCCTCCTCCCCTTTCATCTGATCCTAGCTTATCAGGTCTCTTCAGGGCTGGCTACAATGTCCTCTTCTGTGGCCTAGCAAGGCTGCTCCATCCTCAGTGGGAGGGGGAGGTCAAAGAGCCAGCTATTGAGTTCATGTCTGAGACAGTCCCTGTTCCCCTAACTAGGGAACCCACTTGGATACTGAGCTGTGATGGGTTATATCAGGGCAGGGGTTCTAGGTTATATCCATTCATGGTCCTTGGTTGGAGAAAGTCTCAGAAAAGACCCCTGTGCCCAGATATATTTGGTCCTTGTGGAGTTCCTGTCCTTTCCAGGTCATACTAACTCCCCCTTCTTTCATATGATTCCCTTCACTCTGCCCAAGGTTTGGTTATGAGTCTCAGCATCTGTTTTGATACACTGCTAGGTATAATCTTTCAGGGGCCCTCTGTGGTAGGCTCCTGTCCTGTTATTTGTTTTCTCTTATTTCCAATGTCCATCCCATTTGTCTTTCTGAGTGAGGATTGATCATCTTACCCCGGGTCCTCTTTCTTGTTTATCTTCTTTAGATGTACAGATTTTAGTATGTTTATCCTATCTTATAGGTCTAGTACCCACTTGTGAGTATACACTGTGTGTGTCTTTCTGCTTCTGGCATACCTCACTCAGGATGATCTTTTCCAGTTCACACCATTTACCTGCAAATTTCATGATTTCCTTGTTTTTTAATTGCTGAGTAGTATTCATTGTGTAGATGTACCATACTTTCTGTATCCATTCCTCAGCTTAGGGACATCTGGGTTGTTTCCAGGTTCTGGCTATTACAAATGAAGCTGCGACAAACATGGTTGAGCAAGTGTCCTTGTTGTGTACTTGAGCATCTTTTGGATATATGCCTAGGAGTGGTATAGGGAAGCACTATTCCTAATTGTCTGAGAAAGTGCCAGATTGATTTTCAAAGTGGTTGTACAAGTTTACATTCCCACCAGCAATGGAGAATGGTTCCCCTTTCTCCACAACTTCTCCAGCATGTGTCGTCACTTGAGTTTTTGATCTTAGCCATTCTGATGGGTGTCAGGTGAAATCTCAGGGATGTTTTGATTTGCGTCTCTCTGATGGCTAAGGGCTGATTAGCACATTTTTACTGGAAGATTTACATATTCCCTCTGGGATCCCAAAACATCTCAACTGTCCCTTAATGTACTTGATGAGCCTTTATCTATAGATAAGTATAATGACCAATCATGATGTCTTATTTTCTTTTCCTGTTGATGTAATTAAAAAAATAGTACCCCAACAAAAATAACTTATGGGATAACTCATTTGGTGTACAATTCCAGGTTATAGTCGAACATTTTACGAAGGTCAAGGCAGGGACTTGAAGCAGCTAGTTGCACACACAGTCAAGAGCAACAGAAAACAAAAACATGCTAGTGTGCAGCTACGGTCTCCACTCTTACACAGCTCGGGATCCCCTGCCTAGGGAACAGTGCTGCCCACACTGGGCAGGTCTTCCCACCTCAATCAACGCAATCAAGACAATCCCTCACAGACATGCTCACCATCCCGCCTGATCTAGATAGGACTCCATTTGGACCCATTGCCAGGTGACTCTATATATTATCAGGTTGACAATTAACGCTAACTACCACAGCTGTCAACTTGACTGGATTCAGAATCACTTAGGAGATACACCTCCTGCCATGCCTGTGAGGTGCATAAGGGAGGAAGACTTACCTTGAGTGAGAGTGGCACCATTTCATGTGCTGAGGTATGGGATTTTAGAAGAGCAAGCTGAGCCTTAGCATTCATCTGTTTCTACTCCCTGGATACAGATGCGACGTGACCAGCTGCCTCCCACCCCTGACACCACCCCTCCCCCACCATGATGAACGGCGAGCCGAAACACAACCTTCCTTCTTTAGGACTGATTTTGTCAGATTGTTGTTACAGCAAAATGAAAGATAACGAAGATAATGGCTTTATGGCAAGAGCCAGTTTCCCCTCCCCCCCCTTGAGATGAAGTTTTCACATGTTCTAGTACTCATGGATTCTCATTTATTTATGAACGTTTTTAGTCCTGGTCTTTATATCACACCAGCTTCCCTTATCATCAACAGAGCTATACTGTGGGACTTAGCTTTCGTCTTTGTCACTATATAGAACTCTTCTATTCATTGATCAAGTCCTCATAAATGTCTCTAAAAATCCACAATGGCTTGTGCCAGTGTTACTGGAAAACAAGCTTGTACTTTTAGATAAAAACATGATAATATGTTCGTAACTACCTCAGTCAAAGGATGCCAATAGAACTATGCCCTGTATCATTTCCCACCAGATGGAAGAAGCTTTTGGGACCGTTCTTATCTGACCTGACGCCTCTGGGCTCTCTGAACACTCAGGCTTCCCAGATATTTACCATTTCTTAATATACTTCCATATTAACCTGAAAATCCCAGAATTCTGGTATTCAGTAGATGTGATGGTTAGTTTTTAATTGCCAGTTTGCCACAATCTAAATTCATCTGTGAAGACAGCCTTAATTGAAGGACTGTCAATATCAAGCTAGCTTGTGACATACGTGTGGGGTTTGTCTTGATTTTTTAATTGATGTAGAAGGACCCACCCTGGAGGTGGGAAACAGCATCTTCTAGGCTGGGCCTAGACTAAATAAGAGAGAGAAAAGCCAGATGAGCTAGCAAGCAGGTAGTGTGGGTGCATTCATTTCTCTCTGCTCTACACTGTGAATGTACTATGACCAGGCAGCAGTAAACCAACCATTGTGGATGGTAGGTTATGAACTCAGGCTCTCTGCAAGAGCAGCAAGTGCACCTTTGTCTACTAGCCATCTTGCTGATTCTATTTTAAACAAAGAACTGAATACCTAGTCTTTTTTAATATGAATAAATTGTGATTTTAAAGATGCAAAGGAAATTGATATCAGTCACCTTTCTCATTGTTGCAACAAAATACATAACAGAAACAAGTTAAGGGAGGAATAATTTATTTTGGCTCAAGTGTTCAGGGAATTTCAGCTTGTCATGATGGGAAAAGGCATAGTGATAGACAGCTCAGGGAGCGTGAAATAGCTAGTCACTCTGCAGTAGCCAACCAGGAAGCAGAGAGCTTAGATGGGAACCTTTGAAGGTAATAAAATACTCAAAGGTTCTAGGAGCTTGCATCTGCCAGGGAGGGCCACATCCCAGGACCTTCACAAATTCTCAAAAAGCAGTACCACCGCTAGCTAGGGATCAGCTTTTCCAATACACGAGCAAAAAGGAGACAGGTGCATTTAGGTCAGGGATTCTCAACCTGTGGGTCGTGACCCCTTCAGGGGTTGAACAATTCCTTCAGAGGAGTAGCATATCAGAAATCCTGAACATTAGATATTTACGTTATGATTCACAACAGTATCAAGCTTACGGTTATAAAAATAGCAATGAAATAATTTTATGGTTGGGGGTCACCACAACATGAGGGATTGTGTTAAAGGGTTAGGAAGGTTGAGAAGCACTGAATTAGGCCATAGCAGAGTGAGCGCCAACAGACGGGATGAGCAACAGTAGTGTGTCTCTGGCTCTAAGAGAGTCTGCGGAAGTTTTATATTTAACATTATATTTTCATTAAATATCTACTTTCCTTAAGGTGTGTTAGCTTTATAAACACTATCATCAGATGGAAAACCTCTCTCAATTCCATTTTTTCCCTTTAATTCTCTGTATGTGGAAAACCTCTCCCAGTTCCATTTTTCCCTTTAATTTTCTGTGTGTCTGGATTCTGGATGAGTCATGAACAATGTGAGCAAAATAATATCTGCCTTCTCCCAGAATTAAACAATTTTAAGTGTTTACAATGAGATCATGAATATATTCTGAAAATATTTCTAAAATATATGGACATGTTAGGTGTTGTTTTGACTGCTCTTATTAGTTAGGAAATGTTCTATATGAAATGATACAGTTTTATTTCTGTTGCTATGATAAGGCATCTTGACAAAAAGCAACTTATGGGAGAAAGGGTTTATTCACAGTTTTAGGCTACAATTCGTGATTGCAGAGAAGCCAAGGTGGCAGGAACTTAAAACAAGTAGTCACATCACACCCATAGTCAAGAATGGGAGACATGAATGCACGCACACGTCCTTGCTTGCTTGTGCCCAGCTGGATTCCTCTACCCAAACAGTTCAGGATTCCTTGCTTAAGAAATGGTGTCACCCACAGTGGCCTGGAGTTTCCTACAACAACAGCTTAATTTGCCCAAGATAGTGGATCTCAGTCCATGAAATAAATCTCAGAGTCTGCAGTGTGAGTTTTCATTAAGGGAGACTGAGTACCCAGAAAGCATGCAAAAAACACTGAGAATTCAGAGTGTCTCCAGGGCTGCAGTTTTTATTAGAAGCAATTGCATACAAAGATACTAACTATACAGTCATTAAACTATGTTTACAAGGAATAGAATGTTTCGCTTAATAGATCACCAGGGAGAAAAAAGACAAGAGTGTATGAAAAGAAAAGTATATGGGACCATAACAAGCTCATGCATCTTAAGAAATAGCACATCCCTGTGTTTGAGCTGGAATGCCTGTTGCATGGATTTTTTTCCCCCTCTGTCATAGTATGTCAAGGGTCAGAATGCTCCTACATGCAGAATGTATTTCTTTCTTAGATGAGTCTTTTGGCAATATTTCTCCCTTTTTGTTTCTGCAATAAAGTTAACATGACTAATTTTGGAGCCAGTTCTTCCTGTCCAGTTAATGGTTTCAAACATGTTTGACAGACTCCACATAAAAAAGCATACAAACAATATCAGGGTCATTAAACCAAGCAAGCCAAACACAAAAGCTCTAAAATGTTTAAAGGAGTTGGGGGACTCAATTCCTTCAGTTAATCTTTGCCATGGTTGTTCCTTCTCCAACACAGGGGCCTTAGCTGTTGCCACAGCCAAAACCTGGGGTTATAATTTTAACACATGCTTTATGAAACACATCTAATCCTACCTGATAATTTTTAATCATAGACCATTTGTGTTCTGACTTACTCTCTGGAACTTTGGAGACACAATATTGGGATACATTAAAGTGGCATCTTGGATGTTGTGACTAATGCATGTCCTTTACTTAGTCTCCAAACCAAATAATAGGGTCCTTTAGTGGTTGAATTACACTGAGAATCTCTGGATTGATGGGAATCTGAGGTTTGTCATGTTTGAGGAAAGTTCTTCTAAAAATCTTGTACAAAAGACACTTTTTTTCAGCTGTAAGAGTAATAACATTTAAGATCACACTTTCAGCAATTAGGTATCATATAAGCCTTTTGGTATATCTCTGAGGGTGATGTATAATTTCATGTGCAAAGGCTACGGTGGGTGTCACATGCCAAAACTCTTTAAAATGGACTAGAACCCAGGCAGATACTGCCATTTTAAGAATAATGGACTCCTATTTCCAGTGAGTGTTTGCATTGTTGCAAATAGCAGTCAAGACAAGTAATATAATATAAACATCCAGACTCATTATACATTATTTGAATATTTCGGGATAAAATAACAGGTATACCTGTTGATACACACAAGCGATTATTTGGGGTTTCGTTTAAATGGGCACCCCAGTGAGAATTCCCCTTCTACAGCATGACTAACCACTTTTCCACCCCCAGCTTCTATAGATTCTTCGTAGGCCAAATCCCATTCTAAGGGGGGGGGTGTTAACCTACCTGTAACCCACTTCATAGAGTTATTGAAATGGCTCTCCATGTGATAAGAGTGATTAATTTTCATTGTATCCAGTCCCTACACCAACATCTTTTTTTCCCATCTACCAATTCCCCATATTGTTCCCATTCTATTACCTCTCCTTTAGCCATGCTTTTATTAGTAGGATGTGTGGTAACACAGACTGTCTTAGAAGTTTATATGTGGGGTACTACTGCCTATGATTAGCATAAGAAAGGTTTGATTGAAGAACGTCTTAGTTTCTTTTTTATTGCTGTGACAAGGCACCATGACCAATGCAACTTACAGGAGGAAGCATTTGACTAGGCTTATTGTTCCAGAGGACTGGAGTCGACAGCAGTGGAGAGAAGGAACAGCATCAGGAAAAGCTGAGAGCTCACATCTTGACCCATAAGTAGGAGGCAGGGAGCACACTGGGAATGGCATGAGTCTTTTGAAATACCAAGCCAGGCCCCAGTGACATTCCTCATCCAACATAGTCACATGGCCTAATCCTTCCCAAACAGGTTCAGCAACTGGGGACATTCTGATTCCAAACAAATGAACTTATGGTGACTAGTCCCATCCAAATCACCACAGAGTGTAAAGGACATTGCTAAGGATCCTGGGCTCATATCCACAGTTGTTACCAAGTTTAGCATAGCCCTTTAATCTTATTTCTTGGTACACAGGCCAGCCAACTCTATAACCCTGGTGATAACAAATGGATAGCAGTGGATAGCAGAGTTTGAGAAGCTAAACCAATAATTGTAAGAGAATACAGCCATGGACTCTGTGGAAAGTAAGAGTTAAGGTGGACAGGAAGTATTATCTAAACATACAATTAGGGAACATCAAACAAAGTCTGAGGATGTACTGTAATGGCTTGAAGAACAATAAACCTACCCAATAAATCTACCCATATTCAGAATCCACCAAAGCACTGATGACACAGAACATTAGAACAAAAATATAAAGGGTAAAGGGATTGGCCCAAATCCATTAACTCATGCACTGCCTTATTAAACATCTTCATTTTCCCTCAGGTCAGGATTAGCATAATCTATGTTTGCAGTAGGTCCATCTTAGTCACTGATTGGCCTAGAACATTCAACTGATGATTGACTCTACTGACCACCCCCCCCCTTTTTCCTGGAATCCAAACAGTTATTTTCATGGCTCATGCATGCATGTCCCTGCCTTAAGTAAGAAGGTCTCAGAGGCCTTTTATTCCATGTCATCCTGTGGATCTTACAGAAAATCTGTGGGGTAAGGGCCAAAACAAAATGCAGATCCTCTAGTGTTCTTTAATAAAAATCACCTATGGAGAAGGTTATTATTACTTGGGATAATAAAAAGTGGACTTGAGGGTGTGGCTTCCTCCTTTAGTTTTAGGAGCTGTAATTTTAACAGTCCTTTTAACAATAGCTTGTTCTGTTAGGTTATAAAGAATGCCAGTTTTGTGTATAATACTCTAAAACAAACAGCATGTTTGGTAAGTTTTAGACATGTGTGTAGGCTCCGTATCCATTTTGATTGCAATTGTCACAGAAATGGCAGATAATTTAGCTAGCTGTGTGGAGGAGTAATTAGTTTGGTGTCCTTGATGTTTATCTTGGGACCAATAAGCTATTTTACTTACAAAGGAATGGTCAGTAAAAAACTGAGAGCATCAGGCAGAAGGGAGGGGGAAGAAAGGGTAGAGACAACAAAAGAGGATGTTGTGTGAGCTGTAGAATCCTGTCACTGGGCTTATGAGGTAAGATTTGGCTTGCAATAGAATCTAATTGTGTCTTTTATGGGAGAACAAAAGTATGTAAAGATGTAACCTGTGATATGGCAAAAGAGAAAACAATAAGATCTAGGTCTAACCCTAATAACTGAATTGACCTTTTGTGTTATTACTTTTATGAATGATGAAATTAAGTTAATATAGGAATAACAGTCCTTTGAGGGTTGAGATGGCAAATGTATCCATTTATGATGTTAAGGGCCAGCGTTGGTTGAGCCATAGGAAGTAAAACAAATAAATGCACAGATAAGTGGCAGTCAATTTTTATAATTTAAATATTAAATATGAAAAATATAATTATAATATTAGATATTTAATCAGCAATAAGGCTTTATGTGCCTTTGTGAGAGCAAGATCAGTGCCACAATTAAGGATATCAAAGAGAAGCTGTAAGTCTGTTGTAGCTACACACGACAACAGCTCAATCTAGTTACTATCTCTTCATAGATTATGAAATTCATCAACTCTTTTAAGGGAGCTTCCCTGTAATTGTACATTTTGAGGGCAGTTGGTATAAGAATGAACAATAAAGCCTAAAAATTTAAAGGATTGAGTTTGCTGACATTACTTTTGGGGTAAATTTTAAGCCAGTTGTCTCAGGACATCAAATAGTGAATTAAAGTAGTTTTATAAGTAGAGATTTTTTTTTTTGTCCTGTAGGTGAAAAGAATGCTATCCATATAGTGAATAATACAAGCCTATGGATGGTTTTGTTCTATGGGGATGGATGGATGAATAAGAAATTGCTGGTACATGGTGAAACTATTCATCATACTTTGAGGGAAGAACTTCCATTGGCAAGGCTATGCAGGTCCCTTACAACAACAACAAAAAAATGTTTTTTAAAAGAATAGCAAAAATTGAACACATTCTAAATCCGAAACAGTAAGAGGCCAAGTTGTAGAAATGGCTGTGGGCCAGAGCAATACTGCATTGTTTTATTTGCAACACATATGACCTATAGCATTCGTCATTATCCAGTGTCTTTTGGTATGGTGAAAATTGAAGTATTTCAGGACTGATAGGGTCTCCATATGTCCTGTATCCAATTATTGTCATACCAATAATTTAAGCTGTTCCATTTCCCCCCTGTGTTGTCTATTGAGCAACTCAAACAGGGACTCAGTTAGCCATGTGATAAGAACAGCATGCATTTGGGTTGATGTATTACCAGTAATTATAACTATACATCTGGATATCCTAAACCAAATCAACCTTTCTTAGCAAAACTCTCAAAGGGAGACTTTAAGTCATCACTATTTTCCCAGTTTTAAGGACAAATGTACCTTAGCTCCGTAGAAGTAACTTCCTGTGAGACAACAGAGCTCATCTCCATTTATTTATAGGGATGTCTGCCACAAACGGCTACATAGGTCTTACACGCCCTTCATCTCTCCATCTTAGTATCTCAGAACTTTTAAAAATCTCAGCTGGAGATTTAAAGTGTAGGACGGTGGCTAAATAGGTCATTTTCATGGCCAAAAGCTAGAAGCCATCATAGTAACGTCAGCAGCTCTGTCAATAAAACCAGGAAAGCCTTTATCAACTAAGCAAGAGTTAAACAGCTGTTCCCTGGAAACAGGCTGTAATCACATGATGTGATGCTTTCTTGTACTTCTACATCCCTCATGTCCTCCTTCTGAACATCTGAGGTTCATTGGGACCAAAGATAGTAACAGCAATAGAGTGATGAAGTGTCCCTTTTTAACAGAAAACATTCTTCCTGATGACATTAGTGCCTTAATTTCTCCAGTATGATCTTCATCCAGTAACTCCCTTTAAATTTAAACTATGTTTCCACAAGTTAGTACCACAGTAATGGGAGAATAAGCATTTAACCTCCTGTAGGCATTGACTGAATATCCATCTCAGTTGTGAAAATCCCATTTCTAGCTGACAGGGCTCCAACCCAGTACCTCCTAAAGTTGGTTGAAGAGAAATGAAACTATGCTGCTCATTTGGTATGCTTGCTGAGTTGTTGACAGGGCAGGCTATTACATTTGTGACTGTTTCCTGATACCACAGGCAGAGGAGAAGGTTATCCATTTTATTAAAGTTGTGTCTACACTGATTAGACCCATGAGTCCCTTTATCACACCTGGGACATGTCCCTGGTGGAGGACTGGCAGAATTTGGCATGTTAAAATTGTCATTAGCTTATTTAGTTGTCACAGAGGCCTTTCTATAATCCGTTTGCTGTTTTTCTGGCTTCCCACACTTAAAGCAAACTGGCTTAGCTGATCTAAGTGTGTCTCTGTTAGGGTTTCTACACGGTATGATAAAACACTATGAGCAAAACTTGGGCATGGTGTTCAGTTTTATGTTGCTGTGAAAAAACAATTTATGGGGGGGAGGGATGCTTTTTTGGCTCATGGTTTTTGAGATGTCAGTCTGTAGTTGACCAGATCTCTTGCTGTGGGTCTGAGGAAAGGCAAAACATTATAGTATAGGGAGCATTTGGAAAAAGAAAGTAGCTCACAACTTGGTGGGCAAGAAAGAGAGTGGGAAAGAGAAACACAAATGGGCTGAGGATTAGATACAGTCAGTTCCCAAGAATATGCCTTCAGGGACCTACTGCCTCAAGCTAAGCCCCAATCCCAAGAGTTTCTATCAACTTCCAGAATTGTTATCAATTTAATAGAGGCTCTTTCCAGTCCACTAGTGGATCAGTTGACGAAAGTTAGATCCCTCATGATCAAATTCCATCTTGATGCTTGGATCCATCGGCTTGGGGCCAAGGTTTCAGCACATATTTCTTATCTGGAAGACACTTAATATCCGCCTAAATAAAAAAAGCAACCATTGGATAGTGCCCAATGAGAGGGATCTGTTGGTCACTGGAAACGGCCTTTATATACTGAATGATAAGCATATCAGGTGGCCAATAGATCTCTCAATGGATATATTAGCTACTTTTCTTTTGCTGTGATAGAATACTGTGACCAAAAGCAACTTAAAAAAGAGTTTATTTCTGTATCCAGAAATTGTGGTACATCTACACAATGGAATACTACTCAGCTCTTAAAAACAAGGAAATCCCCTAGAACTCATTGGTACAGGAGAAAACTTCCTGAACAGAACACCAACAGCACAGGCTCTAAGAGCAACAATCAATAAATGGGACCTCATGAAACTGAAAAGCTTCTGCAAAGCAAAGGACACCGTCATCAAAACAAAGCGACCGCCTACTGATTGGGAAAGAATCTTCACCAACCCTTTATCTGATAGAGGACTCATATCCAGTATATACAAAGAACTAAAGAAGCTGAAAAGCAGCAAACCAAGTAATCCACTTAAAAAATGGGGAACAGAGCTAAACAGAGAATTCTCTGTAGAGGAATACCGAATGGCAGAGAAGCACTTAAAGAAATGCTCAACCTCACTAGCCATTAGGGAAATGCAAATCAAAACAACCCTAAGATTTCACCTTACACCCATGAGAATGGTCAAGATCAAAAACTCAAGTGACAATACATGCTGGAGAGGTTGTGGAGAAAGGGGAACCCTTCTCCACTGCTGGTGGGAATGTAAACTTGTACAACCACTCTGGAAATCAATCTGGCGCTTTCTCAGACAACTAGGAATAGCGCTTCCTCAAGATCCAGCCATACCACTCCTGGGCATATATTCAAAAGAGGCTCAAGTACACAAAAAGGACATTTGCTCAACCATGTTTGTAGCAGCTTTATTTGTAATAGCCAGAAGCTGGAAACAACCCAGATGCCCCTCAACTGAAGAATGGATGCAGAAATTGTGGTACATGTACACAATGGAATATTACTCAGCAATGAAAAAATAAGGAAATCATGAAATTTGCAGGTAAATGGTGGGATCTGGAAAGGATCATCCTGAGTGAGTTGTCCCAGAAGCAAAAAGACACACATGGTATATACTCACTCATATAGACATACAACATAGGACAAACCCACTAAAACCTGTGCATCTAAAGAAACTAAGCAAGAGAGAGGACCCTAACTAAAATGTCCAATCCCCATCCGGAAAGGCAAAGAGGATAGACATCCGAAGAAGAAGAAAACAGGAAACAACCTAGGAACCTACCACAGAGGGCCTCTGAAAGCCTCTGCCCTACTATCAATACAGATGCTGAGCCTGATGGGCAACTGTTGGGCAGAGTGAAGGGAATTTTATGTAAGAACTGGGAAATAGTAAGAGCTGGAGAGGACAGGGTCTCCACAAGGAGAGCAACAGAACCAGAAAATTTGAACACAGGGAACTTCCCAGAGACTCATACTCCAACCAAGGACTATTCATAGAGATAACCCAGAACCCCTGCACAGATGAAGCCCAGGGCGATTCAGAGTCCAATTGGGTTACATAGTAATGTGAAGAGGGACTGCCTCTGACATAATCTGATTGGCCTGCTCTTGGATCACCTCCCCCTGGGGAGGGGGAGCAGCCTTACCAGGCCATAGTAGAGGACAATGCAGCCACTTTTGATGTGAACTGATAGACTAAGATCAGAAAGGAGAGGAGAACCTCCCCTATCAGTGGACTTGGGGAGTGGCATGCATGCAGAGGAAGGAGAGAGGGTGGGATTGGGAGGGGAGGAGGGAGGGGCTTATGGGGGGATGCAGAATGAATAAAGTATAATTGATAAAAAATAATAAAAAAAACAAGGAAATCATGAAATGTGCAGGAAAATGGATGGAACTATTGAAGATCATTCTGAGTGAGGTAACCCATAAAGCATAAAGACAGACATGGTATACACTCACTAATAAGCAGATATTAGTATAATATAGGACAGCCATTTACAGACCTAAAGGAGCTAAACACTAAGAAGGACTCTAGGGAGGAATGGCAAACAGAATAGACATCAGAAGCAATGGAAGAGAGGAAACAGGATGGGAGTCTACTCTAGAGGGTCCTCTGAAAAATTTCACACAACAGCGGATCAAAGCAGATGCTGAGACTCAGGGCCAAACTTTCGGCAGAGCACAGGGAATATTATGGAGGAAGAGAGGGGTGGGAGTAGAGGGACATTGAGGGGACAGGAGCTTCACAAGGGGACCAACAAAACTAAAAGATCTAAACCCAGGAGGTCCTGCAGAGACTGATGCACCAATGGAAGACCATGCATGGAGAGGACTTAGACACCCTGCTCAGATGTGGCTGATTGGCAGCTCAGTGTCCATGTGGATCTCTGAGTGAGGGGAGCAAGGGCAGCCTCTATCATGAACTTAGTTTACTACTCTCTGATCACTCGCCCCTGGTGATGCAGCCTTGCTAGGCCACAGAGGAAGAGGATCCAGGCAGTCCTGATGAGACTTAACAAGCCTATGGGCAGATGGCAATAGTGGAGAACTCCCTCTTTCTGTGGAGTGGGAGAAGGGGATGAGGAGAAGAGGGAGGGAGGGTGGGAATAGGGAAGTTCCTATTGAAGGAGGGGCTTCAATTGGGATATATAATGAATAAATTGTGAATAAAAAATTTCAAAAAAGTAAGAGTTTATTTTGGCTCACAGTTCTAGAGGACTACACTTGCATCTATATGCAAGCAGAGAGAGACAGAGACAGAGACAGAGAACAGAAAGTATAAATCAAAAGCAAGCTGCAGAAAGGGTTTATTTACATTACAGGTTAGATTCCATCTTCCTGGGAAGACAGGGCGGTATATCAAAGCAAGAACTGAAGAAGAGGCCATGGAAGAGTGCTTCTTACTGGCTTGTTCCTCATGGCTTACTCAGCCTGCCTACTTTTTTGTGCAACCCAGGACCTCCTGCCCCACTGGGCTGGGATCTCCCACATGAACCATTAATCAAGAAAATGCCCCAGAGGCTTGCCTACAGGCAATCTTTAAAAAAAATATTATTCTTTAAATTTTTTTTTCACAATTTATTCATTATATATTTTGATTGAAGTCCCCTCCCTAAACTCCTCCCAGTCCCACCCTCCCTCCCTCTTCCTGCCTATCCCCTTCCCCTAGTCCACGGAAAGGGAGACTTCTCCCTTTCCATCTGCTCATAGCTTATCAAGTCTCACCAGGGCTGCCTGCCTGGTAAGGCTGCATCCCCAGGGACAAGTGGTCAAAGAGCAGGCAACTGAGTTCATGACAGAAGCAGCTCCTGCTCCCCTTACTTGGGAACCCACGTGGAGAATGAGCCACCAGTTGGCTACATCTGAGCAGGATGTCTAGGTCCTTTCCATGCATGGTCCTCCATTGGTGCATCAGTCTCTGCAGGACCCCTGGGCTCAGATTTTTTAACTTTTGTTGGTCTCTTTTTGGTGTTCCTGTGCCCTCCATGTCCTTCCACCTCCCCTCTCTTCTTCCATAAGTCTTCCTGTGTTCTGCTCTGCCCAAAGCTTGGCTGCGAGTCTCAGCATCTGCTTTGATTCCCTGTTGGGTGGAACCTTTCAGAGGACCCTCTATAGTAGGCTCCCATTCTGTTTCCTCTGTTCCACTGCTCCTGGTGTCCATTCTGTTTGCCATTCTGAATGAAATTTAAGCATCCTCCCTAAGGTTCTCCTTAGTGTTTAGCTTCTTTAGGTCTGTAGTATGGCTATCCTATTTTGTATGGCTGATTTAAGCTTATAAATGAGTGTATACCATGCCTCTCTTTCTGTTTCTGGATCATCACTCAGGATGATCTTCTAGTTCTATTCATTTGCCTGAAAATGTCATGCTGTCATTGTTTTTAATAGCTGAGTAGTATTCCATTGTGTAAATGTGCCACAATTTCTGTATCCATTCTTTCTTTGAGGGACATCTGGGTTGTTTCCAGATTCTGCCTATTACAAATAAAGCTGCTATGAACATAGTTGAGCAAATGTTCTTGTTGAATGTTAGGGCATCTTTTGGGTATATGCCCAGGAGTGTTATAGCTAGATTTTGAGGTAGTGCTATTTCCAGGTTTTTAAGAAAGTGCCAGACTGATTTCCAAAGTGGTTGTACAAGTTTGCACTCCCACCAGCAATGGAGGAGAGTTTGCCTTTTCTCACAACCTCTCCAGCATGTATTGTCACTTGAGTTTTTGATCTTAGCTATTCTGATCAGTGTAAGATGGAATCTCAGGATTGTTTTGATTCATGTTTCCCTGATGGCTAAGGATGTTGAGCATTTCTTTAAGTGTTTCTACACCATTTGATATTCGATATTCCTCTGTTGAGAATTCTGTACCCATTTTTAATTGGATCGTTTAGTTTGGTGGTGTCTAATTTCTTGAGTTCTGTATATATCCTGGATATTAGCCTTCTATCAGATGCAGGGTTGGTGAAGATATTTTCCCAGTCTGTAGGCTGTCATTTTGTTCTGTTGACAGTGTCCTTTGCTTTACCGAAGATTTTCATTTTCACAAGGTCACATTTATTAATTTTAGAGCCTGAGCTGTTGGTGTTCTGTTCAGGAACGTGTCTCCTGTGCCAATAAGTTCAAGGGCTCTTCCCTACCTTTTCTTCTAATGGGTTTAGTGTGTCTGGTTTTACCTTGGGATTTTTTATCCAGTTGGACTTTAATTTTGTGCAGGGTGAAAAGTATGGGTCTATTTGCAGTTTTCTACATGTGGACATCCAGTTAGACCAGCACCATTTGTTGAAGATACTATTATCCACTGTATGGTTTTGGCATCTTTGTCAAAAATCAGGTATCCATAGGTGTGTGGGTTTATTTCTGGGTCTTTTATCTGAGTTAATTGATCCACCAGTCTATTTCTATGCCAATACCATGCCGTTTTAGTTTATTATTATTATTTTTTTTTATTGTTGCTCTGTAGTATGGTTTGAGATCAGGGATGGAGATAACTCCAGAAGACCTTTTATTGTAGAGGATTGTTTTAGATTTTTGCTATTCCACATAAAGCTGAGAATTTTTCTTTCAAGTTCTGTAAAGAATTGTGTTGGTAATTTGATGGGAATTGCATTGAATCTGTAGATTGCTTTGGTAAGATGACCATTTTTACCATGTAAATCCTAGTGAACCATGAACATGGGAGATCTTTCCATCTTCTGATATCTTCTTCAATTTCTTTCTTCAGAGACTTGAAGTTTTTTTTTTTTTTTTTTGTACAAGTCTTTTACTTGCTTGATTAGAGTTACACCAACATACTTTATGATTTTTTTGTGGCTATTGTGAAGGGTGTTGGTTCCCTAATTTCTTTCTCAATGCATTTGTCTTTTGTATACAGAAGGGCTACTGATATTTTGAATTAATTTTGTATCCAAAATATGCTCGACTATACAATATGGACGTTTGCTCAACCATGTTCATAGTAGCTTTCTTTATAATAATCAGAATCTAGAAACAACCCAGATGTCCCTCAATTGAGGAATGGATACAGAAATTGTGGTACATTTACATAATGAAATACTACTCAGCAATTAAAAATAAGGAAATCATGAAATGTGCAGGCAAATGGTGAGAACTAGAAAAGATCATCTTGAATGAGCTATCCCAGAAGCAGAAAGACAGACATAGTATATTCTCACTTATAAGTGGATATTAGACATATAATATAGGATAATCATAAGTAAGGGGAACAGGGGCTGGCTCTTTGATCACCTTCCCTTGAGAGGGTAGCAGCTTGACAAGGCCACATAGGAATACTATGAAAGACAGTATTGATGAGACCTGATAGGCTAGGGTCAGATGGAAGGGGAGGAGGTCCTCAACAATCATTGGACAGAGGAAGGGGCATGGGAAGAGATGAGGCAAGGAGGGAGGGTGGGATTAGGAGGGATGAGAGTGGGGCTACAGCTGGGATACAAAGTGAATAAATTGTAATAAATAAAAAATTATAGTAATAAAAAATAACTGAAAAAAAAAACCCAGCATGATGTTTCAAATTTCTTTATGAAGGCACTGAGTGCTATCTACTTTCCTCTTAGTACTGCTTTCATTGTGTCCCATAAGTTTGGGTATGTTGTGCCTTCAATTTCATTATTGAATTCTAGGAAGCCTTTAATTTCTTTCCTTATTTTGTCCCTGACCCTGCTGTCATTAAGTAGAGAGTTGTTCAGTTTCCATGTGTCTGTAGGCATTTTACTATTTCTTTTGTTGCTGAGGCCCAGGTTTTGTCCACATTGGTCTGATAAAATACAAGGGATTATTTCAATCTTTTTGTATCTTGCTTTGTAACTAACTATATGGTCTTTTTTGGAGAAGGTTTCATGACGTGCTGAGAAGAAAGTAAATTCTTGTGGATTTGGATGAAAAGTTCTGTAGATGTTTGTTAGGTCCATTTGATTCATGACATCTATTAGTGTCATTTTTTTTTCTTTGTTTAGTTTCTGTTTTGGTGATGTGTCCTTTGAGTGGGGTGTTGAAGTCTCCCACTGTTAATGTGTGGGTATCTATGTGTAGTTAAAGTTTTATTAATGTTTCTTTTACAAGTGTGGGTGCCCTTTTGTTTGGGATATAGGCGTTCAGAATTGAGATGTCTTCTTGGTGGAATTTTCCGATGATAAGAATGAAGTGACCATCCCTATCTCTTTTGATTAACTTTTGTTTTAAGTCTATTTTATTAGCAATAGCTAATAAGAATGGCTACTCCTGCTTGCTTCTTGGGTCCATTTGCTTCGAAAACCATATTTCAGCCCTTTACTCTCAGGTAATGTCTGTCTTTGTGACTTAGGTGTGTTTCTTGTATGCAACAGAATGTTGGATCTTGTTTACACATCCATTCTGTTAGTCTGTGTCTTTTTATTGGAGTGTTGACTCCATTGATGCTGAGAGATATTAATCACCAGTGACTGTTAGATCCTTTTGGCTGTGGTAGTGTGTTTGTGTGCTTGGCTACTTTTAGTTTTGCTGTAGTGATGTCATTTATTTCCTGGATATAATTAGCTTCCTTGGGTTGCATTTTTCCTTCTAGTATTTTTGTAAGGCTGATTTGTAAGTAAGTAGTGTTTATTTATTTTTGTTGTTGTTGTTTTTGTTGAATATCTTGTTTTCTCCATCTATGATGATTGAGAGTTTTGCAGGGTATAGTAGTCTGGGCTGACATCTGTGTTCTCTTAGGGTCCACATGATATCTGTCCAGGCCCTTCTGGCTTTCATAGTCTCTGGTGAGAAGTCAGGTGTGATTCTGATGGGTTTGCCATTTTACGTTACTTGGCCTTTTTCCCTTGCAGCTTTTAGTATTTTTTCTTTATTCTGTATATTTACTATTTTGATTATTACGTGGTGGGAGGATTTTCTTTTCTGGTTTAATCTATTAGGTGTTCTTCAGGCCTTTTGTATGCTTATCGGCCTCTCCTTTAAATTGGGGAAATTTTCTTCTATGCTTTTGTTGAAAATATTTTTATGGGCCTCAGAGATGGGAATATTCTTTTTCCTCTATTCCTATTATTCTTAGGTTTTGTCTTTTCATGTTGTTTTTTGGATGGTTTATGTCAGGAAATTTTTAGATTTAACATTTTCTTTGATGGATAAATCAATTTCTTCCATTGTATCTTCATCACCTGAGATTCTTTCTTCCATCTCTTGTAGTCTGTTGGATATGCTTACCTCTGTAGTTTCTATTTTCTTCCCTATATTCTCCCTCTTCATGATTTCCTCAGTTTGTGTTTTTATTATTCCATTTCCACCTTCAGATCTTGAACTGTTTTGGTGCTTTTCTTAACCTGTTTATATTTTCCTTCAATTCCTTCTCTGTTTTTTTTTTTTTTTTTTTGAACTTTCAACTATTTCTTTTTCTTTTTTTCAGTGATTTAATTATTTCCTGTCTAAAGACCATAAACTGTTTGGCTGTATCTTCCTGTATTTCTTTACCGATGGCCATAATCTGTTGATTTTATCTTCCTGTATTTCTTTACAGATTTTATTTTTTTCCTCCATTACCAACTTCATAAACATATATTTATGCTCATCTTGAATTTCACTTATGTTAGGGTATCCAGGGCTACTTGCCTCTGGGTAACTGGGTTCTGAAGATGCCATATTGCTTTGGCTTTTGTTGATTGTGCTTTTACACTGGCCTCTACCCGTGTTTCTGTCTTAGGTGTTGGTGTTAGTTTCTGATGCCTGCTGGAGCCCTCAGGGTGAGGAATCCCCTTGCCAGGAAGATGGTTGTTCCTGAAGGAGGCCTCCACAGCTTTTTGGGTATGATCCCCGAATGGACCCTGCTTCTCAGGGCATTGCCACAATCTCCTCAGGTGTATGGTCCTGTGGGCTAACTGAGCTTGTTGGGAGCCCAGGGCCTCTCTTCTCACCAGGAGAAGTCCTGAGATGGCTGCCGTGCCACTGGTTTTCTTACTCTGAATTTAGTGAGCTGTCGCTGCTTATACACTGTTTTTGTAGGGCACAGCCCTCATGAAGAACCAGGCTAGCACCGAGGTTTGGTTGATTTGGCTAGGGAGACAGGTTGAGCTTTGGAGCATCATCTGGGCTGATCCTGTGGGTCCCAGGCGTCTGTAGGTCTAAAGTTGGAGCTCTGTGCCACAGTACCCAAGAGGTAATCAGTGGCCAGTGAGCGCTGCACATAGGCATGCGGCTGAAGGCTGGAACTTTTCCAGGGATTAACTGGGTACCTGGAGGTTGGACCTGATGCTCCCTCACCATGGGGTTTCCTCCTGACAGGGAGCCCCAGTCTGTGGTGTTTTGAGTCCACAGTTTAGTCTGGGATAGTGAGTAGAGCACGCAGTTGCAGGCACGTGTCTCTGCAGTGGTGACTGTACACCTGCAGGAAACCAGGAACTTCTCCAGAGTGGGTGTGTGGGTGTGTGGGTGTATGGGTGGCTGGGTGACCTGAGGTCAGTCAGACCTGATTGCTTCCTTCACCATGGGATTTCCTCTCCACTGGAAAACACAGTCTCTGGTGTTGTGGGCCCGCAGTTCAGTCTGGGATGGTGATCAGAGCATGCAGGCGTGTGGCTCTGGGCTGGCAACTGAGTGTCTGTAGAGAACCTGGGAATTCTTCCTGGGTTTAGCTGGGTGACCTGAGCTCAGACTTGATTGCTTCCCACACTGTGGGGGTTTACTCTCACCTGGGGAACACAATTGTTGGTGTTTATGGGCCCACAGTTTGGTGTATTGGTTGCTGTGCAGTCACCGTTTCCCTGCTCATCAGACACTGTGTGCTCTCGGCACCGCCATCTTGGATCCACAGGTAATCTTACGGAGATATTTTTCTCCATTGAAGTTTTCTCCTTCTAAACGACTTCAGCTTGTATAAGAAGCACAGCTATAGACTTCCAAAGCCAGAGCCCTGTGACATTCTTCCTCCAGCAAAGCTATACCTCCTAAAGGTTCCATAACCTTCCCAAACAACACCACCAATTGGAGGACCAAATAAGTGTTCTAATACATGAAACTGTGGGGAAGGACGGGTGCATTTCTCATGTAAACCACAGCAATGGAGAAAGATCCCTGCCACCAAGCCTGATGACAGGAGACCCAGAGACCCACATGTTAGGAGAATCAACTCCCACAAATTGTCCTTTAACCTTTACACACACACCATAACATGTACACACCCCACACACAAATATATAAATTTGAAAAATAGATATAAGTTAGGAATGGACAGTAAGAATGGGAATCTTGTATCTTCCTATATCTGAGGTCCAGAAAAAAATTAAGTTTTTTGATTTATCGTCTGAGAAGAGAAAATGAATACAGGGTTCTGCATTGGTGATTCCCCATCCCAAATACTATTAAGAATATCCTTTTATTTATTTATTCACGTGGAAATCACATATTGAACTTTTTTACTTAACAAACACAATAAATTTAAGTAATTTACTTAGTAATCTGTTTTCTTATTTTTATCTGTCAAAGATATATTCATCCACCAAACACGGTTCTGGCCTTTATAGGATAAGTGACTTCTTTGGAAATCATTCGTTTCTCTCCTTTTCTTGACAGCGTCCATCACTCTTTTATTTATTTTTTCTTAAAAAGTTGTTTACGTGTGTAGGCACACACTCATGTGAGTGCTTGTGAATGCAAGTGCCGATGGAGGCCGGAAGAGGATTGAGAGCCCCTGGAGCTGGAGTTACAGGCACTGTGAGTTGCAGGTCATGGATGCTGCCCTTCCAGTTTAGGATGCTGGCAAGAACAGTACCCGGTCTGGACTCCTGAGCATCGCTCCAGTCCTCCTCTCTTCTTCTTGAGTTTGTTTTCTTTTAATTGATCTCTTACACAGCTCTGTTTACAAACATACTATGTAAGTGACAGCCATTAAGCTCTTCCTTCCTTACCTGTCACCTCTGCGAGTTCTGTATCTACAGTGAAGTCAATCGACTGTGTTACTGTACCCAGGAGGCTCCTGTTGTTTGAAGTGGCCGAGATCTGCTTGCCCCTGGCTTCTCAATGAAGGCAGTGTGTTCTACATGAATTAAATAATTATTGACTCTGTCGTTGAGATGACAATTTTACATTGTGCCTCTGAGAAGAAAAATAGAGTGTATGGATTTAGAGGAGACAGCATGGTTCCTTATGCTGTAAGCTATTATGAGATAGATCTCTTGTAAACAGAAGTTGCAGTTTAACAGGCAGTTCTACTGTAAGGCTAAGGAAAATCACATGGGTTTCTGAGGGAAAATTAGGTTTGGGGTGTTTGCTTCTATTAAATGCTATTAGCCCCCTCAAGAAAAAAAAATCATAGAAATGCTTCTATTTGGTCATTATTTTCAGTAGCCTGCACAAGCCATAAAAAAGTTTTAAAGTAAATCTCAACTTTATTTTTATCTCTGAGTGCTATAACACTGAGGTATGGAAAATAGCAGACAGTGGGGCTTGCAATTAAGAAAGAGTACTTATGCTTGTGGAATAGCTTCTAGCTTAGCTCCTATTTTATAGGCTTTTGTCATTATGTAACTTATTTTATTTATGTATATTTTGCATTTTTTGGAGTGTGTGTCCATGCATGTTTGCATGTGTGTGTATATGCACATGCACACATGCCTGAGGTTGATGTTGGGAATCATCCTCGATTGTTCCTCCATCTTATTTATTGAGGCAAATAAGTTGAACTCTCAGTCGAACTCAGAGTGTTGGTATGGCTACTACCACTTGACAGCTTGCTCTGGGGATTCCCTTTCTCCACCTGTAGAGGCTGGAATTATAGGTGGCCATCTTGTCCACCTAGCATTTACGTGGGTTCTGGGATTCCAACTTAAGTCCTCACACTTGCACAGCAAATGTTTTAATCACTGAGCAGTCTCCCTAGCCTGTAAGTCTGACTATTAATATAGTAATAATAATAATAATAATAATAATACCCCTCTTCTGTGTGTGTGTGAGTGATTGGTTCTAGGATTCACCCCCGAACCATTTTAAACACAGAGTCTCATGTAGTCAAAGCTTACTTCAGACTCACTATATAGCGAAGAATAATTTTGAATTCTTCCTCATCTTCCTGCTCCTCCTACCTCTACCTTCTGATTGTCGGGATAATAGGTGTATATTACCACACCCAGTTTATGACCTGCTAGAGACAGATCCTGGGGCCTTTTGCATAGTACACAATCACTCTGCAAATGAGCTATACTTGAGTCCCAGGGTCTCCTTAAATACTAAAATCTGTGGATGTTTGAGTTTCACATTTACATTTTTCTACATGTAGATATCCAGTTAGACCAGCACCATTTGTTGAAGATGCTATCTCTTTTCCATTGTATGGTTTTGGCATCTTTGTCAAAGATTAGGTGTCAATAAGTGTGTGTGTTTATTTCTGGGTCTTCTGTTCGGTTCCATTGATCCACCATTCTGTTTCTATGCCAGTTCCATGCAGTTTTTATTACTGTTGCTCTATAGTACAGCTTAAGATCAGGGATACCTCCAGAAGATCTTTTATTGTAGAGGATTGTTTCAGCAATTCTGGGTTTCTTGTTATTCCGTATGAAGTTGATAATTTTTCTTTCCAAGTCTGTAAAGAATTGTGTTGGTAATTTGAAGGGAATTGCATTGAATCTGTAGATTGCTTTTGATTGGCCATTTTTTACTATGCTAATCCAGCCAAGCCATGAGCATGGGAGATCTTTCAATTTTCTGATATTGTCTTCTAATTCTTTCTTCAGAGACTGGAAATTTTTTTCAAACAAGTCTTTGACTTGCTTGGTTAGGGTTACACCAAGGTACTTTATGTCCTTTGTGGCTATTGTGAAGGGTGTTGTTTCCCTAATTTCTTTCTCAGCCCTTTTGTCTTTTGTGTACAGGAGGGCTACTGATTTTTTTTTTTTTAGTTGATTTTGTATCCAGCCACTTTGCTGAAGGTGTTTATCAGCTATAGGAGTTCTCTGGTAGAATTTTTGGGGTCACTCAGGTATACTATCATATCATTTGCAAATAGTGATAATTTGACTTCTTCCTTTCCAATTTGTATCCCCTTGATCTCCTTCAACTGTCTTATTGCTCTAGCAAGGACTTCCAGCACTATGTTGAAGAGATATGGAGAGAGTGGGCAGCCTTGTCTTGTCCCTTATTTCAGTGGGATTGCTTTAAGTTTCTCTCCATTCAGTTTGATGTTGGCTATAGGCTTGCTCTATATTGCCTTTACTATGTTTAGATATGTGCCTTGTATCCCTGATCTCTCCAATACTTTAAACATGAATGGATGTTGGATTCTGTCAAAGGCTTTTTCAGCATCTAGGGAGATTATCATGTGGTTTTTTTCTTTCAGTTTGTTTATGTGGTGGATCACATTGATGGATTTCCAAACATTCTCAGCTCTATTCACTATTGCTTGAACATCTAGCGTAACTTGTGTATTCATTTTCAGTTGCCAACTTTTGTAGTGTAGCTATGTCCCTAGCCTCATTTTTGCTTCTAAACATATGATTATAAGTGACCAATATTAAATGGATGCTAAATTTATGAGACAAATATAGATGCTCCACTTTTTCTCTTGTAAAACTTTCTTCCAACATTCCTAAGGAGGTTGCCTGACCAGTTGAGTGTGTCAACCCACTTGTGTAAACCAGCACTTGGAAAACAGGATTACTGGGTTATCCCTGGTTCAGACACTGAATAGTGGGGTACAGTTGAGTTACTGGGGCAACACCATCCAGTAACAACCTAAAGGCTCTGGCTATAAAATCACCTTTAAAGGTCTTGGTGATATGCACCTCCTTTGGTTTATACAATATTTTATGTTGTGAAACAGCTTTCTACTTCTTCCAAATAGGGGTTCTTTATTATTTCAGAGCACTGGACTGGATTTTTAAGCACTGTGTGAAGACTGACCAGTGTGAAAACTGTCAGGTTGTTAGGCATGTTAGAATGCTAGCAGGTCTTGCCCTAAGGAAAATTGTGATTTTAGTAAAAGAGTGTCTTGGTAAAAAAATTGCCAAAATGTGTGTGTGTGTAATGTTTTTGTTTAAAGTGTGAAAATTATTTTGCAGAACTATTTAGACACTATGTGTACAAGCCTATTCATTCCACTCTTGGCTGTGGATGGAGTGGCAGAGTATCTGTGATTTTGAAAATACATACAGGAATACGAAGCACTTGATTTTTTAATATTTGTTTTTAACTTTTTTCTTCACAATTTATTTATTATATATCCCAGTTGAAGCCCCCTCTCTCAACTCTCCCTAATCCCACCCTCCCTCTCTCTTCCCCCATCCCCTTCCCTAGTCCACTGAAAGGGGGAGTTCTCCACTATTGCTACCTTCCCATAGCTTGTCAAGTCTCATCAAAACTACTTGGATCCTCTTCCTCTGTGGCCTGGCAAGGCCCCATCACTAGGGGCAAGTGATCAAAGAGCAGTCAACTGAGTTCATGATAGAGGCTTCCCCTGATCCCCTCACTCAGAGATCCACATGGAGACTGAGTTGACAATTAGCCACATCTGAGCAGGTCCTCTCCATGCATGGTCCTCCATTGGTTCATCAGTCTCTGCAGGACCCCCTGGGCTCAGATCTTTTAGTTTTGTTGGTCTTCTCATGGGGCTCCTGTCCCCTCTATGTCCCTCTAATACCACTCCTCTCTTTCTCCATAAGGAAGATCTCCTTTTATCTCCTATTGGGTGGTCCCACTTGATTTTTATAAATTCAAGGTGTTCAAGTTTCATCCCTGTTGCTGTGACAAAATGTCACGACAAAAAGAAACTTAGGGCAGGAAAGGGTTTATTTTTCTCTCATAATTCCAAGTTACAGTTAATTATTGCAGGAATTACAGTCATGGCACATGCAGTCAAGAGCAGAGAAACATAACTCTCATGTTCTTGCTTGCTTGTACTCAGCTGTATTTCTCCACTCTTATATAGCTCAGGAGACTTTGCCTAGAGAATGGTTCTGCACAAAGCAGGATTCCCATATCAATTAACTTAGAGAAGACTAAAAAGTAGTCATGCTCACAAGCCAAACCAATACAGATAGTCTTGTCTTGATGATAATCTTTCCCCAGGTGATTTTAAATTGTGTCAAGTTGGCAATTAAGACACATAGAGCTCCACAAGAAAATAAAAAATCAACAGAACCAAAATATCTGGGCCCAGGGGGGCTTACAGAGACTGATAAGTCAACCAAGGGCCATGCATGAAGAGGACCTAGATCCCCTGCTCATATGTAGCCCATGGGCAACTCAGTCTTCGTATGGGTTCCCTAGTAAGGGGAGCAAGGACAGTCACTGACATGAACTTGGTTGCCTGCTTTTTTTTAATCAACTCCCCCTGGTGAGGTGGCCTTACCAGGCCACAGAGAAAGAGAATCCAGACAGTCCTGATGATGAGACCTGATAGGCTAGGATCAGAGGGTAGGGGAGGAGGACTTGCCTTATTAGTGAACTAGGGGAGGGACATAGTTGGGGGAAGAAGGGAGGGTGGAACTGTGAGGAGATAAGGGAAGGGGCTCCAGCTGGGATACAAAGTGAATAAAGGGGAATAAATAATAATAACAATAATGAAAAAATTGCAAAAAAAATACACATAGAGGTATGGAGCCTCCCTTTTAGTGAGATGAATATTTCTAAAGTACTTGGTGCCGTTGGCTCTACAATATTATTAATGTAGTAAATGTCAATTAATTAAATTAAAATGATAAGAAAAACAAAAGCAAGTCACTTGATTCAAAACTTTCGCCACTCCCTTCACTGAGTTAGTTTCCTTGGGAAATTCATGTAAGCAGTAATGTCTATGTACCCCGAATATACAGAAGTGGTAATAATTACACAGGACACTTAAATAAATGAGGATTCCAAGAAGACCTGTGGCAAACCTAAAACATGGTTGGTAGATGGCATAGTCAGTGAAGTGCTTCTGTACAGCAACCTGAGTTTGATCCCTAGTCCGCAGACAAAGCTGAGCTTCGTGTGTGCTCACAATCCTGGTGTTAGGTGGTGACAAGCATCTCCAGGTTCTCCCAGCATCCCTTGGTCCCTACCTGCTGTATGGTGGGCTGGCATGCTCTGTCCTCTATCTTGAAATCCCCAGGCCAGGGGTGGGGCTTCCCCTTTCCCAGAGGCTCTTCACTATATAATCCAAGTATTTTGGTGCCCTCCTCTTGTCTTTCACTCTCCCCTCTCTCTGCATCTCTTCTCTCTCTTTTCTCACTGAGCACCCCCCACCTCCCCTCCCCCTGCACGACAGCTAAAAACTGCTTCCCATAAACCTTCATTTATATACTTTAATTTGTTTTGCCTTAGTTCATATTGCTGCTTTGGAAGGTTTATCATTAGGGAGCAGAGACAGGTGGGAGAATCCCTGGGCTCTCTGGGCAGCTAGTCTGGTCAATTTGTTGCGTTCCAGAGTTCAGTGAGGGGCCTTGTCTAAAATAAATAAATAGATAGATAAATAAATAAATACATAAGGAGGTGGAAAGTGATCAAAGAAGATATCAGAGGCAGGCTTCTGTGATCCACACATTCATACCATCCACACATACATATATGCATATAATATACATGCACACAGCAAAGAAAGAAAAAGAAGGGACTTCTTTTGACCTGTCTTTTCCCTTATCATGTCATTAAGAGGAGCTGAATTGACAGAATTAGGAATGATACTAAGTATTGAATTTGTATAAAACTTTCAAACACAATCATTTCAAGGTTTTAATGAGCAGCTTAGGCATGCTTATGCTCACCTAACTTTCCCCTCCAGCTTTTTTTTTTGTTGTTGTTGTTGAGACATAATTTATTGAACAGCAGAATTCACCTGCTTCAAATGAACACCGATGCGTTTCAACAAATTGTGTTCAATAGTGCAATTATTGTGCCGTGACAATCGAGACTTAGAATAATTCTATTATGGCACCAGATGCTCAAACTCCACCACAACCCCAGGTTCTCAAACTTCAATATGTTCCCAGATGCTCCCCCACTGCTTCGTAACTGACTTTCTAGCCTGACTCTCGGCAGTGGGCTACCACTGATTTGAATTTTATCACTACATAACATAAGGAAGGAGGGACTTAGTTTAACTCAATGTTTGAGGGGGTCTAGTCCATCATGGTGAGGAAGGAAGGGTGACATTCAGCATGGCAGGAACATGCAGCTATTATTCTTCACGTCTTGGAGGGCCAGGAAGAGCTCTTACCGCAAGCAGTTTAGGCTGTACTCTTCATGTGCCACCTGGCTAGTGACTCATTTCTTCCATCAAGTCCCTGACTCCAAAAGGTTCCAGAGCCTACTGAAGTAGTGCTGCTGGCTACAGGCCAAAGTAGCCAACAAGAAGGAAATTAAGTAGAGATGGGTCTTTTCTGGCTTACAGTTTGAAGGGTTACAGTCCATCCCTGTGGGGAAAGCAAGGTGGCACAGGTAGGAGGCATCTGGTCACATTACAGCTGGGAAACCAAGAGTAAACAGGAAATGTTGGGGCTTGGTCTTGTGTGCTGTGTATTCAGATGCTGATTTCTGTGCCCCAGGCCCAGGTTGCAGTTCTGACATGGGCATTGTCACCATCAGTGTAGTATAAAGATTGCTCCTTGAAATCTCTGATTGGTTAGTAAAAAGCTGAACAGCCAATGACTGGGCAGAAGAGATAGGAAGGTTGGACTTCTGATCCAGTGAGGGGTCTCAGGTAGGGAGCATGAGGTAGAAGAGAGAAGAAGAAAGAAGAGGTAGAGAAAAGGCATGGCCATGAGGAGCTGGCAATGAGGACAGAGGGATGGAACAGAAGCAGCCCAGGTGAGAGTAATATGACAAGTTGTGGTCACATAGCTAAGAAATAGAATAGATGAATATCTGCCCAATGATGAAGCTTAAGGCTTATTAATAAAGCTAATAGGTCTCTTTGTCAATTATTTGGGAGCTAGAGCAGGTGATTAGAAAAGGCTGCTGGGCATGGTGGCACATACCTTTAATCCCAGCACTCAAGGAGGCAGAAGCAGGTAGATTTCTGTGAGTTTGAGGCCAGCCTGGTCTACAAAGCAAGTTCAGGACAGCCAGGGCTACACAGAGAAACCCTGTCTTAAAACAAAACAAAACAACAACAACAAAAAAGAAGACAAGACAAGAACTCCTCACCTGCCCCCACCCCTGCCCCCATCTGCAGGGCAGGATAAGAAGACCTCAAGGCCCACCTCCAGTGACCCACTTCCTCCGGGAGGGTTCCACTTCCCAAAGATTCCACAGCCCCACAAATGACACCATCAGCCGGGAACCAAGTGTTCAAACATAGAGGTGAGCTTGTAGGGAGCATTTCCCTTTCAAATTGTAACAATCAAATATCATACATATCATGATGTATTTGCCTAATTTTATTAGTTGTTTAATTAAGACTTATAAAATAGGTCTGTGGAGGGAGGGGCAAGATGGCGGCGCCGGGAGGACTCTCATTCTGAGCAGCAGCAGCAGGATCAGCACAGTGGCCAGTAATCAGAACTCATGGCCATAAAACACAGTCATTGTGTTTCCCAGGTGAGAGGATACCCCACGGTGGGGGATTCAATCAGCTTTTAACACACCCGGCTAAACCGCGGAAGAAATCCCGGTTCTGCCAGACGCTTGGCGCCAGCCGCCAGCCCCAGCCCCAGCCCAGAAGTGTTTCTGGTCACGGTCCCAGACTGAACCGTGCACACCACAATATCAGAGACTGGAATTTTCAGTCAAGAGATAACTCCAGGGTACAGGAAACGATTGGGACCAGCCTTAGGTCACCCAGACATCCCCTGGAAAAGACTCGGGCTCCACGGGCACCCCAGGAGCCAGCCAGGGGACCCAGGCTCCGGTACCACAGAGCTCTGCCTGCCTGCGCACCTGATTCGCCGCCTGAGATAGGACTGTGGGCACCAGGGCACCAGCAAATGAGTTTCACTGTCCGGTGCAAACACACAGGGAGGGAAACGGCTGGTCTGATCTCAGAGCACTCAGCCGACACCCCCAGCCTGAAAAGGTCCCCGGAAAATTACCCAGCTTAGGGAGGCACCCAGGCTCCCAAAGGCCGCAAAGGCAGACACAGGTAGTTTCTGCGCATCAGACAGCTGGTGGAGACTGAGCCGCCATCACTCAGCTGTGCTCCAGGCACAGGCAGTTTCTGCGGCCAGCCAGCTGGCGGACACTGAGCAGTGTGCACCAGGGCAAAAAAAGACACTGGGAGTCTGTGTCTCCAGAGAATCCACAGGGAAGGAAGGAAACTGTACTGACTTAAATCACCCAATCCTTCCCTAGAAAAAGTCTAGCAGACCAGTGGGGCCGAGGCGCGATCACTCAGCTGTGCTCCAGACACAGGCACAAACAGTTGCTGTGCGCCTGATGTCCAACTGGGTCACAGCAGCTGATCATTAAATTTACAACAAGAAACCCAGAAACAGGGTAGCTGCCCTCAGGACTTCCCTGGGTGAGAGGAGAATCCTCTCGACTAACAAAGACCACAGTTACCACTCAGGTCTATATCCCTGAGGTGAGCAACTCCTGAAAAAACACCAGCCATCCAGGGACTATACCCAAAAAGCTGAGAAGAAATCCTTCAGGAAAAACCAGCTTTCTGCAAAGGGGATTCTCTCCACCACAGGATCCCCAGGAACCACCAGAAAATAACCCAAAACACCTAAGATAGCACAATGGGTAGAGGCCAGCGTAAAAGCTCAAGCAACAAAAGACAGAGCAATATGGCATCTCCAGAACCCAGTTACCCAGGGGCAAGTAGCCCTGGACACCCCAGCATAACTGAAATCCAAGAAGATGACCTAACAACTATGCTCATGAAGATGATAACAGAGGAAACAAATAAGATACGTAAAGACATAGAGGAAGATAAACTCAAACAGAATATTGCCATCCGTAAAGAAATAGAGGAAGCTGCAGCCAAACAGTTTATGGCCTTTAGAAAGGAAATGCTTAAAGCACTGAATGAAATAAAAGAAACAGAGTTGAAGGAACTAAAAGAAAAACAGGAAAGTACAATCAGACAGGTGAAGGAAGTAAACAAAACAACTCAAGACCTGAAGATAGAATTGGAAAAATTAAAGAAAACACAAATGGAAGAAATAATGGAAAGGAAGAATCTAGGGAAGAAAACAGGAACTACAGAGGTAAGCATAACCAATAGACTACAAGAGATGGAAGAAAGAATCTCAGGTGTAGAAGATACAATGGAAGAAATCGATGTATCTGTCAAAGAAAATGTTAAATCCGAAAAATTCCTGACACAGACCGTCCAAGAAATGCAAGACAATATGAAAAGACAAAACCTAAGAATAATAGGTATAGAGGAAAAAGAAGACTCCCTTCTCCAAGGCCCAAAAAATATTTTCAACAAAATCATTGAAGAAAATTTCCCCAAGCTAAAGGAGAGGCCAATTAGAATACATGAGGCCTACAGAACACCCAACAAATTTGACCAGAAAAGAAAATCCTCCCGCCACATAATAATCAAAACAGTAAGTATACAGAACAAAGAAAAAATACTAAAAGCTGCAAGGGAAAAAGGCCAAGTAACATATAATGGCAAACCCATTAGAATCACACCTGACTTTTCAACAGAGACTATGAAAGCCAGAAGGACCTGGACGGATATCATGCAGACCCTAAGAGAACACAGATGTCAGCCCAGGCTACTATACCCCGCAAAACTCTCAGTCCTCATAGATGGAGAAAACAAGATATTCAATGACAAAAACAAATTTCAACAATACCTACAAACAAATCCAGCATTATGGAAGACACTAGAAGGGAAAATACAACCCAGGAAAACTAGCTACATTCAAGAAAACACAGGAAATAAATAACCTCACTTAAGTAAAACAAAAAGCAACCAAGCACACACCCTGATGACCACAGCCAATATCAAAATCAAGGGATCTAACAGCCACTGGTCATTAATCTCTCTCAACATCAATGGACTCAACTCTCCAATAAAAAGACACAGATTAACAGAATGGATACGTAAACTAAACCCAGCAATCTGTTGCATACAAGAAACATACCTAAGACACAAAGATAGACATTACCTGAGGGTAAAGGGTTGGAAGACGACTTTCCAAGCAAACGGACCCAAGAAGCAAGCAGGAGTAGCCATTCTAATATCTGATAAAATAGACTTTCAACCAAAACTAATCAAAAGAGATGGGGAAGGACACTTCATACTCATCAAGGGAAAATTCCACCAGGAAGACATCACAATCCTGAACATCTATGCCCCAAATACAAGGGCACCCACATTTGTGAAAGAAACATTGATAAAATTTAAAGCACATATAGATCCCCACACATTAATAGTGGGAGACTTCAACACCCCACTCTCAACAAAGGACAGGTCAACAAAACAGAAATTAAACAAAGAAACAATGTCTCTGACAGAGGTCATGAATCAAATGGACCTAATAGACATTTACAGAACTTTACACCCAAACACAAAAGAATTTACCTTCTTCTCAGCACCTCATGGAACCTTCTCCAAAATAGACCATATAGTGGGTCACAAAGCAAGCCTCAACAGATACAAGAAGATTGAAATAATCCCTTGTATCTTGTCTTATCACCATGGAATAAAGCTGGACCTCAACAATAACAGAAATAGCAAAAAGCCTACACACACATGGAAACTGAACAACTTGTTACTAAATGACAGCTGGATCAGGGAAGAAATAAAGAAAGAAATTAAAGTCTTTCTAGAAATCAATGAAAATGAAGACACAACATACCCAAACTTGTGGGACACAATGAAAGCAGTGCTAAGAGGAAAGTTCATAGCACTAAGTGCCTTCAAGAAGAAATTCGAGACAGCTCATTCAAGCACCCTAATGGCTCACTTAAAAACCCTAGAAAAAGAAGAAGCAGACACACCAAGAAGGAGTAGACGGCTGGAAATAATCAAACTCAGGGCTGAAATCAATCAATTGGAAACAAATAAAACAATTCAAAGAATCAATGAAACCAAGAGCTGGTTCTTTGAGAAAATCAACAAGATCGACAAACCCTTAGCCAAAAGGGTTTGAGAGACACCCAAAAGGCAGAGAGACACCACCCAAATCAACAAAATCAGAAATGCAAAGGGGGATATAACTACAGACACTGAGGAAATCCAAACAATCATTAGGACTTACTTCAAAAGTCTATATGCCACAAAATTTGAAAATTTAAATGAAATGGACAATTTTCTTGATCGATTTGACTTACCAAAGCTGAATCAGGACCAGGTAAATCAACTAAATAGACCTATATCCCCCAAAGAAATAGAAGCGGTCATCAAAAGTCTCCCATCCAAAAAAAGCCCAGGACCAGATGGCTTCAGCACAGAATTCTACCAGACCTTCAAAGAAGAGCTAACACCAATTCTCTTCATACTATTCCACAAAATAGAAACAGAAGGAACATTACCAAACTCATTCTATGAAGCCACAGTCACCTTGGTACCTAAACCTCACAAAGACTCAACAAAGAAAGAGAATTTCAGGCCAATCTTCCTTATGAACATTGATGCAAAAATACTTAATAAAATACTTGCAAACTGAATCCAAGAACACATCAAAGATATTATCCACTATGACCAAGTAGGCTTCATCCCAGGTATGCAGGGGTGGTTCAATATATGGAAATCCATCAATGTGATCCACCATATTAACAAACTGAAAGAAAAAAACCACATGATAATCTCCTTAGATGCTGAAAAAGCATTTGACAAAATCCAACATCCATTCATGTTTAAAGTATTGGAGAGATCAGGGATACAAGGCACATATCTAAACATAGTAAAGGCGATATACAGCAAGCCTATAGCCAACATCAAACTGAATGGAGAGAAACTTAAAGCAATCCCACTGAAATCAGGGAAAAGACAAGGCTGCCCACTCTCTCCATATCTCTTCAACATAGTGCTGGAAGTCCTTGCTAGAGCAATAAGACAGTTGAAGGAGATCAAGGATACAAATTGGAAAGGAAGAAGTCAAATTATCACTATTATGATATGATAGTATATGTGAATGACCCCAAAAACTCTACCAGGGAACTCCTACAGCTGATAAACACCTTCAGCAAAGTGGCTGGATACAAAATTAACTCAAAAAAATCAGTAGCCCTCCTGTATACAAAAGACAAAAGGGCTGAAAAAGAAATTAGGGAAACAACACCCTTCACAATAGCCACAAAGTACATAAGGTACCTCGGAGTAACCCTAACCAAGGAAGTCAAAGACTTGTATGAAAAAAATTTCAAATCTCTGAAGAAAGAATTAGAAGAAGATATGAGAAGATGGAAAGATCTCCCATGCTCATGGCTTGGCAAGATTAACATAGTAAAAATGGCCATCTTACCAAAAGCAATCTACAGATTCAATGCAATGCCCATCAAATTACCAACACAATTCTTTACAGACCTGGAAAGAAAAATTCTCAACTTCATATGGAATAACAAGAAACCCGGAATTGCTAAAAAAATCCTCTACAATAAAAGATCTTCTGGAGGTATCTCCATCCCTGATCTTAAGCTGTACTATAGAGCAAAAAACTGCATGGTACTGGCATAGAAACAGAATGGTGGATCAATGGAACCGAACAGAGGACCCAGAAATAAACCCACACTCTTACGGACACCTGATCTTTGACAAAGATGCCAAAACCATTCAATGGAAAAAAGATAGCATCTTCAACAAATGGTGCTGGTCCAACTGGATGTCTACATGTAGAAAAATGAAAATAGATCCATACTTATCACCCTGCACAAAACTGAAGTCCAAGTGGATCAAAGACCTCAACATAAAACCAGACACATTAAATCGGCTTGAAAAAAAAGTGGGAAATACCCTAGAACTCATTGGTACAGGAGAAAACTTCCTGAACAGAACACCAACAGCACAGGCTCTAAGAGCAACAATCAATAAATGGGACCTCATGAAACCGAAGAGCTTCTGCAAAGCAAAGGACACCGTCATCAAAACAAAGCGATCGCCTACAGATTGGGAAAGAATCTTCACCAATCCTTTATCTGACAGAGGACTCATATCCAGTATATATAAAGAAATAAAGAAGCTGAAAAGCAGCAAACCAAGTAATCCACTTAAAAAATGGGGAACAGAGCTAAACAGAGAATTCTCTGTAGAGGAATACCGAATGGCAGAGAAGCACTTAAAGAAATGCTCAATCTCACTAGCCATTAGGGAAATGCAAATCAAAACAACCCTAAGATTTCACCTTACACCCATGAGAATGGCCAAGATCAAAAACTCAAGTGACAACACATGCTGGAGAGGTTGTGGAGAAAGGGGAACCCTTCTCCACTGCTGGTGGGAATGTAAACTTGTACAACCACTCTGGAAATCAATTTGGCGCTTTCTCAGACAACTAGGAATAGCGCTTCCTCAAGATCCAGCCATGCCACTCTTGGGCATATATACAAAAGAGGCTCAAGTACACAAAAAGGACATTTGCTCAACCATGTTTGTAGCAGCTTTATTTGTAATAGCCAGAAGCTGGAAACAACCCAGATGCCCCTCAACTGAAGAATGGATGCAGAAATTGTGGTACATGTACACAATGGAATATTACTCAGCAATGAAAAATAAGGAAATCATGAAATTTGCAGGTAAATGGTGGGATCTGGAAAGGATCATCCTGAGTGAGTTGTCCCAGAAGCAAAAAGACACACATGGTATATACTCACTCATATAGACATACAACATAGGACAAACCCACTAAAACCTGTGCATCTAAAGAAACTAAGCAAGAGAGAGGACCCTAACTAAAATGTCCAATCCCCATCCGGAAAGGCAAAGAGGATGGACATCCGAAGAAGAAGAAAACAGGAAACAACCTAGGAACCTCCCACAGAGGGCCTCTGAAAGCCTCTGCCCTACAGACTTATCAATGCAGATGCTGAGCCTGATGGGCAACTGTTGGGCAGAGTGAAGGGAATTTTATATGAGAACTGGGAAATAGTAAGAGCTGAAGAGGACAGGGTCTCCACAAGGATAGCAACAGAACCAGAAAATTTGAACACAGAGAACTTCCCAGAGACTCATACTCCAACCAAGGACTATTCATAGAGATAACCCAGAACCCCTGCACAGATGTAGCCCAGGGCAGTTCAGAGTCCAATTGGGTTACATAGTAATGGGAAGAGGGACTGCCTCTGACATAATCTGATTGGCCTGCTCTTGGATCACCTCCCCCTGGGGGGGAGCAGCCTTACCAGGCCATAGTAGAGGACAATGCAGCCACTTTTGATGTGAACTGATAGACTAAGATCAGAAAGGAGAGGAGAACCTCCCCTATTAGTGGACTTGGGGAGTGGCATGCAAGCAGAGGGAGGAGGGAGGGTGGGATTGGGAGGGGAGGAGAGAGGAGCTTATGGGGGGATGCAGAATGAATAAAGTGTATTTGATGAAAAATTAAAAAAAATAAAAATAAAAAATAAAATAAATTGACAAGTCTTATTACTATTTTCTGACAGAGTTTGTGTGCAACCAGTATAATTACATTCACTTTATGTTTAATATAACTCATAATTGAAAAATATCTGGGTCTGGAACTTTCCTTATAGTAAGTTTTATTTTGTGTAATAGTACATACATTCCATATATATTAATTTAATTGAGTAATTATTTAAAGCCAACTTGTTGAATTTATTGGCATAATTTTTTCACACAGCCCTTTTCTTTTTCTATTTTCACTGTATGATCATGTGATGACTGATAATTGACAATTTGTTCTCTACTTCTGTCTGTCTTTCTCATTCCCTAATTCGCCAAATTTAAACCTTTAGGTTTATCAATTTCATTAACAATATCAAAGAGTCAAGTTTTCATATTATTTCTTTGGCTTTTGGCTCCTTCGTCTGTACAAATTGTTTACTTCTTTCCAGATATTTGGGGCTTAATTTTCTCTTCGTAGGTTCTTTTTTTCCAACATGGGCAATTAATATTAGAGCTTCATAATTGTTAAGAGTTATATGGGTTTCTCTAAGCACTACTTTAGGAGCAGGAAAAATGGCTCAACAGTTACAAGCACATACTGCTTTGTGGCAGACCCGTGTTTTGTTGCTCACTCTCATGTCAGATGGCTCATTACCATCTAAAACTCAAGCTCCAGGGGACAAACTTCTTCTCCTGGTCTTCATGTGCTCATGCACTCATGTGCACACACTCCATCCCTGTCCCCTGTGAGCACAATCTAAAAATAAGAAACTCTTTAAACTATTTTGGATAATATTTTTTTATTATATTGAACTTTCATTGTGATTCAGCTCAAAACAGTTTTTTTTTAAGGTTTTGATGCATGGATTATTTATAAATAGGTTGCTACATTTTCAAGTTTCCCTGGATATTGTATTATTATTGATTTAATTTAATAACATAAGGCTTTGATGACATACTTTCTTTAGTTTCAGTAGTTTAATTTGTTTGTTTCTGTTGATGTTCTTTGTTTTATTTTTGACACAGTCTTACCACATAGCCCAGGCTGGCTTCAAACTCCAATTCTCCTTGCCTCAGTCTCTGAATATTGGTATTATGGATGTAGCCCTTAATATCATACTATATTGGTGGGTCTGTTTTTGTTCTTGTTCTTGTTTTAGTTTGTTCAGTTAGGTTTTTGTTGTTGTTTGTTAGTTTTGCTTTGTTTTTTAGTTTGTGTCTTCTCTTTAATCAAGGATGGCATGAAATTCATAATGTAGCCTCGTCTGGCCTTGAACTCAATTTGATCCTCCTGTCTTAGCTTTCTAGGTGCTAAGATTACAAATGTTTGTTATCATGCCTAGCAGTTTTAAAGTCATTAAGCTACATTTGTTCTGTTGTATGTGGTCTGGTAAGGACACAATGTGCCTTGTTATAATCCATATACTCCAGCTGCATTGTACAAATACCAGTTAATTCAGGGTGGCTGATAACGTGGTGGTTGTTGATGTTGATGATGATGGCCATGATAATGATGATGAGGATGGAGACTGAACTCAGGGCTTCAGAGGTTAACAGGCTACTATTTTTTCCGTTATCTGTTCTTTTCTGCTACTTTGTTTTTTATTTTATTAATTGTTAGTAGTGGGAGGTAATGGTGCAAAAGATTATTTGGGTATTTTTAGAATTTTACCTTAATTTTCCTATTGCCTTTTTGATTATATTGTGTTTTGGTTGCTGGTGCTAAGAATTGAACACAGAGCTTTGCCTTCTACTAATGAGCCACACTGCCAGCTCCTCACTGGAGGATTCTAGGCAGGGGTTCTACCTCTAAGTCAGGCCCTAGTCACTCAGTAGGAGAGTCTAGGCAGATACTCTATCACCAAGACATGCCCTTAGTTCTCAAATTTTTAATAGTTAGCATCAGCAAAAAAAATTCCTTCCATGCTGGTAGGTGATAAAAATTTAAAACCATATTTTTCAGCCATTCACAAATCCATTGCAGTTGAAGTGTATTTAAAGGCGCTAACGGCTTCCTCTTTCTTTGCCGTGACAAATGTAATGTTGAAGTTTCTTATGATTATGCAAATATGTTCTGAATCCAACAGAATGTTTTCATCTCAAGTATTCTGAAATAATGATGATGCTCTAATTAGGAGGAAACTTGTGCATTGTTAGAGCAGTTAGCCTGCAGCTAGGCTGGATGCCACAGAAAGGACATTCATAGCAGAATAAGCATCTGATATGTATGAAGGCAAAGAAAGGGTCCCCTGGAACTATGCTGATAGCTATTGTGTGGCTTCTCCTCAGGAGAACTCTACTCAACCCAGCCAGAGCACTAACAATAGAACAATTCTAACAAAGTTAGAACTTGATGACCTAATTATTTTATTGGGATTATTTTCAGGAGTACAGGTCAAGGGTTACTTACAGGGTATGGGCATGCCACTGGCAGACACATCAGTGAGAAACCCCATTGTAGTGTGGGTGTCCCTGGAGGGCCCTACATGGCTCGTAAGTAGCTCAATAGGATTGGCAGTCTTCTCTAGGCACATCTGCCTATCAGAGTCTCCCAGCAATTGTTCACACACATGAACACACACATACATACAGGCTTACTCATCACATGCATACACACTCATCACAAAGAGGGGGGAGAGAGAGAGAGAGAGAGAGAGAGAGAGAGAGAGAGAGAGAGAGAGCACTCCCAAGGGTAGAAGTGGGCTCTTAGGCTGATAAGGAGACTCTTTAAATCCTCTTGTCTCATGGGTTCTGATCCTTTACAGGACATTTACATAGCCTTTGCCTTTCCAAGAGACTGCATAATGTCTTCTGGAATAGTCTCTGTTTTTTTGCAACTACCTCTGATTGGGAGGGATTCCTGATCTTTGTGCTAACTGACTCTTTGATGTACTAATCTGGACAGCTGCCCCTCATTTGCTGTCCTGCCACACTCTGCATCCAGATACCCTTTGTCAGAAAATGAAATCAATAGTTTCATCTCTTATGAGGTTGTTGTGATGGTGCAAGATTAACACTTAACAGGTTGAAGAGATTAAAGCAGCACATAGTGCCTACAAGCTCTCAATAAACTTGTGTTTTTGTTATTATGCATGCTATCAAGTCGATAGCATTACAAATTTATTGTAGAGAGGCAAAATTTCCCAATTAAGAAAAAACACAAATCTATCATCAGACAAGCTGGCTATAATTAAACTTCAAAAATATCTAGTAAAATTAACGAGTATCTGATGGTCTCAGGGACATTTCTTTCATTTCTTAGGATGTTTGCATGTATGCACACGCGTTCATATGTGTGCATGTGTGGTGTACATATATGCGGGTCTAAGCACAGTGTCACCATAGCTAGATTTACAAGTGCACACCTCCACACGAGGGTCTTTTTTTAAAAATGTGGGTTCTAGAGATTGAACTCAAATTCTCATGCTTGTGTGGTGTGCCATCTCCCCAGCCCTCAGCACTGTTATTGTTTGATAAGAATTGGCTACTAAGGTTAAATAGAACTTAAATGGCTGAAAGATTCATCAGCATGGTACAAACCCAGTTTAAAGCCAACCTACTGAATTATAAACTTGTCTCTTGACTCAGAGATAAGAAGGATTATGAATATTCTGGTAGGCTACATGTTGGTAGAAGGACGTAGAACTCATTCAAACTGCTACAGGAAAAAGAAGTTTCTTTCCTGGAACTGCTACAGGTAAACTGCTGTGTTCTTGAAGGCCACTGTAGACACAAGTCTACTCATCCAAGATAGCGAACCCATGAAGGTAAAGATTGTACCAAAGTCCAACTTGGTGAACTTATAAGTTCATTAAGGTTACTTACAAGAGAAAGGTATCTGAGAAACGTTGCTGTAACACTCCAATTAAGAGATACACAAAAAAAGCTACACTGATTGCTGTTCTCATTAAGTAGGAACCAGAGTGGAGAGTTTGACCCACGGTGTGGAGATGATATGCCATGCATTTTAAGAGAAGAATTCTGGCTCTAATTTGAACATGAAAAACAAGGACAAACTTATAAGCGGAAGAAGTGGTGATAATGCTGAGATGTTATCAGAGACTCTTCTCACTCATGGGTTGGCAGCCTATGTGATTCTAGATCCTGCCAAATTAGCCATCCATGTTGACCATGGTAGACATAATGGAATGGATTGGATCTGAGTACATGCCAGACAGCAGATGTAATGAGGGGGTATATTCACCATGTTTGGAAGGCAGGTTTCAGTGTGGGGTGAGAGAAATAAGACAGAAACTGAATGTGTTCAAGATATTTGGCCAGCATAAATGCCATCAACCAAAAGAGAGATGCTTTCAGCAGAGTGCTGGTGGTGGTGGGGAGGGGGGCAATGAAAAGTCACTCAGTGATGGGTGAATATGAAGGGGAAAGGTTAAGTGACCCTAATTATATAATGAACCCAAACTGTAGATGCATGACTAAGGTTAGGGTTCTGTCTAGGATTAGGGTTAAGGTTATGTTTAAAGTTAGTTCAGGTCCCAATAAGGGTAAAGATTAGTGATGTGGTTTGGGTATGTTATGAATTTGACTTATCAATGACATTTAAAAATGGAAAGCAGGGAGATAGTACACTCAGTAAAGTACTTGACCCAAAAGTATGAGGACTTAAATTCGGTTCCCAGAACCTAAATAAGCGTCCAGAGAAAAGCATGTTGTGACAATTTTAGGATTTTGGTTTATTTAAAAAAAAACATAGAAAAATTGTAAGAACGTGTTTCTGTTTTAATCCCAGCTGTAGGGATATGGGGTTGCTTTGGACTGATCGAAGCAACTGATTGTGGATTGTGATTTGCCTCGTGCTCTAGCCAAGGCATGGTTTCACCTGCTGCAGATAGTTTCAGTGATTGTGTGACATTTGAAATTCTAGGAACTTTTCACAGGGTGTATAAATAGTAGGGCCCTGAAAGGCAGAGCTGGTGGTTGGTGGTCATTTAGGGAGATTGGTTGTGGTTTGTTAGTAGCCATGGCCAAAGAAGAAATAAAAGGAAAGAAGTTAGATTCAGGGATTTTTCCATTTCCTTTATCCTCTCTATCCTTGTTTCTCTCCCATTTAGTGCTAGAGGGAAGAAACTGGGGAGGTGAAGGGTGGGGAAAAAAAGAACCCACAAAGTAGCAGAAACCAGCTACATACATGTTTCTATAATCCTTGTACGAAAGAGGCATAAAGAGGATGATCTCCAGGGGTTCCTGGCCAGCTGGTATACCAAACCAGTGAGTTCCAGGTGCAGAGAAAAAGAGACCTTATCACACACATATACACATTTACACACACACACACACAAACACAAACACACACACAGAGGTTGAGGCAAATCTACATCCAAATGTATACCTCTGATTTTCCCTTACACACACACACACACACACACACACACACACACACACACAAAACAAACAAACACATAAACCAAAAAAACACCAAACCCAGTGGTTGGGACACCAAATATAGCAGGGACATGTTCAAGACTAATACTTTGGCCTTTCTGATCTTGATGATTTGAGAGAAAGACTCCAACCAAAGAACCCGAGAAAGCAAAATATGAGGAGAACTAGAATCTAGGATTTTGGAAGCCACACATAGGAAGTGAATTAATGAAGAATATGTGAATGATGGCTAAATGGTATTGACTAATGAAATGTGATACAGGCCTACAGTAGACCCCTGGAGTTAGCAGCACGGAGGTCTGTGGTTTGTGGTGACAGTTGTTCAGAGCAGGAAAGACTCAAGCCTAAAATATAAAGGCAAGTTTAGAACTGTAGATTTTTCACACATGCAGTACAATCTAATCTGTCTTTGGCATAAGTTCTAATCACCTGTAATTATCAGCTTGACAGAGCCTATGGTCATCTAAGAGGAAAACCTAGATTATCTAGATCAGATCTGCCTCTGGGTACCTCTGTGGGGAATTGTCTTGATTCTTAATTGATGAAGGAGGACACAGACCACTTTGGGCAGCACTATTCCCTTGGCAGGGCATCCTGAGTTGTGTAAGAAAACAGACAGTAAGAAATTCAGCCAACCATATCCCTCTATGGTTACTGATTGCTTTATGTTTCAGCTTGAGTTCATGTCCTGATTTGCCTCAATGACAGACAATGACATGGAAGTGTAAGCCAAACAAACCCTTTCCTTCTACAGTTGCTGGGATGGGGGCTGTCCATGTTCTTTTATGACAGTGAAAGGAAACTAGAATAGAGCAAATGACTGTACCCAAACCAATGGAAGGACCATGGCATTCAAAGGACATACTTCTGGGTTCCTTGCACCCTGGGTCACAGTTGGGCAAATGGGCATTGTCCTAACAGAACTGAAGAAATTCCATAGAAGTCATTGACCCCAAGTGGCTAAATGTGTAACTTTCCAGAAGGAATGAAAATACTTCATTGGGATACCTATAATCTTGCCTTTGACTATCAGCCATTTGAGATAATGTACCCAAAGGAATAGAAATTTCACCAGGGGCCTCATACTGGGAAATGAAAAAGGCTGAAGCCTGGTGCCAGCCATAGGAGGATCTTGTCACTTTAGAAGAGATTTTTGGAAGAGATACTTGTCAGACCATCTTGCTGGAGACTGGAGCCAAAACAATGATGTGTCAGTGATGAGCACAGCCACACTGTGACCAGGAATGCTTGCCCATGCATGTCTCTTTCCTCCACTCAAATCTAAACCTCATATAAGGACTGGTGGGAGAACTGGGGAGAGGTTCTGGATACTCTGTTCTTCCCAATATGCTCATTCATACGGTCTCCTATTCACTATTGTGCCTTTAACTGGACTCTCGAGGAGGAACCTGTCTTGTTACAAGGCTTCCAGGACCAAGGGTCTGATCCTAACTGCAAATGGAAAAGACTTACAACTGCTCATATTCTATTCTGAAATCTTGCTATCTACTCATCTAACTATCACATAAACCATTCTCAAGTCTGAGGGAATGCACGCTGCATCAAGAGAGGTTCTCAGAATGTGGCTGTCTGTAAGTTAAGTAAACCTAAAGATCTGCAGCCTGATGCTTACATTCTTCCCCTTCTCCTGTGTGGTTGACTGATCTCAGACGAGCACATTAGTAGCCAGTGTTGAGGCCGTCACTAACCTGAAACAGCTCTTCTGGAAGGTTCTTCTGTATTCACTCTTCAGGGCTTCTTAAAGAAGTCTCAGGTGTTTGTTCCATTGTACAAAGAAATATATTCTCTCACCACCCAGATTAACTTGTTCATGTTTGCAAATGGGAAGGAGTGGGTGGGGAGAGCTAACTTTACACTGAAGTGAGCCTCTCTCTGACGCCACTCCATGAGATCTAGAGATAGAAGAAGCACCCGTTCTTTGTTCTTCAGAGCATCGCTGTAGAAGGCATTTATCTTCCCACAAAACACACTTGCGACTTGATCTGTCTATTTCCACTCTGTCTTCAGAGACAGATCTTACAAGAGCTAGCTGAAAAGTATCATTTTTTCTGATACAACAAATAAGGCTCATGACAAAAGCTGAGCTCTTCTGAGAACTGGCTAAGATGGCGATTCCGTGTTCTATGGCATAGTTTCTCTGATCATTAGATGATGTCTTGTTGATGCCCCTTCTGATGATGAAGTTAAACCTATAGAGTGTTGGCCTCTGAGAATAGGCTGTGATGCGTTAAATGGGAAAACTATGTTCCTTGACAGGTAAACAGGGATGTGGAGAGAGACATCATGAAATTCTTCCCTACCTGGGCTGTGTTTGTCAGCCGCTTTGCGGGGTAAACTGTCACTGAGACCATGATGGATTAGTGATGAGTGGGGCCACACCTTGTCCAGGACAGCTTAGCTACGCGTATGCTTGCACTCTAGTTAATCTTAAACCGCATGTTGGAAATGTAAGGATGAGCTTGAGAAGTCACTGGATTTCTTTGCTTGTCTTTCCAATTTGACGACCTTAAATACATCTCCTTGTTCTGCCTTTAACTGTTACATGTCTCTTTAATTGTCCTGTTAGAGACCTATGACCAAGCCTGGCTTGTTCAGGCTGCTAGGGCACAGGCTTTTACCCTAACAAATATGCTAATAGGGTTAACGACATTATCTAGTGTGCAGACTACCATCCACTCAGGACTGGATACTTGAAATGCAAAAAGGAAGGCCTAAAAACGCTGGCATCTACTTCACTGTGAACAACCAAGGCACCCTTAAGCAAAGGATTCCTTCCAGGTATTTATTCAGGCTTTTCGGCTGACTGATAATTCAGGGTGTCATGGGTTCTTTCATCACTGACTTAACCCAGAAGTGTCTAAGAAGAGGGTTAATGATTCAGAGTTGATTTGAGAATGAGAGGGACATGAAAGAGTTACAGAGAGATGTATGGGACAGAGTGAAACACCCTTGAACCTCAGCTCCTACCTTGGCCTTGGAGGCTCAGTTCTGTACAGATGTGCTGGAAAACACATGCTTCATACTCTGCTGTGATTATGAATCTTGACTGTCAGCTCAGTGAGATTTAGAATTGAGAGGTCAGAGATACAATAGAAGAGGACATTGAGACAGAGCGTGTTCCTTCATGCCACAAGATTTGTTTTAAGCTAGCGTGTGGCAGGGTCCAGTGAAAAGAGAATTTCAGACCACTGAAGAGCAAAGAGGCTACGTGAAGGCACTGGGGAGTATTTGGGAGGAAGGGGGTAGTATTTGTATAGTGGGGAAGTGAGGAAGGAATCTAAAGATTGGAGCAATGGATAGAGGAAAAGAAACTTAGGTGTATTAATGGGTTGTAGTGTACATTGTGGGGTACCTACCTTCCTTGTCCCTGTTGTTCTTTTAGAATCTGAATATCTAGAGATAGTGCTGTTTTTATTTCCCTATAGCAGCAGGGATCTCAGAATCAAGTAAGATTACTTGATTCCAGGCTACTTTGTTTCAGGGATTTATCATTGCTTTCCTGAAAGTCCAGGTGCCCAAAGATCTTGTTACAAACTCACAGACACACTCATAGTAGGGTGCCTGCTAATATCTGTAACACTGCAAGAAAATGTGATCTGATTAGCCTGTGGCACAAACCTAACAAGAATCACCATGGAAACAAACTTCTGGGCCTATTTGCAAAGGAGTTTGTGGATTGGGTTAAATGAAGTGGGAAGGCCCACTCTGGTTGTGGATGACACCATCCCATGGGCTGAGGAGCATATAAAGGAGACGGCAAGCTCAGCACTAGCATCCAAGCCTTTTTACATCCTGGTCATAGATGCAGTGTGACCATTCGCCCCATACTCAATGCCCTCATGCCCTCCTTGCCACAATGGACTGTACTCTGGAACTTCGAGTCCAAACAAACCCTTCTTTCCTCAAGTTGCTTTGGTAAAGTGTTTCGTATGAACAACGAGAAAGTCACTAATATATACGTGTGCACTACAAGGAGAGAAACAGCCCATGTGAGTATGTAAAGTAACTTCTCTAAGTATTCAGGTTCTAAGAAAATACCAGGGGACAACGAAGCTAGACACCCCAGGTATCAAAATTCTAACATACAGCCACAATCCACTGAATACACCTAAGCTACTTCCCTCCCTCTCTCCATGTTTTAGATTCCTTCCTCATTTCCCCACAGTACAAATTCTTTCTCTCTCTCTCTCTGTCTTTGCATGTGTGTATGTATGTATGTATGTGATCTATCTATCTATCTATCTATCTATCTATCTATCTATCTATCTATCTATCTATCTATCTGTCTGTCTGTCTGTCTGTCTGTCTGTCTTCCAAAATCTACCAATCATTAATCAAGGATATGAATATCTAGTCAGATAATCCCCAGACCCTTCCAACTTTTCTATCAAACAGACTGAGTAGGTCTAGAACATTTCAATGCTAGACAACCAACAGAGAGAGAGAAGGTGAGTCTTAGAAGTCAGGCTGACATACGCAGATACAGTAACTGAACGCAGAGATTCTGGAAGGGCACAGAGAGGGCTGGCCCTCAAGACCATGGTGGGCCAGCTCATGAGCAATCTTTTGTTTTATTTATAGTTATTTTTCTTTAGAGCTTAATCTATGCCTTCATAGAAAACCATCATTTTGTGCATGAGCGTATGCATGTCATGTGAAAGTGTCTTGGAAGGCAGGCATTGTATCAATTGTGAAGTGGGATATAAAGATATTGTTATCATTACTGTAATTGTTGTTATTATGATGGGTTGATTATAGTCATCAGCTCTTAAGGGTGCTAGTTGAATGCACTTCTTAGAATAAAAGTGAGACAAGAGACTTAAATACAATTCTAGTTACATGTAATCAATAATTGTCCAGCCCAGAGCCCAGTGCTTGAATCAACTTAAAATGAAAGTAGAAAGATCATTCAGCTATCTGTTAATCAATGTACTCCTGGGAACAATGGCATCCAATCCATAATTTTATGTGGTTTATTCTTTAGTAAGAAACTGTTAGATCGGGGCCTCTCTGACCTCTACTTCTTTCATTTAATAGCTGTTAGAACTGTTGATTCTGCATGTACATTTATTATTTGTTCTTGTTCTTTTGAAGTGCTTGGGATCAAAGTCAAGGTCATCTGCATGCTAGCAAGGTCTCTAACCCTGAGCTATGTCCCAGCCCATCACTACGGATCAAGGTAAGCACTCTCCCAGTCAGCCATGTCCCAGTCGCATACTGGAGGAGTCTAGTCAGGTACTCTACCATTAAACCATGTCACTTTCCTTTTATTAGAGAGTTTTACTCATCCATAGTCCTAGCCCCTCACTAAGGGATCCTAGGCAGGTACCCTACTACTGAGCTATGTCTCAGCCCCTCAATGTGGGATTCTAGGAAAGATCTTACTTGTTAACCCATGCTAGCCTCAAACTTACAATCCTCTTCTCTCACTCTCCTGGTGTCATAGCATTAACCACTGCAAAGAAGCCACAAACTTGTTTTTTTTTTTTTTTTTCTTCTTCTCTTTAATGTTGCATATGACCTTCTGTCCTGCATGGTCCCTTCTATTTTTTGCCAAGTTTCCTTCAATTAAATCATTCAGAACAACATTTCTTATTCAGATTGGAATAATTTCTCTTACCCATGTGGCATTTAGGGACTAAAGACTATCTTGCCACGTGTCATTGCCTTGAAATCCAAAGAATGCTTGCCTACTGGGCCACACTTCACACCTTGAATAAATGGCAATGTGAATGACAGGAGAAGTGGAGTATGAAGACTGCGGTTAGTGGAATTATCTGGATTTGTGGCTGATTGGATACGGAAGTGAGAGAGAAGGAGAAGTAGGTGTCAACCATGATGGATTAGGTGCAGGCTGTTGCCTTCAACTCAAATAGGGCTTATGAGGGGAGAGCAGATCTGATCAAAATGAAGATGCACAGGTGTAGATTGATTTTTTTCCCTTTTACTTTAGAATAAAATGAAGACATAGCAATTATTGGGGAAGTCAAAACCTACTTGTAAGTGATTTAAATTGATTGACAACACAATTAAGGATTACAGAAGATTATTTACCTGGTCATCCTGAAGACAGAGCCTAGGTTTAGTCACAAACAATAAAGAGAACACGTGTCCTGTTTGGTAGCATGAAGGATCTTGAGATTGTTGGACTTTATTGGAAGGCACAGGGGAGCAATTTCACAGTTATGAATCAACCCTATTTAATTAGAAGCATAATAACCTCATACTTAGCCAGAAAAATATTTGAAGCCACTGTGTTGGTTATAATATAGCCACATTTCTTTTTTTGTTTATTCATTTTTCACTTTTGTGAATCTTAGGTGTGTGGGGGTGGGGGTGGTACAGTCACATACGGAGGCCGGAGGTCAATACTTGATATCTTTCTCCATCATTCTCCATCCTAGGTGTTGAGACTGTCTCTCACCGAACCTGTTGCTCATTGATTTGGCTTGATGAGCTGGCCAGAGAGCCCCAGGTATTGTCCTGTCTCTGCCTCCACAGGGCTGGGTTTGTAAGTGTGCAGTACCATGCCTGACTTTTTAACATTGAGTGGGTGCTGGAGATCTGAACTCAGGTCCTCATACTGGCAAGGAAACCACTTTACTGACTGAGCTACCTCCCTGGCTATTCCAGCCTCATTTTCAAGAGGTGGGTCATAATGTCTAGTGGCGCATGCATTATGTGGTAATGGTGCTGGCATTGCTGATTCAATCCAATTTAATTTGATTTTTTTGCTTGATCCTCTGGCTGGCCTGTGAGTGAAAACCTGAATATTTGTTCATACCATTATTGTCCTCAGACAAAGGCCTTTTCAATTCACAGAGCCATCAGGAATGTAGCTATCTATTTCCCATCTGCTCTGTATGTATAGTGGTTGATATCTATTCAGGCATTTATTTTAGATGGCAAACTGAGGGTCCCTTTGAGTCTGAGCTTTTGAGATCCAAATTGGTAGTCTTGGAAAATTATTCTTGGAGAAAGGTCTGTTGAGAGCTCCTGTCATCTAGAAGAAGAGGTAGGAAAAAAAAATAAAAAGAAAGAAAAGCTTACAAAACCTTCAGAATCCTCTTTTATCTACAGAATTACCAAAAATGTTCTCGGAAGAATGGCACATGCAGACCCACCTGACATTTCTCTAGTAGAAGTAATTTATGGTTATTTCGACTTTCTCTGTTTGAATCTGTGTAGGACCCAGCAGAATTATTTTCCACTGAGTGGCTATGATGAGATTTTGAGTGAGACACAGAAGAGAAGGAAATAAATACACCAGCAAGGTGCCAGTAAGAAGTCTCAATTCTGCTTTTCAAGGGGACATCCTGAGATGAGGCCTTTGTAGGGGAGGGAAATTCTGAAATGCAAATCCCCAGGAGTGTCTGTGCATGAGAGCAGCATAGAGGGCACATGAAGGCGAGCTAGGTGCTGTTTCAAGTCCCTTGTACCTGTCCCCCACATAATGCCTCTGTTCAAATTGTCCCAGTCAATGGACACATAGGGTGATGCCTCAGTTACTTTTCTCATTATTGACACAAACAGCCTCAGGGATAAGAGATTTATTTTGTCCAACCTGTAATCCACAGGCCACATGCAGCCATGTGTGGGTCAAGATGGCTGTGAGTGCAGCCTACCAGAAACTCATAAACTTGCTCTCCCAACGCTGGATGAGGGGAAGTGAGATGGCTCAGTGGATAAAAGCACTTACCAACAAGCTGAGCTGGGAATCCCAGGACCTAAGTGGTAGAAAGAGAGAACTGGCTCCTTCTAGCTGCCCTCTGACGTCTGCGAATGTGCCATGGCACACAGACACACGCACACATAGCCACAAATGCATACATGCTCATGTGCACCCACACGTGCACAGACATGCTCATACATGTGTATACATAACAAAGTTAAAAAGAGAATAGAAATTGTTAAAGTAATAAGGTTACATGAAACATGAGATGTTTGGTTTGCCATTCCATTGTGTGGTCTCTCAAGCATGAGCCTTTTAACTCATATTCTTGTTTCCCAACATTAAAACCCTGAGCACCCCTGGCAGAGGACAGAGTCCATCATGAAACAGAAGGCATGGTGCGTGACAGCTCGAAGAGCTCAGTCCACCATGGTAGGAACTTAACTGCTAGCTACATGTTAGCAGCAGGCAGAAAACAGACAAGACAGGAGGTCCCAGTTCTCAAGACAGCCCTTGGTAGCTTATATTCTGAAAGTTCCATGGCCTCCAAAAACAATGCCACCAGCAGGGGACCAATTGTTCAAACACAAACATAGAGGGGATGTCTCACATTCAGATAAATGACTTGACAAGTCTTGTGATGAGCAAGTGAACACAGGTTCAGACCCAGGTTGACTCAAGAGCAGATGGTATGACATTCTGAGAGAAATCCATACCCTCTCTGTGCACAGGCTAAAACACACATGATAAAACCAATCTCCTTAGTGCCTTGGAAACAAAGCCATCTATGAGACTCAGAAAATTTCTATTTATTTATTTTTCATTAATTAATTTATTTATTTACTCTACATCCCAATCAGAACTTTCCATCCCTCCTCTTTCCCCAGTCCCTCCCTCTCATCTTCTCTCCTCTACTCCTATGCTCCCCTTCCTTTATTCTCAGAGAAGGGGGTGCTTCCCATGGATATCAGCCCACCTTGGTGTATCAAGTTGTAGTAGGACTGGGAGCATCATCTTCTAGTGAGGCTAGTCAAGGCAGCCCAGTTAAGGGGAAGGGATCCAAAGGCAGACAACAGAGTCAGAGACAGTCACTGTTCCTGCTGTTAGAGGTCCCACATGAGCACCAAGGAGTACAACTCTGTGTAGTCCCCCCTGTTGGGGGGACTAGATCCATTCTGTGCATGCTGTCTGGTTTGATGGTTTAGTCTCTGTAGGCCCTATGGGCCAAGGTTGATTTTGTAGGTTTTCTTGTGGTGTCCTTTACCTCTCTGGCTCTTTTAGTCCTTCCTCCCTGTCTTCCATAATATTTTCCGAGCTCTGCCTAATGTTGGGCTGTGGGGATTGGCAACTGTTTTCACCAGCTGCTGGGCAAAGCCTCTCAAATGACAGTTATATTAGCCTCTTGTCTACAAGTATAGCAGATTATCATTAATAGCGTAAGGGATGGGCTCTCTCATGGCATAGGACTCAAGTTGGGTCAGCCATATTGGTTGGCTATTCCCTTTCTTTTTGTTCCCTCTTTATCTCTGTACCTCTTATAGGCAGGAAAATTGTGGGTCAAAGTTTTTGTGGCTTGGTTGGTGTCCCCATCTCTCCATTGGAAGTCTTTCCTTGGTTACAGAAGGTGACTGTTTCATGCTCTATATCTCGCATTGCTAGGAGTCTTAGCTGGGGCCACCCCCATAGATTACTGGGAGTTTCCGTTGTTCTAGATTTCTAGCTTGTTCCAGGGATACCCCCCTCAATGATTTCAGTTCTCTTTCCCTCTATCCTCCACATACTTGATCTCTCCTGATCCTTTCCCACCCCCTGTTCAACCCAGTTCTCTCCCTCCCTCCACCCCATATATCTATTTTATTTCCCCTTCTCAGTGAGATTTAAGCATTCTCCCTTGGGCCCTACTTGTTACTTATCTTCTTTGGGTCTATGTATTGTAGTATGCTTATCCTGTACTATGTGGCTAATAGTCACTTACAATTGGGTATGTACCGTGAGTGTCTTTCTGGGTCTGGATTACCACACTCAGGATGGTTCTTTTCTGTTCCACCCATTTGCCTGAAAATGTCATTATGTCACCACCCCTGACTTCATTGATACTTTTGGATAAACAATCAAATTTCATTGGCCATTTGAGAAAGTTGTTGTTTTATTATGAATTTTCCCAAGCTCTACAATTAAAGAGCCCATCTGCATCTCACACATATTTTATGCAGTTTATGAGATTATAGAAATGCTGAGAAGGTGAGATTGGCAGTTCATAATGATGAATTATCCTAGTACGTAAAGCTGTGACTTTTAGAAAAAGCAAGAGTGTGTGTGTGTCTATGTATGTGTGTGTGTGCGTGCCAGAGGTCAATTGCAGAAATCATCCTTGCACTCTCTTCAACTTTAATGTTTGAGTCAGGGACTCTCAGTGAAACCCAGAGTTCACTGATATGGTTCGTGTCCACAGACAGTTTGCTCGACCATCTGGGACTGGCACTACATGCCCACCTACCATTTACTTGAGTTTCTGAGGCTCTGAACTGTAATCTTCATGCTTTCCCTACAAGTACTCGACCTGCTGAGACATCTCCCCAGCCACCCCAAATTATTTTTAAGCATAAAAATTTAAAAAAGACTAAAAGGGCACAGTGCTGTCCAGATGATGGAGGTGGGGGTCGGGGGGCAGAGCTAATGTGCTTTATAATGGGAATAACTAATATGGTGGAATGATCAGCTCTTATCTCCAGGTTTACAGAAATAAAAGGAAACTTGCGCTTTCTATTGAAAAACAATAAGTAAATTGAAGGCCAATTATACCAGCTCATCAAGGGGGAAAAATACCCCGGAGCTGAGCCGTAGAGGAGTTTTGCATTTCTGAGTGGAACAACTTTTCAGATGAAAGAGCTTATTACAAGAAATTGAGAACATCTGGACCATCAAAGACAGAATGTGGTGAATAATTGGACCATCACAGACTGGCCTCCACTTGGATAAGAGGCGTTGCCTCAGCTCCCACAAGGGACAGTGCTCAGAATTCCTCATCGAAGGGGAAATGAAGCTTGGCTTTTAAAACACAATTAAAAAATACCTGGTTGTTATTTGGTTATAAAACAAATCTATTTTTGGAAATTCTGTTCCATGAAGTTATTCTTAGAGCTTAAACCA